>NW_027490163.1:0-347319 GCF_050948175.1 Xylocopa sonorina
TTAGCTAAAGAATCTGGCCGTAGATGGCTACGGATCAGCTGAAACTCCTCGGAAGTAGCAATATAGTGCCGGTATGGTGTCGCCGCCATCTTGCCCTTTGTAATCTGGAACGCTTTTCAGAGCATTATTCGGAATTGAATTTGAACACATAGCTACTTAATCGCGAATTTGTATGTACATAATTATACATGACTGCATAAAAACAATATCATATACTTTAATTACCAATGCGATATAGGAATATAAAACGAAGAACTATTCACTCTTATCAGGAGTAAAAGTAATGTTTGGTACTCAAGGTTCGTTGTAAAATATAATCAAGCAGTTAATATATCAAATCACAGCACATAATAAATCACTGAAAGTATAATGATATGAATAGTCAGAAAAACATATTTATTTGTTAGATGTTTATAAATTCAAATTTGAAAGTCCAAGTCACATTTAATATATTCTTGTTTAACCAGGTGATTTGGTGTTGTTTCAAATAGGCGTGGAGAACTAGCTGGTACTTCTGTCAATGTAATTTCATTTCTGCTGCAACCTAAGCAAGGTTTCATTAGATCTGGTGGATTTTCCAAATTTTAGAAAGGGATGATGGTAGTAGTAGTTGGTTTAGCGCCAGGTGATAAACATATACAACAAGCAAAGCAACGTAAACGGATTTATAATGTTCAAGATTATATAAATTAAACTATTACACTTTTATAATCCATGTAGCGTTTCTGTTCTTTGTAATTTACAAAGAGTCTTAAGAATGTAACGCCACGTAAAGAAGTATGGAAACAAGGAAAGCAGACCTTAATCTCAGATAAAGGAAACTAGGATTTGTTGGGTATCGTGGTTACCGACGCGCTGTATTAAGGGATATGTCATTCAGTTTTAATTTTCTAAACAAGAACAATTCAAATAAATCTGGAGTCGACACGTTGGAAGAAAAATTCTTCCAGTGAAAAATGCTGTATGCAGTGCAATAGCAAATTCACATCGTCTTGATATTCTACAGAAATTCTTATGCCATTTTATTCGATTTACTAGAATCGAAACTATGAAACCTATTAGGTGGTATTTCTGCAACTGCTACCACACACACACACACACACACACGCACGCACGCACGCACGCACGCACGCACGCACACACACACACACACAAAATCCATCAAGATTGAAGACACTGTGTATGTATTGGAGAATGCGTATAAAAAGAACGGACTATTACATGGATAAATTGGAAAATTCCACTTATAATTGATAATTAGATTATAAACATTTATATGATTTTATCAGAAATTTATATACGTCAAAATTGCAGCACTCAGGTGTGTAAACATCATTTTGCGATCTCATTTCATTTTGGCAGTTATACTTATATCCATTCAGGCATAAAGCTTAATAATCTTTCAACTATAAAATAATTATGAGACATTAGATGTTTTGCTGCCGTTGGTCTCTTTTATCATCTTCGGAACCTGTGAAGCAGCTAGAACTATAATAACAAAGTACTTTATATCTTTGCTCATTGTTTCCAAAGAAAATATTAAATATGAATAATTATGATCATTTTATTATAAATGTATGAGTAAAGTTCAATCTACGTAAATAAATATATTCAAGCGTAATTTATTTAATTTTTGTCGTTTAGCGTTACAAAATATATTACATAATATAATATAGTATATATATAAAAATATATTTTACTTTCGTTTTTTTAATATTTTAAATATTTTATATTATCATATTAAACGTTTAGAAAAAGTAACAACATTTTTAAAAGTAGGAATAATTTTTCCTTAATTAGTTAATATGTCGGTTCTTTTTAAGAAGACGGTATTTAATTTTTCAAAGTGAGTTTCGACTTTAAATTGACCTTTAACCCTTTGCACTCCTTTGTCGCCGCTGCGGCGACACGTATTATAGCCCATAGCACTCCGTTGTCGCCGCTGCGGCGACACGGCACGCCAGCATCTACAGGCAACATTGTATCTTTATACAGGTAGGAAGATATTTCGGCACGCGCTAACGATAAGTGTCATCGGTCTGGTGACCGAGCTTGCTCCGTTTCTTTCAATCGTAATTTTGTCTGTCAGCGTAAAACACGAAACAATGAAATTTGAAAGGCGACCAGACCACCGCTATTGAGCCTAAGTCTGATTTATCGTACGGTTCTCCTGAAAGCAGTCCACTACAGGGCAAATGTTTACGGACAGGTATTATACCAGTATACCTCTGGCAGAGGAATTAATGAAAATGATGTGCCACTTAACTGGAACTATAAAAACAAATAGAAAAGGTATTCCAAAGCTACCGAAAAAAAAGTTTTCACAGCAGGAAACCTTTATTAGAAAAAAAGGGGAAGCCATGTTTTTAGCCTGGAAAGACAAAAGAGTCGTTTTCCTTTTGAGCACGTGGAATGATGCTGGAATGATAACAGCAAGAAGAATTCTGCGAGGGGGGATGGAGATAAACATTAGGAAACCTAATGCAATTGTAAGCTCTACAGCTTCCATGGGCGGCGTTGATCGAGCCGATCAATACGCAGCCACGTATTGTTTTTTGAGAAAATCATTGAGGTGGTGGAGGAAAATGTTTTTTTGGGGCATGGAAGTCTGTGTGATCAATTCATATATTATATATAAGACTGTAAAAAAAAATCGAAATGAGAAACCATTGACACATTTGAAATATGTGAAACTGCTAGTAGATCAACTAGTTAACGATTTTCGACAAGAAAGATCGAGAGCTTCATCGTCTGCATCTGCATCTGTTGAGATAAGTCTAAACGGGAAGCTTCACGTAATGCGGAAGGGCAAAAAAACAGATTGTGTCGTTTGCTCTAACAGGCAGAATAAAGGTGAAAGGCATGAAACCAGTGAATATTGTGATACTTCTCCTGGCAAGCCACGAATGCATCTTGGGGATTGCTTTTCACGGTATCATACTATGAAGAATTTTAAAAGATAATTGTTATTTTTATGTATTGTTATATTCTTTACATCGTAATTTTGTTAATAAAACATAGCTTTCAAATATATAATATACCAGCTTTCTTTAATGACACGGCAGGGTCTTTGAGCTTCCTCAATTGCGCGGTCGCAACATTGTAAACACTTTCGGAGTAGCTGACGGTCATGATCAAAATGTTCCGGAGTAGCTGGAACCTCTAGCTAAAAAGTGCGCGGAGTGCAAAGGGATATATATCTAATTTCATTGCTTTTCGTAGATCACCGCTAATTTTCAACCTTCCCATTACAGCTTTGTCCATGCAAGTTTTAATACTCCGAAAGATATATAATATTATGTTATTAGTAAAATTATTTTGCATTTCTAATTAATTGAAACGTAAAAAATATATTTTTTCTTATGAGAAAGCGTTGCGAGAAAATTTTGGGAATCCATTGCTAATGTTGTACCTAGTGGTTAACTAGATTCTCCTCTCGCTGCCGCACTCCTTTACTATTTTTAAGATCCAAAAACCGTGTATCAACTTTGTCACCTTTAAAATTTACGAAATTTACATGTTGTGAATTTTGCAAAAGTGATGTTAATTAACTCTTAAATTGTGATTGCTTGGGCGATTAATCGCACTGATACTATAGTATTTGAGCTTACACTTTTGTTAACAAACTCGCTGTTCAAATTAGTTTGGATGACAATTAATATTTGCATGATCTTTTCCTCTGATTTATCTGTATAATTTGTTCTTTCTTTTCAATTGTCATATATAATTATTCAAATCTATATGTTCTAGGAAGGAATCAAGCAACAAGTTAACTTATCTATAATATTTATATTCTGTAAAATAAATTGATTTGTTTACTAAAATATAAATTATACATTCGTGTATTAATTGTAAACCTTTAGTTAATTATTCACACCTGGATTACACGCATAATGGGTAAAATCAGACATTCCTTCAGTTTTTCAATATTGCCTCATAGAATAAAGACTGATTAGTAACAGATTTACTGTCTTTGCAAAATAAAAGTGTACATTGCATCACCCATTATTTCCAGCTTCCTACTATAATTTTGTGATTCTGGCTGGTGTTACTTGTAGTTAATAATCCATGAATAATCGACGACTGGAGTTACCAACAACCGATAACGTATGCTTTCACATACGCCTGGTGTAACCAACAGTAGGTAACTCAACACTTATCAACGACTGGTGTTGCTTGCGGTGGGTATCTCACGATATATCGGCAGTAGGTGATGCCTGCGGTCGATAACTCATGATATAATGACGGCTGCTATTGTCAATAGTCCGAAATTCAAGAACTATCGACGGGTGGCATTGCCAGCTATCGGTAATCCATCTCTTACTTGGCATAACTTAATCTAACATCATCTAAACTTAATTTGAACCAAGCTAACCTCAGTTACACGTAATCGGACTTAACCTGCTTTCACTCAAATCTAACCCAACCTAGCACAATCTAACTTTACCTCTTTTAAACATAAACTAATCAAACCAACGCTTTCTTAAATCTAATCCAACATAACCGAGCTACATGCAAACATTTCCAAGTATAACTCAACCTAACCTAACCTAGTGTAACCTAACTAAATCAAACATAATCAACTTTCCCAGGGATAAGGCTATGCAGTAAGCCTTCCGCAGTAACAGAGTGACAGAGATCCGCTTCGATTGAACGCTCCGTTTATTCAAGTAATGTAATGTAATTATCGGCGGGTTCAATCGGAACGGGTCCGCATCGAATACAAGAGCGCCTTTGGTGAAATGAAAACGAACAGACGGAAAAGAATAAAACTTTACTAAAAAATCGTACGGAAATCCGATATATCTACGCGTATCTAATATACATCTAACTGAAACATAATTCGAAAAATACAAAGGATAAGAGGGAACATTCTCCAATATATGACATATATAAATCAACGGATGCAAGAGAGAACACTCGATCTCGGGGTAGCGAGACCGGGGCGCTATCCTGAAGTAATCGTATAACGTCGTTTTCGGGATGGTGCAGTGAGGAAATATAGAGGGTAGAGAGCATAAAGTAACAACAACGTAACTAAAGAGAAAGGAAAGGAAAATCGGTGGAAACATTGCATTCATTAAGAGGAAATCCTAGGAATATCAGACAACAGATTATATACCATACTGTAAGGGCCTTGCCATTGTACCTTGGTACAACGAAATATGACGATATCGTGAGAGAAAATAAAAATATCGAGAAACTAAAAAAGAATTATATTGGTCTCAAAAGGATATGTATATATCGATAGGTTTATATCGATACTTAGATATTTTCAGTTCACCAAAAGGACCGGAAACCTGAGGACCGTTTACATTAGCAATGTTATTTACATTAGCAATGTAAAGAATGTTATAAACATATATTTAGAATAAATCGTGGGCAGTATGCCGCTAATAAGGCGATAAAAGCAAAAACCTATTGCAACCGATGTAAGGGTCAACCGGAATTCCACCCATCGTGTTTTGAAAAATTACATAAAAAAATTAAATAATTATGTTAGGTTCACAATATTGAATTGTTATATTTTGAAGATTGAATGTCTGCTTATAATGTTGAAAATTGAAAAATGAACCTATTTTGTACTATCTACTTTCTGAAATACAAGTGCGACCCAACGTGATGCACACCGGATCACAAAATAGACGCGTGTGACCAACCAGTGATGCAAGCCGCCCCAAGGATCAGACGCGTGTGACCCACCGATGATGCACACCGCCCAGCGGAACACACACGTGTGACCCACCTGTGATGCACGCCGGCGTCAATGTGCTAAACGTAGAAATTGGATGTGCCATCGCATCGCGTGGAGCATGAGATCACTACTGCTCTGACAAGCAGACAATATGAAACCCCATCACGATGCAAGGAACAGTCGAATTCACAATCTTTTGAAGCATAGAAGTAGGTAAGGATAATGCGATACATAGAACATTGCAACATTATTGCTTCCGAACGTTGAAATGAAATACACCACCGCACCGCATGCAGCATTAGAACTCTATTACTTTTACACGTAGACACTATGAAACGCCGTCCCGATGCATATGTCTGTAGAATTCATATTCTTTTGAAGTGTAATATATCATCTTATATCTAATATATAAAGTATAATCTTTCATCTCATTTGACAGATATTCTCTGCCATCATCGCTACACAAGCGAACAACTTTTAAATTAAAATGAGCCTCGCTTCTAGTTACATAATCTTTAAATGCAAAAAGTACTTTTGATTTATATGTAATCAGATATGTTACACAGTAAAGTGTATATTCGTCCACAAATAGGCGAAAATAATTATTTCCGTTAATAGTTGAAGGAATAATAAAACCACATACATCTGAATAAATAATAAGCAATGGTCACTTTACATGCTCCATATTCTTTACCTTTTCGAATGATAATCGTGCTTGCCTACCTTTAATGCGAGCCTCACATAAATTATCATTCAGCACTGTCATTTCAATATGACTTACATCACTGACCACATTTTTATTCTTCAATTCTACGAATTTTGATCTTCCAATGTGGACCAAACGCTAATGCCACAGTTCATAGTCATTATTTACTGCACTATGAATCTGGTGATTAATCAATGTTTCACCATTTTCCATTTGAAAATCAGTAATAGATAAGTTATTTTTTCCCTTACCTTTCATTATTTTCTGACCAGTTTTCATTACCTCAACGTTTCCATCTATCACAAATACGATGTCCATTCCTGCTTCTTGCATTCTTCTAACGGATAGCACCTTTTTGCCATTAAAATCTTCAAGGGTGCACTCAACTCCTCGAATGTCGGAAAGACATTGTCACGTTTGATAACGTAATCCGACGCTCCGCAATCCAACAGAAACTTTAATTTCTTTCTATGGCCTTCCCCATTTTCATTGTACCCCGTCATAAAGGCAAACGAGGATGTACCAGCCTTTTCAATATCCAATTCTTCTGTTCCTTGAGCTGCCTGGGCGATTACCTTTTTCTATCCCGCGTGCTCGACCGTTCTTAATAATAAAAACGTTCTTTTATTTTATTCCCTTTCTTCCACAATGATGGCATTTTATATTTATTGTTTCTTTGGCCATTTAAATTATTCCATTTTGCCGTTTCTATTAGTTTGTCTTTTATGTACTTTTGGATTAAAATTGTCTCTATCTGTATGTATCTTCTGAGTATGTAATACATTCTCGCTTGTCGAGTAGCCTGTTCGTAATTTTACATCGTGGACCACTAAACCAGTTTTTATAAACGCTAATGTTAGGTTGTCTTCGGAAAACGTTCTATCGCCGTAATTACTCGCCATAGCACGTTGGAAGGGTTAGCAGTAAATGGAAAGCTTTATCCGTTTCTTCTAATTTTACACACGCTGCTAAGAGTTCTGTGATTATGTCGTTCAGTGTTGTAAAACATTTGATCAAGGGCTGCTCTCCCTGTAGTTAAACTTAATAATTTTTTTCCAACAGCCAATTGCGTGGCTAAACTCTCCCTTTCATATATGCCATCCAATTTTGTGCAAAATTTCAGCAGCAGTCTTCGCATTATTTGCGAAGCTCAAAAAGGAATCTGCCAAATTTTCAGCAATGACACCTTTTGCAATCCTCTCTGCTTTCTTCCAATCTGCAGTTATTCTTACTGGAATGGGTTCATCAATAATTATTCAATTAGCTTAACTGTGCACCAATTCTCAATTGCCACATACTGTAGCAATCACCATCAAATTGTTTAATGTTTCTCTTGGTTTTTGTACTTTTCATATTTCTCCTTTTTTTTTCTTGAAGAAAGGTTTATATTCACTAACAATGTTTCTTCTGCAATTTAATCACTTATTTATACTTCTGATATTACACATATAATCACATAGTCACATACACAAAAGTAATCACTGAAAAGAATATCTACTAAAGTGTTACTACTATTAAAATCCGTAAACTAGGCCCATAACCTATTGAATTATGGGTAAATATAAAAGAAAAGCTGTCCAAAGTTTTTTTATAGTCTGCAACTTTATTCTTAAGGTCTGAAGGTACATCTTTACGTTTTAAAAACTCTAATAATTGTGAGGACTCCACATAGGAAATATAGTGTCCCCCTAAAGAAATACACGACGCAAACTCTGCACGTGCTTTCCTTTTAGGCCACTAGGTATAAACAGTCGTGACCCCTACTCGAACCGACATAACTCTTTCACAGTTTATATACTGGATTCTATTTCCTAACTCAAGATTCATTTTTGTTTCTCCGTTGACATGTGAAACAATCCAACAGCAGTAAGCTGTTATGGATAGCATTATACTCATCTGCCACTACACTTCAAAAGAATGTTAATTCTACATGTTCATGCAACAAGATGGCCCTTCATACAGCCTGCCTGTTGGACCAACAGAGTCTTAATGCTACATAACATGCGGTGACGAATCTCACATCAATGTTTCCGAGTAAGTAAGCTGAAATATTCTATGCATAGGATTACGCTTATCTGCGTATGCACTTCATAAGAATGTGAATTCTACAGTTCCATGCAACAGGAAGGAGCTTCATAATGTCTACGTGTCAAAGCAATGGAGTTCTAATACCCCATTCAATACCGGGGCGAATCTGATTCCAACGTTTCACTCTAAGTAAATTGCAATCCTCCATGCATAGCATTATGCTTATCTGCTTCTATACTTCAAAAGAAAGTGAATTCTACAGTTCTAAGCAACGGGATGGCGCTTCACAGTGTCTACGTTTCAAATGAGGAGAGTCCTAACGTTCCATGCAATGCGATGTCGCACCTCATGTCAACGTTTTAAAGTAAGGTGTAATCGTGTATGCATAGCATTATGCTCATTCTGCTTCTACACTTCATAAGGTTGTGAATTCTACACTTCCATGCAACAGGGTGGCGTTTTATAGTGTCTACTTGTCAAAGCAATGGAGTTCTAATGCTCCATGCAATGCGACTGTGCATTTCATTTGTACGTATCGAATTTAGTAAGCTGCAATCTTCTGTGCATAACGTAGGAAACTCATTAATCAAAGACAATTACGAGGTTTTGTAAATCATTAAATAGTTCCTTTCAACTGAGATATTACACCATAGACTGCTAATGAACAACTGTTTCATCGTTTTAAAACGTACACACGAAATCTCATTTTTTCCGCACATTCGCTCTCGCTCGCATTCTAGAATATTCCATGCACTTAACATTTAAAACTTGAATTATTGATTAGCTTTTAAATTAAGATAATTTCGTTATCCTTCACTTGGCATGCCTATCCTGCATGAACATTCGTCCCGAATGTCTTCATTCATATCGTCTTTGATTTGAGATAAATGTCATAGATTTCTTCGATCCACGATTTCATAGAATCTGCTGACGTAGATGTTTGTAGGGGTCCTTTTCCTTCCCCTACCGTTCGAACTACAAATCGTTGATTGCGTAAAACTCGTGTAACTTCATACGATTCAAAATATTTATGAGCTATTTTTAGACCAGGACTCTGTTGTACATGTTTAATTGCTACTAGATCTCCTTCACGATAAATTCTAGCTTTTCGTCTACTCTTGTTAAAAGTTCGCCTATTCTCTCGTTGGATTCTGGATATATTTTTGCGTGCTTGAGTCGTACTTCATCTCGTTTATCTTGAAAACGTGCGATCCATTCCTTTTCAAGTATGTCTCGGATGCCAAGATGACATTAAGACGTGAATGTGTCCCAGAGAGAAGATGAAATGGTGACGTGCCAATACTTCGATGTATTGTTCATTTCAAACATTTTTGACCTACTTCTAAGTACTTACATCATTCACAGGGCTTAGGTGCAGATAATTTTGCTGACAACAGTATGAATGTTCTATTATGATGTTCAACTTGACCACTAGCTCTAGGAATTCCTGTTGTAGTTGAAACACGTTTTATATTCTTTTCTTGACAATATTGCTTGAAACCATTTGCTGTGAAAGCCGTACCCCTATCAGAAATTATTCGACGCGGATTACAAAAAATATTCGCTAGCTTTTTTAGGCGTGACAAAACTTAAGCTGTAGTAGTAGGTTTTGTAGTATAAAGCCATGTAAATTTTGCAAAAGCAATTACCACTACAAATATGAACTGATACGTTTTCTTTGCTGATGGCAGCGGTCCAAGATAATCGATATGAAATGTATTAAAAGGAATACTCCCGTTTTCAATCGGATTTAAATGACACTCCTGCTTCCCCTGCATCTTTTCGGCTAAGATGCATGTAACACAATTCTTTACCACCTTTTCCACTTGCTGCCCAAGATTTGGAATCCAATAATCTTTACGTACGATAGCCTCAGTCTTGACTATAGACAAATGTCCACACTCATAAGCTTGCCTTATTTCTTGCTCTGTACAGAAAATTTCCCCGTAGATCATAATCATTCGTCTTGTTTTGAAGTACCTAATCTCGAGGTTTCATAACAGTCTCATCATCTTCCTGTGCTTTCTGCAAACGTTCTGTAAGGCTTGCATCAGATTCATCGATTAAGAAAATCGCAGGAGGTGCATTTCTACTAAGCGCAGCAACATGTATCATGTCCTTCTCTGGACGATGCTGTATCCGGTAATCAAATTCTTCTAACGATAATGTCCATCACGCAACTCACAAACAAAGATCTATCTTATTCATTGCAAGAGTAAAATTTCGGCAATAAGTAACAATAACAAATGAAATACCTAGTAAATAAACTCCTAATTTCTTCAAAGCTTTTACTATTGCTAAAACCTCAAACTCATAGCTACTGCATTTAGATTCAAGAGAAGCTGTCTTACCACTAAAAAATAATATTCGTGGTGAAAAGGTTGATCTTTGTTATTTGTTTGAAATAAAAGTGCTCCGTACCCTAACGCAGAAGCATCTGTATGCAACTCCATCTCTACTTCTACTTGATACAAATTCACTATTCGGTTCTCACTCAGTAAAAATTTAAGTCGTATGAATGCTTCCTTTTCAGTCACTCTAAAACAAAATTTAGTATTCGCTCGCAGAAGGTTAGACAAATGTCGCGTAATTACTGGGTATTCACGTGTAAATTTACGAAAATTCCCGATTAGTCTAAGAAAACTTTGTATGTGTTTAACATTGGAAGTCATCGGATTGCATCAGTTTTAGCGAGGGGCGAACATAACCATTGCTATATATATACATTATATATATAACCATACATGCCCGAGAAATTTGACAGAAGTTTGCACAAAACAATACTTTTCCCAACTGAATATTAAACCGGCTCCGCTTGCTATAATTCAAACTCTTTCAAGATTTTTGATCCTACTTTTAATATCATGTGATGAAGTAATCGAATAATCTATGTATGCTAAAACTATTCTCTCTCGAATAAGATCTCTAAATATAGTATTTATAAACCTTTGAAAAACTGCTGGTGAATTACATAGACCAAAAGATTCGTAAGACTTCATAATGACCATCTAATACAATAAATGCTGTATACTTTCGACCTGACTTATCCTGTCACATGTGAAAGAAACCGTTTCTCAAGTCAAGAGTAATAAAAATGCGCGTGCCTTGAAACAAATCTAATTGATCTTCGATCAATTGTAACGGATATCTATCTTTAATAATTTTCTTATTAATTTGTCGATAATCCACACATAATCCAAACGAAACATTTTTCTTCCGAACGAGGAAAACCGGAATCGCATAATCAGAAGTAGGCAACTAGGCGACTCCAGCCACAATCCATTGTTCTATCTGCGCATTAACAATCTCTTTTTGCAACGCTGACAATTGTCTCGCCGATTGATATACAGACTCTTCGCCTTTCAGTATTAATTTCAATGGAATTTCACGTTTAAAGGTTTTACTTGGCTTGTAACTACTAACAAGATTTTCTATCGTCACTCGCTAATTAGGATCTAATACACCAGACACATCAACTTGATTTTCTTCTAACACGTCACTCGTTACATCTATTTAAAATATTTCCGGTACTATATTTTCTCTTTCAACAATTTCGCGCGTTACTTTCGATAATGGACGAATGATTACTTTACCATCTCTAATGCTGACATCGGTTACATTTAAGAAATTCGTTCCTATTAACAGCTTGTGTCGCACAATGGTATCAGAGATTACTTGTATTCAAATCAATATGAGTGCCCATCTACGGAAATTTCTGCTTGAAACTCACCTAATGTTGTACTATTCCTTGAACCTTCGAAATGTAATTCATTGCGTCGTAATTGCGGAGAACCAAGCTTAATGTACTCGTCTGTGCGAATTAAACTAAAATCAGTTCCTGAATCCATTAATGCTTTGATCTCGCATCCGTTAAGTAAAACATTTTTGAGATACTTTCGGTACGATACTCCTAATGTCGCGCAGCTCTCTTCACTCGCTTTAAATTTCTTGGAACGTTT
The DNA here is from genome assembly GCF_050948175.1 of Xylocopa sonorina. NCBI lineage: Eukaryota > Metazoa > Arthropoda > Insecta > Hymenoptera > Apidae > Xylocopa > Xylocopa sonorina. The sequence continues at coordinate 12,389 of NW_027490163.1, forward strand.
CGACGCAATATGTCCACGTTCTTCACATATAAAACATTTTACACCGCGATCTTTCGTTGGACAATTCACGCTAATATGATCGTGCTCACCACAATTATAACATCGTACAATATTACCGATAAATTCTTTTATCTCATCCACATTGACAATCTCTTTTCTTTCATTTCTAACGAAACTGTCATTACATATCTCAAACTTTGTTGACCTCTGCACACTCGACATACCTCGATCTCGAAGAATTACCTTTTCAAACGCTTTCGAAAGTTGATTGGTTGTTGTAAACTGTAGAATACGCGCGTGGTTCCGGAGCATTTCATCGGGAATGCCGTCAATCAGATATTCAAGTATTTCATGGTCGTTGATTGGTACTCGATTTCCAAGAATGTTCTTCTCGTGCAAATATTCATGAAACGTCTCGTTCCTGTTCCATAACCGCTCTTCAAATTTCTTCTTCGTTTCAATTTTGCTTTGCGGATGATAAAACAACTCATAATTCTTCCAGCAGTCGGTTGAATGCCATAGTTGTATATTCTGGTTTAGAAAGAAATCATTCAAGTGCTTTTCCCTTCAGTAGCATACCGATAAGTATTCGTGCAACGTCATCTTCCAATTTATATGTCGTCTTGAATAATTTGGTCTGCTTCTCCCAAATTTTATAATCACCAGATTTACTTTAGACTATTAAGAAATTGTCACCGTTACTAACAACATCAAATAGTTCGCCTTCAAAATTACGCATCGATCTTCGTTGCTCATTTTTCGAATTTTACTCAACCTGTAATTTTTGTCGCACCGGATCTAACTCAAGGCGCAACACGGCTAACTCACGTTCTGCTAATACACCAGCACACGACTCCTCATTATTTTCATGAACTTCACGTTCCGTCTGGGTCAACTTCCATCAAACGGGAAATTAATTCAGCTTTCGAACCAGCAGTAAGTAGTTTATGCTCTATTAATACCTCTCTTAGCGCTGTAACTGTAATTAATAAAAATAATTTTACTCAAATCGATCATTGTAAAAATTATTACTCGACACTTGCGTTTAAACTCGAATTGTCTCCACACGAATAATTAATTTTCGTTCTCGCACTATCTCTAAAAACTACACTCGCATCGCTTGAGTATCTTCTCGAACGTTCTAGACCGTCAAGGAATTATCTTGAACGCTCTGTCTTCAAATATTCGATAATACTTCAATCTTTAGAACGTATCCGATTTAATTCTTGAATGTCTTCTTGATAATTACTACGCCCGAGACCCCAAAATTGTAGGAAACTTATTAATAAAAGACAATTATAAGATTTTTTATATCATTAAATCGTTCTTTTCAACTGAGATATTACTCCAAAGACTGCTAATGAACAACTGCTTCATTATTTTAAAACACTCACACGAAAAACTCATTTGCTTCACACATTCGCTCTCACTCGCATTCTAGAATATTCCACGTACGTAAGATTGACATTAAACCTGAGTTATTGATTAACATTTAAATTAAGATTATTTCATTATCCTTCAATAACATTATGCTTGCCTGCTACTACACATTAAAGGAATGTATACTCTGCAGTTTCTTGAAACGGGATGGTGCTTCACAGTATCTGCGTGTGAAAACCATGAAGTTCTAATGTTCCACGCAACGCGATAATACATTTCATTTCAGCTTTTCAAAGTAAGTAACCTGTAATCTTTTAAGCATATCATTATGCTGATCTGCTTATACACTTCTAACGAATGTGAATTCTATAGTTCCATTCATTGGGTTGCGGCATTATAGTGTTCACGTATTATAGCAGCAGAGTTCTACTGCTGCATGCAATGCGATGGCGCATCACATTTCATCATTTCGATGTAAGATGTAACTTTCTATGCTCACGATTATGTTTGCCTGCTCCTACGCTTTAAAAGAATGTAAATTCCACAGTTTCTTGCAAGGAGATGATACTTCATAGTGTCTGTGCATCAATGCAGTAGATTTCTAATGCTACATGCAATGCGATGGAGCATCTCATTTCAACGCTTCGATGTAATTAAGTTGTACTCCTCTATACGTAGCGTTACGCCTTCCTGCTTTTGCACTTCATAAGAATGTGAATACTACAGATCCATGCAATTTCATGAAGCATAAAAGAGTTTAAGTGTCAAAGCAGTAGAGCTCTATTAATCTATGCAATGTGATAGCACATCCCATTTCTACCTTTCAAAATAAATAAGCTGTAATCATCTGTACACATCGCTATACTTATTTGTTCCTACATTTCCGAAGAATGGAAATTCTTTAATTCCATGCAACGAAATGGCGCTTCATGATGCTTGCGTGCCAATGCAATGCAGTTCTCATGCTCCATGCATCCTCATTTCACAAATTCTGCAAAATCCCTATTAAACACATAGTAGCAATAAACTCGTAAAGCAACAAGATGTCGTCTCATCGTAAATTTCAAAATCAAGCCTTCGTAGTGATTCTTCAAATTGTGTATACCATGCAGCTGGCCGTTTTATTGTCTTATTTCCCGCTTCTCACAATTGTCGCAACCAACCTACAACCGTTGATCCCACTCTTCGCGCCTTCTTGTTTCCTCCCAGTTCCAGAGAAAGAAGCAAATCTACAGATTTTCCACCAATAACGTCTCATTGATTTGCCACACCCTTGACCACCCCTCCATACAAATTCACATTAAAACACTCTGACTTCATGACTGATGAGTTTAGTAGAAATTCAGATTCAGACATATCCGAGAACATGAAAAACACTAAAACCTTTTAATTCATTTTAAGTTAAGTATAATTGTTTGTTAAGGAATCGTATCAATTCCAATTATATCTATCTACTTCCCTATTACTGTAACAGGTATTAGAGCGCACGTTGCAACTGTAACGAAAAGATACGTAATGAAGATTTACGTCCTTCGTAGGCTTATCAACCGAAAATGAGCCTCGTCGACTGCGAGTTATAAAAACGAACAGTTAAAATCAGTGACGTGAGTGCCCGAACTACAGTGTCAATCAATCAACATTCAGTGATCGAAGAATCATGCCAGTAATCAAGCCAACGCTCCAGGACAAATTGAGATTCTCAGCAGCAACAAGTCGGACATACCAGGGAATCCAGACATCATGACGGAGCTTAACAAACCTGATATCTTCACATTGAAAAGGTAGACTCGTTTATTCGTCCATTCCTTTCTTATTCATGTTCCACGATGACAACCCGATCGCTCGAAAAAGCTCAGTCCATTCCCCATGAAATTATTCTCAGTTCACTGCGGCGTAAACGTGGTACCACATTCGGTCAAATCACTACCTTCACGCGACTCCTTAACACAGGCAAAACATCAGAACAACCGGATATACGTTTACTACAAACCCATCTTTACGCGTTAACTGAAACGTGGAAACGATTCGATGGCATCCAATTTGACCTCGAAGAATAAAACGAAACAGAAACGTCACGTCTTTACAAAATTCAAAACGACTACTTCTCTATCACAACTCGCTCTGATTCGATATCATAACTCGACGCGATTGAGTTATTGAAAGGTAAATACGACTGTATAAGTCGGGCTGCCACTAAATATTGTGATGCAATCTGGGATATTCTTAAACCGCCAAGGAACACTGCAGAAACACTGGGCAATATCGTCGACACCGTCAACCAACTTCTGCGCGCACTGAAAAATTCCAAAGAAAACATCTCGCAATGGAACACTTCTGCTTTCCATCATTCGAGGAAAGATAAATGCTAATACGTTATTCCAATGGGACTCACAGTAAAGACAACAAGGTGCCGCCTTACACGGATCTTCTAGAGTTTTTGGAGAAACGGGCCAACTGTGTACCAGAGATGAACGCAAGGGCAAGCTCAACCGCAAGTCGGGTCGACGGGAGACTATCGGACCATTCACGTTCCACGAATCAATGTACTACGGAGAAATCAGGTGACATTCTGATGACGATTACACCGAAAGCAGAACAAGCAGGACAACCATAAGAACCCAAAAGTATTCAGTATGCCACGGAGGGCACCGCATCTACACATGTGAAGATTTTCTCTAAGTCTCAACTTATCAAAGTAATTGACATCTAATGCTCCATGCAACATTTCTTTTCAACGATACAAAGTAAGTAAGTTGTAATGTTCCATGCATAGCATAATGCTTATCCACTTCTGCACTTCAGAAGAATATGAATTCCACAATTCCTTACAAGGGGATTGCGCTTCACAGTGTCTAGTTGTCAAGGCAATAAAGTTCTGCGGCTACTTGCAATGTGTTGGCGCATCTCCTTCTTACGTTTTAATGCATGTAAGCTGTAACGTTCTATACATTGCGTTATGCTTATCTGCTTCTGGACTTCAAAGTGATGTGAATTGTACAGTTCCTTGTAGCGTGATGGCTTCTCCTTTCAACGTAAGTAAGTAGTAAGCTTCAATACAAGCCACTATGCATACTTGGTTCTACAATACAATTACATGCAATTTCTACATATCCATGTTACTCTATAGCTCTCCTAAATACCAGCTTGTCAATGTAATTAACATCCAATGTTCCATGCAACGCGATGGAAATTCTTAGTTCTATGTGTCAAAGTAAGTAAGTTGTAAGGTTCTACACAATACAATCGTGCTTACTAGTTTCTACACTACTATGTATGTTATTTCTATAGTTCCATGTTACTGTATAGAGCTTCATAATGTCTACTTGTCAAAGTAGTTGAGTTCCAAACGTCCATGCAACGCGATAGTGTTTCTCAGTTCTACAATTAAATGTCTCTGTTGAATTCACACTTCATGATGTTCAATGTAAAAATTTCAAATTAGTATATATATTCACACTTATCATATTATATATTTTAGTCAAGAGTAAATAGGTAATCCGTCCAATTGCTCCAGTACAATTAAATTCCATATAATTTTGTATCATTTCAGGATGTTTTAAATAAACATTTCTAATTAGTATATATACTTACACTCTCCGCTAAATCTAAGCAGAATAGACACTATAAAAACTCCAGTAGCTGTAATCTTCTATGCACTGCTTCATTCTTATCTGCTTCTACACATTAAACGAATCTGAGCTTCACAGTTCCTTCCAACTGGATTACGCATCATTATGCCTACGTGTCAAAGCAATAGAGTTCTAACACTCCATTCAATGCGGTGACACATCTCATTAAATGTTATAAAGTTAGTAAGTTCTAATGTTCTATACAATGTATTGATTTCATCTCCCTCTATACATCAAAAGTATATGAAGAACATAGTTACTTGCAACGGGATAGCGCATCATAGTGTCTGCGTGTAAAAGCAATAAAGATGTAATGCTCCTTGCAATGCGGAAGCGCATCCCGTTGCAACAGTTCGAAGAAAGTAAGTTGCAATCTTCTACTCGCAGAAATATTGTTTTCTGCTTCTATACTTCAAAAGAATGTGAATTCTTCAGTTCCATGCAACGGAATGGCACTTCGTAGTATCTACCTTCCAGAGCAATAACGTTCTCTCTCTCGTTTCACGGAACTGTATAATTTACATTCCTTTGGAATGTAGAAGCAAATAAGCATGATATGATGCATAGAATGTTACTGCTCACTTTGTAACGTCGAGAGACATCGCATTATATGGAGCAATAGAACACTACCGCGTTGCATCGAAGACACTGCAAGGCGCCATCTGGTTGCAGGGTACTGTACATTACACATACTTTTGAAGCGTTGTAACAGGTAAGCATAATGCGACGCATGGAGCATTACTACCTACTTATCTAGATACGTTGAAAAGATATGGGCCATCGCGATGCATGAAGCATTAGAAATATATTCCTCTGATACAACGACATTATAAAAAACCACTCCGTTGCAATGAAGTGATGAGGGATTCACATTATTTTGAAGCATAGAAGCAAATGAGACGATTTCGATGCGTAGAACATTACAACCTACTTACTTTGAAGCGCTGAAATGATATGCGCCCTCGCGATGCACAAAGTAATCTATTGGTTTGAGAAGCAGATACTATGAATTGCCATCCCGATGCAAGCGACTGTAAGATTCACATTCTTTTGAAGCGTAGTAGCAGTTAGGCATAATGTGATACATAAGACATTACAACCTAATTACCTTGAAGCGTTGAAATTATATGCGTCATCGCAATGCATAGTGCATTAGAACTCTATTCGTTCAAAACGCAGACACTGAAACACCATCCCGTTGCAAGGAACTGTAGATTTCACTTTCTTTTGAAATATAGAAGCAGATCGGCATATTGCTGTGCATAGAAGATTGCAACCTACTTATTTCGGAACATTGAAATGAGATGCGCCATTGCATTCCATGGAGCATTAGAATTCTATTGCCTTAAAATGCAGACATTATGAAGCATCATCTCGTTGCTTGAAACTGTAAATTTCACAGTCGTTTGGAATGTAGGAGCAAATAAGCATAATGCAATGCATAGAATGTTACTACTTACTTACTTTGTAACGTTGAAATAAGATGCGCCATGGCATTTAATGGGGCATAGGAACTCTATTGTTCTGAAACGTAGACACTATGAAGGGCCATTCCGTTGGAGGGAATTGTAGCATTCACATTATTCTGAAATGTAGAAGCAGGTAAGCACAATGCAATGCATAGAACATTACATACTTGCTTTGAAGTGTGAAACTGAGAAGCACCATCTTGTAGCACAGAATATTTTTTTATTGCTTACGACGAATTATAGTACTGAGATGCTCCATCTTGTTGCAAGGAATCTTCAAAGCTGCTCATACTGACATGTAGACACTCAGATGCGACATCCCTTTTCGTGGAACTTTGGGAATTACTTTGAAACGCAGGACTGTGAAGCTGCATCGCGTTGTATGAAGATGTAGGAAGTGCTTACTATGAAACGTAGAAGTAAGAAGCGAAATCATGTTGCATAGAACTTTGCATCTTACGTACTCTGAAACGTATAAACTGATAGGGACAATCACTTTACATAGATATATAGAACACACAAAGTTTTAAGCGTTGAACTTAGAATTTGTGAACTTGCTTTGAAACGTTGATAGTGAGGAGCTCCATCGGCTTTCGTAGAACTTCAAAACTCACTTGCTATGTAACGTAGACAGATAAGGGCCATCGCGTTGCTTGAAACTTTAGAACTTGCTTACTTCAACAAAGATTTCTATTGGCTTCGTCCGTTCTTTTAGAAGAGTTCTTGATAAACCACTTAATTTTCACGTTTGCAATATTTTTATATATATGCCAGGTGTAATCGTTTAAGTTTAAAGATGATTATTTAGTGTTGATTATTATTTAGTAACTCGGTTATAAACGTGTCTGCATAAGGCTTAATCAGTATGTTCATAAGCCTGAAATTTATGCAGTTATTTGTTAGTCACTTATTGTTCAAACGGCAAAGATTCTGATCATTTGAAGATGGTTGACTTTCATCAATTTCATCAAAAATTGAAATACTGTCCAACTGCTTGTATTAAACTATAATTAAAGTTTTTCAAATATTTTTCCTTTCATAGATGTATCACGTCTGGGGTCGCGGAAAATTAACCGTATGGCGGAGCAGCACGCAGTCTCGAATGGTTCGACTCGCACAATTGGATGGAAGAGCGGGTTCTTTTTGGATCGCGAAACACTGCGCGAAAGTCACGGACGCGAGTATATAAAAAAGGGGACTTACCTTTCGAAGTCTTGGAAGCCGCTAATTACTAACGTCGTTCCAGGTATCGTCCTTGGCGAGGATCATCCTCTGGTATGGTTCCTGCATACGGGCTGTGAGGCGGAATCGACAATGGAACGAGCACCCAGGCAGGCTGATCTCTGGTGCGGATCGGCGACGAAGGCGGCGATGCGGAAAGGCTGTCCGGTCGGCAGACAGTAGGAGATGAGACGGAGCAGTGGTCGACGATGGAGTAGCTGCTTGTATCTACGTATTCGCGCACTAGAGAACGCAGGAAGTTCTTCCTTCCCACGCGTCGAGTTTCATTTATCCATTGCGGAAAGGCGCATTCAAATCGGATTCCAAAACACCAGATACGGATCCACTAGCGGAGAGGGCCGCTCTAGTTTGCCGATCCAGAGATATGGAAAACGATGGATATCTTCTCCTTAGTCGAACTGTGGCTTGGTGCAGTTAAGCGGAGGGCCACTTTAACTGGTCGGTAACTAAGCGTGACTAATGGTCAGAACTCCTTGAATGATTTTGGAAGACGCGTGAAATCGTGAAAGACTTCGTATCGTAATGAATTTAATTTAATTTAAGGTAAGGAATGCTGTGGTAATAATGAGAGTTTGTAAATACTGGTAAAAATAAAATATATTCTAAGTAAAACCTAAGCTTACACTTTACTGCGCTATGCTAAGAATGGCTAAGTACTAGAATCGTTGATTTAGAATAAAGTTAAAGTTAGAATTGGAAATAGCAACTTGAATTCTGAGTTAGAATAGTAACGAAATAGCAAACATCTTCAAGTGAGGTGGAGCAAGGCCCGGAGGCATGATAGGTACGGTCGCGATGAGCGCTTGGATCGATTTGTACTCATCGAGCGCTGGGCTTGATCTCTTCGTCGACTCGCGGATCCGCGACCTCCTCGGATCGCGCGGGAACGCTAGGACCTGGAATGGGGAGGACTCTCGACACTCGTGGTGGTGCGGACGGTCGTGGTGAAGTGTGCGCGGCCGGCGTGAACTGGCACGGCTCTAATTATGAATAATACGCTTTCTAAAATTATGATTACACATGAAATGACTTATGCTATACTTGTGTGTTGCGTCCTGTTTGTACATAGAGTGCCGTATGCTTAAATACTAGAATTCGCTTGGTTATAGACATGAGCATAATACGAATATGTGTGCGTAACTGCGGGCGACCCTCGTGGTGCGTGAAATGGTCCTCGTGCGGAGGCTGTGGTTGGTGTCTGCTCCAACTGTCTGACGTATGCGCGTCGAGGCGCGATCGTGTGGTTCAACTCCTTGGTGCGAGGGACAGACTGTGTTACCGTGTGTCGGTATGCTCGTCTCTGCATTTCTCTGCATCACAGTTGTATTCTGGAATTGAAATTAAATGTTTGATTTTTCTATTTACTGATTAGAACATCTTTCTGTTGGAATGTTCAAGAATTTTTCATATTCTTAATTACTGAAAACGTATTGCTTGGTTCGCTAGCTTAATATTTAAAATTTGCTGAGATATTCTTATCTAATTCTTGTAAATAATTTTTTATCTTAGCGAAGTGTGTATCCATTCTTGTAGTTTTGTAAAGAGTATTTTACTTTACTATTTAAAATGGAATATTAAGATTTGTTTACAATCTAATGGAATTTAATTACCTTTTGATTCAATTTCACAATGATAATCTTTCATAGTTCAACAATTTTGTGAGCTGTCCTGAGGAATCCGCAGCTCAGTACTTATAAAATGGGCGACACAAAGAACAGCCTAACCAAACGTAATCGAACCGATATTTCAATACTAATTTTATCATGTTTAACTTATCCTGCAAATTATTAAAATGCCCTTCGAAAAGTGTTTATTGACAGTGAAGTAAAAGGTAAACATTACACATTCCACCACTGTTTACAATACGCATGTCTCATTTACTATCAAAGCCGTAAGTATCATCGCCTTACTTTACTTTTTGTAACCTTCAATGGCTTCATGTTGCAGGTCGTTGAACTCGTTTTAAAATGCTCTATCATATTAGGGAAGAATGAACATACCAATTCATTTTAAAAAATGAAAGTAACCGGTCATAGGTTTGCAAACAACCTATGTTTGGCAAACAACGAGCAACGAACGACGCTCGTACCACGGCATTATTAATGCATCGCGATATAGCACACGGGCTACACGGCCGTGTCAATCATACTATCAGCTCACCATAGCTACGCGCGTGGTAGTGGCGCAGGCTGACATTTACTAATGGAGAAGCTATTTCCATAAAAATTATGAACGAATATGAAAAATGACTACACTAAGCAATTTATTTATTTTGATTCCAAAAGAGATACGCCGGCACGAAACAAAGATATAAGAACTCGATTTTATTATTTTCTATAAACTAGCTCGATAGGGCGATTTTTTCCATAAAGTCGATAATTACTTTGTCATAAAAATATATACACTTATTTTATATATATCTTCTTCAATTTATTGTTACAAATTCATGCAATTGAGGGTTACATTAAATACGATGACAGCATGTTATTTCAAAAATTACACAAGGCGAAGTTAGGGACGCAACAGCATGAATTTTTATTTTATAAGTAATATTTTTTTTATAAATAATATTTTTAGTCTATGATGGATTGAAAGAAATATATACGACTCGCTCAATAACTATAAATATAGGAAAACGACCATCAAAATGTCTATCAATACTCATATGCTGAACATCTACTGACATCTAACGGTTCTAATTTGTATGAAAGCACAGGTTCCCCATTGCCAAATGTGATCCTGCGTCATTGCTGAGGAGATTCATGAATGGAGCGATGATACGCGTGTCACCATGGTGCTGGTGCTGCGCGATTAGCTTGTCTAGAATGGGCTGGTAATACGTTCTGGCATTTTAGTTAACGAATCCGGTCACAGATGACTACGAATCAGTTGACACTCCTCGGAAGTGGCAATATAGTGCCGGCATGGTGTCACTCCCATCTTGCTGTTTGTTATCTGGGATGCTTTTTAGTGCATTATTCGGAATTGAATTTGAACGCATAGCTACTTAATCGCGAATTTACATGTACTGTGACGTGGTGACGTCACAAGGCTCGCTCACCCCCCCGCCCCTGCTACGGTTAGACTAGCTCGCAGATCACCACCCGTGCGAGAAGCGCGACACGGACCATCGCGATAGCTGTATTTGCGAGGAGCGTGGAATGCACGATGGTAGAACCTCCCCCCCCCCCCCCCGTTCTACGGATTAGACTGGCGAGCTGATGGAAGAAGACCGAAGGTTCGCGGAAGAGCTGTGCGCCGTGGTAGCTTGACGGGCTCGACGGTGGAGGAGTCATGAAGTGAGCAAGAATAGACCCTGAAGCCCAAAGGATACGATCCCGAGCCCTGCAACGATAAGACCGTTGACATAGTCCATGGAGACGAACAGGATGGTTCTCGGGTGTGAGAAGGACCTCCACCCTTCCCCTGAGCCCATGAAGAGGAAAACTCAAGATGCGCAGCGGAATTGCAGGTGAGCCATGGAAAGCGCGGCGCGCGACACGCGCCGCAGTTCAAATAATCCAGAGGACTCCCTCTAGACACACCAGAGGGGGCGATCAGGGAAGATCGCCGAAATCCACCGATCGATGCTCCGAACAATACCAAAGCGTATGACCCTACCCCACCAAGGAGCCCTAAGGAGGATCTAAGGGGATCCGAAGACCCCCAGAAAACCTATATAATGAGCTAGGCAGCACGAAGACAGCCTCTTATTCTTCTCAACGATTTAGCGACTACTTAGCGAGCAACTGAGCAAGCGATTATACGGAGCGATTCGGAGGACAGAGAGAGAGAGAGAGAGAGAGAGAGAGGGAAAGAGAGGTAGACGGACTGAACGAGATCCATACTTGTTGGAAACGAGAACGTGAGTCCTTATACGCTAAAGCGTCCCATTTGTTCCCTGCCGCAATTGTGATATCGCGTATTGTAATTTGTATTGTATAACGGGTGGTGATCTCCGGTCATTCGCGTCGAGGCACTCTAGAAAGAAGCCGTGAGTTCAGTATCCCGCGACCCTAATTTGCGCACTCGGCTAGAAGCAGTCGAGCGAAAGAGTATTTCGAAATTTCGAGGGTTATCTTGCACCGGGTTTCCCCGGGTTGCGTGGTTTACTAGTTTTTGCTACTTCTTGAGTAGCTGGCGCCCAAAAAGTCCCAACCTCGCAGCTTCGAAATACTCGCTTGATAGGAAATTTATTGTTCTGTACTTCGCGTTGCCGAATCACGCGGATATTCTGTACCCCGATATAACCACGGATTAAACTTCTGGATACCCCGTTATTATTGGTTCTATATACCCTTTTCTTGCGGATTGAAACGGGAGAAACCGTCACAGTACATAATTATACATGACTGCATAAAAAGGATATCATATACTTTTATAATCAATGCGATATAAGAATATAAAACGAAGAACTATCCACTCCCATCAGGAGTAAAAACAATGTTTGGTACGCAAAGTTCATTGCAAAATATAATGAAGCAGTTAATATATCAAATCACAGCACACAATAAATCACTGAATGTATAATGATATGAATAGTAAGAAAAACATATTTACCTGTTAGATGTTTATAAATTTAAATTTAAAAGTTCAAGTCACATTTAATATATTATTGTTTAACAAGGTGATTTAATGTTGTTTCAAATAGGCGTGCGGGACTAGCTCGTACTTCTGTCAATGTAATTTCATTCGAAAAATACAAAGTATAAGAGGAAATATTCTCCAATATATAACATATATAAATCAACGGATGCAAGAGAGAACACTCGATCTCGGTGTAACGAGACCGGGGCGTCATCCTGCAGTAATCGTATAATGCCTGTTCCGAGATGGTGTAGAGGGGGAATGTGGAGGGTGAAAAGCATAAAATAACAACAATGTAACTAAAGAGAAAGAGAAAGAAAATATGTGGAAGCATAGCATTTATTAAGAGGAAATCCTAGAAATATCAAACAACAGATTATATACCATACTGTAAGTGTAAGGTACAACGAAATAGACGATATCGTGAGAGAAACTAAAAAAATCGAGAAACTTGAAAAGAAAATAATAGTTTAGATTGAGCGAATCAATATCACTGACCCCGGCAAGTTTAATGGAAAACGCATAACGATGAATCGGTTAGAGTATAAGATAGATGTTGGTCGCGGTTTGAGTGGCCCTGGGAATCCTTTGCCCTCATCAGGGCAGGCAGTAGGATGGTGGAGGGCCTGCCCTCCTGTTGCTTGGATCTATAGAATTCACATTCTTTTGTAGAGTAGAAGTAGATAATTATAATGCTTTTCATAGAAGATTACAGCTTACTTAATTCGAAACGTTAAAATGAGATGAGTCATGGCATTGTATGATGCATTAGTACTCTATTGTCTCGACATGTAGACACTACGAAGGGCAATCCTGTTGCATGGAGCTGTAGAATTTACATTCTTATGAAGTTTTAAAGCAGATACTTTGAAACGATGAAATGGGATGCGCCAGCGCATTGCATGGAGAATTCTAGCTCGATTGCTTTAACAGACAGTCACTACGGAGCGCCATGCCGTTGAACGGAATTATATAGTTCACATTCTATTGAAGACCTCTAACAGTTAAGCATAATGTTATGGATATATGAATACAGATACTTTGCTTTGAAACGTTGAAACGAGATGCGACATCGCGCTGCATGAAGCATTAGAAATGTCTTGCTTGGACACGTAGAGGTCTGGAAACGATATTCTGTTGCAAGTAAGTATAGGATTCACATCCTTCTAAGGTCTAGATGCAGACAAATGTAACATATTGCATAGAACATTGCAATTTACTATGAATCATTGAAATGACTTGCGACATCGTGTTGAATGAAGCAATAGAACTCTATTGCTTCGATACACAGACATCTGCAAACGCTACTTCCTAGCAAGGGAGTGTCGCATTTACATTTATTTATAGTGAATACAAGGTATACATGACACTTCGCATTGAATATCATATCTTATCATGAAACATAGAAATGAGATGCGATACCGCGTTTTAAGGGGCATTAGTACTCTATTCCCTCGATACGTAGACATCTGCAAACGCTAATTCCTAGCAAGGAGATGCCGCGTTTACATTCATTTGAAGTGAATGCAAGGTATAAGTGACACTTCGCAATGAATATTATGTCTTATCACGAAACATAGAAATGAGTTGCGATATCGCGTTCTAAGAGGCATTAAAACTCTATTGCTTCGATACGTAGGCATCTGGAAACGCTATTTCCTAGGAAGGATGTGTGGCATTTACATTCTGTTGAAGTGCAGACGAGGTATACTTAACACCTCGCAACGAATATTATATCTAATCATGAAACATAGAATTGCGAAGCTATATCGCGTTTTAAGAAGTATTAGAACTCTATTGCTACGATAGGTAGACGTCTGGAAGCGCTATTTCCTAGCAAGGAAGTGTGGCATTTACATTCTTTTGAAGTGTTGACGAGGTATACACAACACTTCGCAATGTCTATTATATCTTATCATGAAACATAGAAATGAGATACGATATCGCGTTTTAAGAAGCATTAGAACTCTATTACACTAATAAGTTGACATCTGGAAACGCATTTCCTGGCCAGGATGTGTGGCATTTACATTCTTTTGAAGTATTGACGAGTTATACTTAACATTTCAGAATGAATATTATATTTCATCATGACACATAGAGATTAGATGCGATATCGCGTTTTAAGAAGAGTTAGAACTCTTTTGCTTCGATACGTCAACAACTGGAAACGCTATTTCGTAGCAAGGATTGTGGCATTTACTTTCTTTTGAAGTGTAGGCTACTTATACATAACTCTTCGCAATGAATATTATATCTTATCATGAAACATAGAAATGAGATGTTATGTCGCGTTTTAAGAAACATTAGAAATCTATTGCTTCGATTCGTAGACGTCTGGAATTGCATTTCCTAGCGAGGAAGTGTCACATTTACACTATTCTGAAGTGTAGGCGATGTATACATACAACTTCGCAATGAATATCATATGTTATCATGAAACATAGGAATGAGATGCGATATCGCGGTTTAGAAGCATTACAACACAATTGCTTCGATACGTGGATATCTGGTAACGCTATTTCCTAGCAAGGAAGTGTCGCATTTACATTCATTTGAAGTGTATGCGAGGCATACATGAATGTTCGCAATGAATATTATATCTTATCATGAAACATATAAATGAGATGCGATATCGCGTTTTGGGAAGCATTAGAAATCTATTGCTACGATACGTAGACATCTGCAGACGCTATTTCCTAGCGAGGAAGTGTCGCATTTATATTCTTTTGAAGTGAATACGAGGTATACATGACACTTCGCAATGAGTATTATATCTTATCATGAAACAGGGATATGAGATACGATATGGCGATTTATGAAGCATTAGATGTCTATTGGTTCGGTACGTAGACATCTGCAAACGTCATTTCCTAGCAAGCAAGTGTCGCATTTACATTCTTTTGAAAGCAATACGAGGTATACATGACACTTCGCAATGAATATTATATCTTATCATGAAACAGGGGAACGAGATGCGATATGGCGATTTATGAAGCATTAGATGTCTATTGCTTCGATACGTAGACATCTGCAAACGCCATTTCCTAGCAAGCAAGTGTCGCATTTACATTCTTTTGAAAGGAATACGAGGTATACATGACACTTCGCAATGAATATTATATCTTATCATGAAACATAGAGATGAGATGCGATATGGCGATTTATGAAGTATTAGACGTCTATTGCTTCGATACGTAGACAACTGCAAACGCTATTTCCTAGCAAGGAAGTGTCGCATTTACATTCTTTTGAAGTGAATACGAGGTATACGTGACACTACGCAATGAATATTACATCTTATCATGAAACATAGAAATGAGATGCGATATGGCGATTTATGAAGCATTGGATGTCTATTGCTTCGATACGTAGACATCTGCAAACGCCATTTCCTAGCAAGGAATTGTAGCATCTACATTCTTTTGAAGTGAATACGAGGTATACATGACACTTCGCAATGAATATTATATCTTATCATGAAACATAGTAGAGAGATGCGATATCGCGTTTTAAGAAGCATTAGAACTCTATGGCCTCGATGCGGAGACATCTGCTAACGCTATTTCCTAGCATGGAAGGTCCGCGTTTACATTCGTTTGGAGTGAATAGGAGGTAAACATGAAACTTCGCAATGAATATTATATCTTATCACGAAACATAGAAATGAGATGCGACATCTCGTTTTAGGAAGCATTAGAACTCTATTGCTACGATACGTAGACATCTGCAAACGCTATTTCCTTGCAAGGAAGAGTCGCATTTACATTCTTTTGAAGTGAATAGGAGGTATACATGACAATTCGCAATGAATATTATATCTTATCCTGAAGCATAGAATTGAGATGCGATATCGCGTTTTGAGAAGCATTAGAACTTTATTGCTACGATACGTAGACATCTGCAAACGCTATTTCCTAGCAAGGAAGATTCGCATTTTCATTCTTTTGAAGTGAATACGAGGTACACATGACACTTCGCAATGAATATTATATCATATCATGAAACATAGAAATGAAATGCGATATCGCGATTTAAGTAGCTTCAGAATTCCATTGCTTCGGTGCGTAGACATCAGGAAACTCCATTTCCCAGCAAGAAAGTGTCGCACTTACATTCTTTTGAAGTGTAGCCGACGTATACATAACACTTCGCAATGAATATTTTATCTTATCGTGAAACATAGAAATGAGATGCGATATCGCGTTTTAAGAAGCGTTGGAACTCTATTGCTATGATACATAGACCTCTGTAAACGCTACTTCCTAGAAAGGAAGTGTCGCATTTACATTCGTTACATATGAATACGAGGAACACATGACACTTCGCAATGAGTGTTATATCTTATCACGAAACATATAAATGAGATGCGATATCGCGTTTTAAGAAGCATTAGAGCTCTATTGCCTCGATGCGGAGACATCTGCAAACGCTGTTTCCTAGCATCGAAGTGTCGCATTTACATTCATTTAAAGTGAATACGAGGTATACATGACACTTCGCAATGAATATTGTATCTTATCATGAAACATAAAAGTGAGATGCGATATCGCGTTTTAAGAAGCATTAGAGCCCTATTGCCTCGACGCGTAGACATCTGCAAACGCTATTTCCTAGCTAGGATGTGTCGCATTTACATTCTTTTGAAATGAATACGAGGTATACATGACATATCGCAATGGATATTATGTCTTATCATGAAACATAGAAATAAGATGCGACATTACGTTTTAAGAAGCATTAGAACTCTATTGCTTCGATACGTAGACATTTGCAAACGCTATTACCTAGCAAGGAAGTGTCGCATTTACATTCTTTAGATGTGAATACGAGGAATACATGACACTTCGCAATGAAAATTATACCTTATCGTGAAACATAGAAGTGAGATGGGAAATCGCGTTTTAAGCAGTATTAGAACTCTATTGCTACGATACGTAGACATCTGCAAACGCTATTTCCTAGCAAGCAATAGTCGCATTTACATTCTTTTGAAGTGAATACGAGGTATACATGACACTTCGCTATGAATATTATATCTTATCATGAAACACAGAAGAGAGGTGCGATATCGCGTTTTAAGAAGCATTAGAACCCAATGGCCTCGATGCGGAGACATCTGCAAACGCTATTTCCTAGCATTGAAGTTTCGCACTTACATTCTTTTGAAGTGAATACGAGGTATACATGACACTTCGCAATGAATATTATATCTTATCACCAAACATTTAAATGAGATGCGATATCGCGATTTAAGTAGCATTAGAACTCTATTGCTACGATACGTAGACTTCTGAATACGCTATTTCCTAGCAAGGAAATGTCGCACTAAATTCGTTTGGATTGAATACGAGGTATACATGACGCTTCGCAATCAATATTATATCTTATCATGAAGCATAGAAATGAGATGCGATATCGCGTTTTGAGAAGCATTAGAACACTATTGCTACGATACGTAGACATCTGCAAACGCAATTTCCTAGCAATTAATAGTCGCGTTTACATTCTTTTGAAGCGAGTACGAGGTATACGTGACACTTCGCAATGAATATTGTATCTTATCATGAAACATAGAAGTGAGATGCGATATCGCGTTTTAAGAAGCATTAGAACTCTATTGCCTCGACGCGTAGACATCTGCAGACGCTATTTCCTAGCAAGTAAATGTCGCATTTACATTCGATTGGAGTGAATACGAGGTATACATGACGTTTCGCAATCAATATTATATCTTATCATGAAACATAGAAATGAGATGCGATATCGCGTTTTGAGAAGCATTAGAACTCTATTGCTACGATACGTAGACATCCGCAAACGCTATTTCCAAGCAAGTATGATTCGCATTTACATTCTTTTGAAGTGAATGCGAGGTATACATGACACTTCGCAATGAGTATTATATCTTATCACGAAACATAGAAATGAAATGCGACATCTCGTTTTAAGAAGCATTAGGACTCTATTGCTACGATACGTAGACATGTGCGAACGCTATTTCCTAGGATGGAAACGTCGCATTTGCATTCTTTTGAAGTGAATACGAGGTATACATGACACTTCGCAATGAATATTATACCTTATCATGATACATAGACGTGAGATGCGATATCGCGTTTTAAGAAGCATTAGAGCGCTATTGCCTGGACACGTAAACATCTGCAAACGCTATTTCCTAGCTAGGATGTGTCGCATTTACATTCTTTTGATGTGAATTCGAGGTATACATGACACTTCGGAATGAATATTATAACTTATCAGGAAACATAGTAATGTGATGCGATATCGCGTTTTAAGAAGCATTAGATCTCTATGGCCTCGATGCGGAGACATCTCCAAAGGCTATTTTCAAGCATGGAAGTTTCGCACTTACATTCTTTTGAAGGTAATACGAGGTATACATGACACTTCGCAATGAATACTATATCTTATCACGAAACATATAAATGAGATGCGATTTCGCGATATAAGTAGCATTAGATCTCAATTGCTACGATACGTAGACATCTGAATACGCCATTCCCTAGCATGGAAGTGTCGCATTTACATTTGTTTGGAGTGAATACGAGGTATACATGACACTTCGCAATGAATATTATATCTTATCACGAAACATAGAAGAGAGATGCGATATCTCGTTTTAAGAAGCATTCGAACTCAGTGGCCTCGATGCGGAGACATCTGCAAACGCTATTTCCAAGCAAGTATGATTCGCATTTACATTCTTTTGAAGTGAATGCGAGGTATACATGACACTTCGCAAAGAACATTATATCTTATCGTGAAACATACAAGTGGGATGCGATATCGCGTTTTAAGAAGCATTAGAACTCTATTGCCTCGACGCGTAGAGATCTGCAGACGCTATTTCCTAGCATGGAAGTGTCGCATTTACATTCGCTTGGAGTGAATAGGAGGTATACATGACACTTCGCAATGAATATTATATCCTATCATGAAGCATAGAAATGAGATGCGATATCGCGTTTTGAGAAGCATTAGAACTCTATTGCTACGATACGTAGACATCTGCAAACGCTATTTCCTAGCTAGCAATAGTCGCATTTACATTCTTTCGAAGTGAATACGAGGTATACATGACACTTCGCAATGAATATTATATCTTATCATGAAACATAGAAATGAGATGCGATATCGCGTTTTAAGAAGCATTAGAACTCTATGGCCTCGATGCGGAGACATTTGCAAACGCTATTTCCTAGCATGGAAGTGTCGCACTTACATTCTTTTGAAGTGAATACGAGGTATACACGACGCTTCGCAATGAATATTATATCTTATCACGAATCATATAGATGAGATGCGATATCGCGATTTGAGTAGCATTAGAACTCTATTGCTACGGAACGTAGACATCTGCAAACGCTATTTCCTAGCTAGCAATAGTCGCATTTACATTCTTTTGAAGTGAATACGAGGTATACATGACACTTCGCAATGAATATTATATCTTATCATGAAACATAGAAGAGAGGTGCGATATCGCGTTGTAAGAAGCATTAGAACTCTATGGCCTCGATGCGGAGACATCTGCAAACGCTATTTCCTAGCATGGAAGTGCCGCACTTACATTCTTTTGAAATGAAGGCGAGGTATACATGACACTTCGCAATGAATATTATATCTTATTACGAAACATATAGATGAGATGCGATATCGCGATTTAAGTAGCATTAGAACTCTATTGCTACGGAACGTAGACATCTGCAAACGCTATTTCCTAGCTAGCAATAGTCGCATTTACATTCTTTTGAAGTGAATACGAGGTATACATGACACTTCGCAATGAATATTATATCTTATCATGAAACATAGAAGAGAGGTGCGATATCGCGTTGTAAGAAGCATTAGAACTCTATGGCCTCGATGCGGAGACATCTGCAAACGCCATTTCCTAGCATGGAAGTGCCGCACTTACATTCTTTTGAAGTGAACACGAGGTATACATGACACTTCGCAATGAATATTATATCTTATCACGAAACATATAGATGAGATGCGATATCGCGATTTGAGTAGCATTAGAACTTTATTGCTACGATACGTAGACATCTGCAAACGCTATTTCCTAGCAAGCAATAGTCGCATTTACATTCTCTTGAAATGAATACGAGATATACATGACACTTGCACTGAATATTATATCTTATCATGAAGCATAGAAATGAGATGCGATATCGCGTTTTGAGAAGCATTAGAACTCTATTGCTACGATACGTGGGCATCTGCAAACGCTATTTCCTAGCAAGGAAGATTCGCATTTACATTCTTTTGAAGTGAATACGAGGTATACATGACACTTCGCAAAGAACATTATATCTTATCGTGAAACATAGAAGTGAGATGCGATATCGCGATGTAAGTAGCATTAGAACTCTATGGCCTCGATGCGGAGACATATGCAAACGCTATTTCCTAGCATGGAAGTGTCGCACTTACATTCTTTTGAAGTGAATACGAGGTATACATGACATTTCGCAATGAATATTATATCTAATCACGAAATATATAAGTGGGATGCGATATCGCTATTTAAGTAGCATTAGAACTCTATTGCTACGATACGTAGACATCTGCAAACGCTATTTCCTAGCAAGCAATAGTCGCATTTACATTCTTATGAAGTGAATACGAGGTATACATGACACTTCGCAATGATTATTATATCTTATCATGAAACATAGGAGAGAGATGCGACATCGCGTTTTAAGAAGCATTAGAACTCTATTGCTACGATACGTAGACATCTGCAATCGCTATTTCCTAACAAGGAAGATTCGCATTTATATACTTTTGAAGTAAATACGAGGTATGCATGACAATTCGCAATGAATATTAAATCTTATCACGAAACATATAAATGAGATGCGATATCGCGATTTAAGTAGCATTAGAACGCTATTGCTACGATACGTAGACATCTGCTAACGCTATTTGCTAGCAAGCAGTAGTCGCATTTACATTCTTTTGAAGTGAATACGAGGTATACATGACAATCGCAATGAATATTATGTCTCATCATGAAGCATAGAAATGTGATGCGATATCGCGTTTTGAGTAGCATTAGAACCCTATTGCCTCGATGCGGAGATATCTGCAAACGCTATTTCCTAGCATGGAAGTGTCTCCAGTTACATTCTCTTGTAGTGAATACGAGGTGTACATGAAACATTGCAATGAATATTATATCCCATCACGAAACATAGAAGAGTGATGCGATATCGCGTTTTAAGAAGCATTAGTAATCTATGGCCTCGATACGGGGACATCTACAAACGCTACTTCCTAGTATGGAAGTGTTGCACTTACATTCTTTTGAAGTGAATACGAGGTATACATGTCATTTCGCAATGAATATTATATCTTATCACGAAATATATAAATGGGATGCGATATCGCGATTTAAGTAGCATTAGAACGCTATTGCTACGATACTTAGGCATCTGCAAACGCTATTTCCTAGCAAGGAAGATTCGCATTTACATTCTTTTGAAGTGAACACGAGGTATACATGACACTTCGCAAAGAACATTATATCTTATCGTGAAACATAGAAGTGAGATGCGATATCGCGTTTGAAGAAGCATTAGAACTCTATGGCCTCGATGCGGAGACATATGCAAACGCTATTTCCTAGCATGGAAGTGTCGCACTTACATTCTTTTGAAGTGAATACGAGATATACATGACATTTCGCAATGAATATTATATCTAATCACGAAATATATAAATGGGATGCGATATCGCGATTTAAGTAGCATTAGAACGCTATTGCTACGATGCGTAGACATCTGCAAATGCTATTTCCTCGCAAGCAATAGTCGCATTTACCTTCTTTTGAAGTTAAAACGAGGTATACATGACACATCGCAATGAATATTGCATCTTATCATCAAGCATATAAATGACATGCGAAATCGAGATTTAAGTAGCATTACAACTCAATTGCTACGATACGTAGACATCTGCAAACTCTATTTCCTAGAAAGCAATAGTCGCATTTACATTCTTTTGAAGTGAATACGAGGTATACATGACACTTCGCAATGAATATTATATCTTATCACGAAACACATAGATGAGATGCGATATCGCGATTTAAGTAGCATTAGAACTTTATTGCTACGATACGTAGACATCTGCAAACGCTATTTCCTTGCATGGAAGTGTCGCATTTACATTCTTTTGAAGTGAATTCGAGGTATACATATCACTTCGGAATGAATACTATAACTTATCACGAAACATAGAAATGAGATGCGATATCGCGACCTAAGTAGCATTAGAACACTATTGCTACGATACTTAGGCATCTGCAAACGCTATTTCCTAGCAAGGAAGATTCGCATTTACATTCTTTTGAAGTGAACACGATGTATATATGACACTTCGCAAAGAACATTATATCTTATCGTGAAACATAGAAGTGAGATGCGATATCGCGTTTGAAGGAGCATTAGAACTCTATGGCCTCGATGCGGAGACATATGCAAACGCTATTTCCTAGCATGGAAGTGTCGCACTTACATTCTTTTGAAGTGACTACGAGGTATACATGACATTTCGCAATGAATATTATATCTAATCACGAAATATATAAGTGGGATGCGATTTCGCGATTTAAGTAGCATTAGAACTCTATTGCTACGATACGTAGACATCTGCAAACGCTATTTCCTAGGAAGGATGTGTCGCATTAACGTTCATTTGAAGTGCATGCGAGGTATACATAGCACTTCTCAATGAGTATTATATCTTATCATGGAACATAGAAATGAGATGCGATGTCTCGTTTTAAGAAGCATTAGAAATCTATTGCTTCGATACGTCGAGATCTGGAAACGCAACATCCTAGCATGGAAGTGTCGCATTTACATTCATTTGAAGTGAAAACGCGGTATACATGACACTTCGCAATGAATATTATATCTTATCATGAATCACAGAAATGAGATGCGATATCGCGTTTTATGAATCGTTAGAATCCCATTGCTACGATACGTAGATATCTGCAAACGGTATTTCCTAGCAAGGATGTGTCGGATTTACATTGTTTTGATGTGAATACGAGGTATACATAACACTTCGCGATGAATATTATATCTTATCATGAAACATAGGAGTGAGATGCGATATCGCGTTTTAAGAAGCATTAGAACTCTATTGCCTCGACGTGTATACATCTGCAGACGCTATTTCCTAGCATGGAAGTGTCGCACTTACATTCTTTTGAAGTGAATACGAGGTATACATAACACTTCGCGATGAATATTATATCTTATCATGACACATAGAAATGAGATGCGATATCGCGATTTAAGAAGCATTAGAATCCTATTGCTTCGATACGTGGACATCAGCATACGCTACTTCCTGGCAAGGAAGTGTCGCATTTACATTCTTTTGATGTGGATACGAGGTATACATGACACTTCGCAATGAATATTATATCTTATCATGAAACATAGAAAAGAGATGCGACATCTCGTTTTGAGAAGCATTAGAAATCTATTGCTTCGATATATAGATATCTGCCAACTCTACTTCCTAGCAAGGATGTGTCGCATTTACATTCATTTGAAGTGTAGACCAGGAATACACAACATTTCGCAATGAATATTATATCTTATCATGACACATAGAAATGAGATGCAATATCGCGTATTAGAAGGAAGCATCAGAACTATATTGCTACGATCCGTAGACATCTGCAAACGCTATTTTCTTGCAAGGGTATGCCGCATTTTCATTCTTTTGAACTGAAAACGAGGTATACATGGCACTTCGCAATGAATATTATATCTTATCATGAAACATAGAAATGCGATGCGATATCGCGATTTAAGAAGCATCAGAACTCTACTGCTACGATACGTAGACATCTGGAAACGCTATTTCCTAGAAGGGAAGTGTCGCAGTTACGATCACTTGAAGTGAATACGAGGTATATATGACACTTCGCAACGAATATTATATCTTATCATGACACATAGAAATGAGATGCAATATCGCGTTTTAAGAAGCAGTAGAACTCTATTGCTTCGATGCGTAGACATCTGTCAGCGCTATTTCCTAGCAAGGATGTGTCGTAATTACTCTCATTTGACGTGAATTCGAGGTACACATAACTCTGCACAATGAATATTATATCTTATCACGAAACATAGAAATGACATGCGAAATCGCGATTTAAAAGGCATTAGAACTCTCTTGCTTCGATATGTAGATATCTGCAAACGCTAATTCCTAGCAAGGAAGTGTTGCATTTACATTCTTTTGAAGTGAATACGAGGTATACATGACACTTACCAATGAATATTGTATATGATAATGAAACATAGAAATGAGATGCGATATCTCATTTTAATAAGCATTAGAACTCTATTGATTCGATACGTAGATATCTGCAAACGCTATTTCCTAGCAAGGATGTGTCGCAATTACATTCATTTGATGTGATTTCGCGGTATACATAACACTTCACAATGAATATTATATCTTATCGCGAAACATAGAAATGACATGCGAAATCGCGATTTAAAAAGCATTAGAGCTCTCCTGCTTAGATACGTAGATATCTGCAAACGCTACGTCCTAGCCAGGAAGTGTCGCATTTACATTCTTTTGAAGTGAATACGAGGTATACATGACACATCGCAATGAATATTACGTCTTATCCTGAAACATAGAAATGCGATGCGATATCTCGTTTTAAGAAGCATTAGAATTCTATTACTACGCAACGTAGACATCTGGAAACGCTATCTCCTAGAAAGGAAGTGTCGCAGTTACGATCATTTGAAGTGAATTCGAGGTATACAATACACTGCACAATGAATATTATATCTTATCATGAAACATAGATGTGAGATGCGATATCGCTATTTAAGAAGCATTAGAACACCCTTGCTTCGATACGTAGACATCTGCAAACGCTACTTCCTAGCAAGGAAGTGTCGCATTTGCATTCTTTTGAAGTGAATACTAGGTATATGTGACACTTCCCAACGAATATTATATCTTATCATGACACATAGAAATGAGATGCAGTATCGCGTTTTAACAAGTAATAGAACTCTACTGCTACGATACGTAGACATCTGCAAACGCTATTTTGTAGCAAGGAAATGTCGCATTTACATTCTTTTGAACTGAAAACGAGGTATACATGACACTTCGCAATGAATATTATATCTTATCATGAAACATAGAAATTAGGAGCGATATCGCTATTTAAGAAGCATTAGAATCCTATTGCTTCGATACGTGGACATCTGCATGCGCTACTTCCTGGCAGGGAATTGTCGCATTTACATTCCTTTGATGTGAATACGAGGTATACATGACACTTCGCAATGAATATTATAACTTATCACGAATCATAGAAATGAGATTTGACATCTCGTTTTAAGGAGCATTAGGACTCTTTTGCTACGATACGTAGCCATCTGCAAACGCTATTTCCTAGCAAGGAAGTGTATAATTCACATTCTTTCGAAGTGCAGACTAGTTATACGTAACATTTCGCATCGAATATTATATCTTATCATGAAACATCGAAATCTATTGCGATATCGCGTTTTAAGAAGCGTTAGAACTCTATTGCTTCGAAACATAGACATCTGGAAACGTTATTTCCTAGCAAGGAAGTGGGGCATTTACATTCTTTTGAGGTGTAGTCGAGGTATACATAATACTTTGCAATGAATATTATATCTTATCACGAAACATATAAATGAGATGCGATATCGCGAAATAAGTAGCATTAGAACTCTATTGCTACGATACGTATCGTAGACATCTGCAAACGCTATATCCTAGCAAGGAATAGTCCCATTTACATTCTTTTAAAGTGAATACGAGGTATACATGACTCTTCACAATGAATATTATATCTTATCATGAAACATACAAGTGAGATACGATATCGCATTTTAAGAAGCATTAGAACTCTATTGCCTCGATGCGTAGACTTCTGCAGACGCCACTTCTCAGCAAGGAAGTGTCGCATTTACATTCGTTTGGAGTGAATAGTAGGTATACATGACACTTCGCAATGGATATTGTATCTTATCACGAAACATAGAAGTGAGATGCGATATCGCGTTTTAAGAAGCATTAGAACCCTATTGGCTCGATGCGGGGACATCTGAATACGCTATTTCCTAGCAAGGAAATGTCGCATTTACATTCGTTTGGAGCGAATACCAGGTATACATGACGCTTCGCAATCAATATTATATCTTATCATGAAGCATAGAAATCAGATGCGATATCGCGGTTTCAGAAGCATTAGAACTCTATTGCTTCGATACGTAGACATCTGCAAACGCTATTTCCAAGCAAGGAAGTGTCGCATTTACATTCATTTGAAGTGAATTCGAGGTATACATGACACTTCGGAATGAATATTATAACTTATCAGGAAACATAGTAATGTCATGCGATATCGAGTTTTAAGAAGCATTAGATCTCTATGGCCTCGATGCGGAGACATCTCCAAAGGCTATTTTCTAGCATGGAAGTTTCGCACTTACATTCTTTTGAAGGTAATACGAGGTATACATGACACTTCGCAATGAATACTATATCTTATCACGAAACATATAAATGAGATGCGATTTCGCGATATAAGTAGCATTAGATCTCAATTGCTACGATACGTAGACATCTGAATACGCCATTCCCTAGCATGGAAGTGTCGCATTTACATTCGTTTGGAGTGAATACGAGGTATACATGACACTTCGCAATGAATATTATATCTTATCACGAAACATAGAAGAGAGATGCG
The DNA here is from genome assembly GCF_050948175.1 of Xylocopa sonorina. Lineage (NCBI taxonomy): Eukaryota > Metazoa > Arthropoda > Insecta > Hymenoptera > Apidae > Xylocopa > Xylocopa sonorina. Next base: position 39,514 of record NW_027490163.1, read on the forward strand.
ATATCTCGTTTTAAGAAGCATTCGAACTCAGTGGCCTCGATGCGGAGACATCTGCAAACGCTATTTCCAAGCAAGTATGATTCGCATTTACATTCTTTTGAAGTGAATGCGAGGTATACATGACACTTCGCAAAGAACATTATATCTTATCGTGAAACATATAAGTGAGATGCGATATCGCGTTTTAAGAAGCATTAGAACTCTATGGCCTCGATGCGGAGACATTTGCAAACGCTATTTCCTAGCATGGAAGTGTCGCACTTACATTCTTTTGATGTGAATACGAGGTATACATGACGCTTCGCAATGAATATTATATCTTATCACGAATCATATAGATGAGATGCGATATCGCGATTTGAGTAGCATTAGAACTCTATTGCTACGGAACCTAGACATCTGCAAACGCTATTTCCTAGCAAGCAATAGTCGCATTTACATTCTTTTGAAGTGAATACGAGGTATACATGACAATTCGCAATGAATATTATATCTTATCATGAAACATAGGAGAGAGATGCGATATCGCGTTGTAAGAAGCATTAGAACTCTATGGCCTCGATGCGGAGACATCTGCAAACGCTATTTCCTAGCATGGAAGTGCCGCACTTACATTCTTATGAAATGAAGGCGAGGTATACATGACACTTCGCAATGAATATTATATCTTATTACGAAACATATAGATGAGATGCGATATCGCTATTTAAGTAGCATTAGAACTTTATTGCTACGATACGTAGACATCTGCAAACGCTATTTCATAGCAAGCAATAGTCGCATTTACATTCTCTTGAAGTGAATACGATGCATACATGACACTTCGCAATGAATATTATATCTTATCATGAATCACAGAAATGAGATGCGATATCGCGTTTTATGAATCGTTAGAATCCCATTGCTACGATACGTAGATATCTGCAAACGGTATTTCCTAGCAAGGATGTGTCGGATTTACATTGTTTTGATGTGAATACGAGGTATACATAACACTTCGCGATGAATATTATATCTTATCATGAAACATAGAATAGAGATGCGATATCGCGTTGTAAGAAGCATTAGAACTCGATGGCCTCGATGCGGAGACATCTGCAAACGCCATTTCCTAGCATGGAAGTGCCGCACTTACATTCTTTTGAAGTGAACACGAGGTATACATGACACTTCGCAATGAATATTATATCTTATCACGAAACATATAGATGAGATGCGATATCGCGATTTGAGTAGCATTAGAACTTTATTGCTACGATACGTAGACATCTGCAAACGCTATTTCCTAGCAAGCAATAGTCGCATTTACATTCTCTTGAAATGAATACGAGATATACATGACACTTGCACTGAATATTATATCTTATCATGAAACATATATATGAGATGCGATATCGCAATTTAAGTAGCATTAGAACTTTATTGCTACGATACGTAGACATCTGCAAACGATATTTCCCAGCAAGGAATAGTCGCATTTACATTCTTTTGAAGTGAATACGAGGTATACATGACACTTCGCAATAAAAATTGTATGTTATCATGAAACATAGAAGTGAGATGCGATATCGCGTTTTAAGAAGCATTCGAACTCTATTGCCTCGACGCGTAGACATCTGCAGACGCTATTACCTAGCATGGAAGTGTCGTATTTACATTCGTTTGAAGTGAATACTAGGTATAAATGACACTTCGCAATGAATATTATATCTTATCATTAAGCATACAAATGAGATGCGATATCGCGTTTTGAGAAGCATTAGAACTCTATTGCTACGATACGTAGACATCTGCAAACGCTATTTCCTAGCAAGGAATAGTCGCATTTACATTCTTTTGAAGTGAATGCGAGGTATACATGGCACTTCGCAATGAATATTATATCTTACCACGAAACATAGAAATGAGATGCGATTTCGCGATTTACGTAGCATTAGAACTCTGTTTCTACGATACGTAGACATCTGGATACGCTATTTCCTAGCAAGGAAGTGTCGCATTTACATTCGTTTGAAGTGAATACTAGGTATACATGACACTTCGCAATGAATATTATATCTTATCATGAAGCATAGAAATGAGATGCGATATCGCGTTTTGAGAAGCATTAGAACTCTCTTGCTTCGATATGTAGATATCTGCAAACGCTAATTCCTAGCAAGGAAGTGTTGCATTTACATTCTTTTGAAGTGAATACGAGGTATACATGACACTTACCAATGAATATTATATATGATAATGAAACATAGAAATGAGATGCGATATCTCATTTTAATAAGCATTAGAACTCTATTGATTCGATACGTAGATATCTGCAAACGCTATTTCCTAGCAAGGATGTGTCGCAATTACATTCATTTGATGTGAATTCGCGGTATACATAACAGTTCACAATGAATATTATATCTTATCGCGAAACATAGAAATGACATGCGAAATCGCGATTTAAAAAGCATTAGAGCTCTCCTGCTTAGATACGTAGATATCTGCAAACGCTACGTCCTAGCCAGGAAGTGTCGCATTTACATTCTTTTGAAGTGAATACGAGGTATACATGACACATCGCAATGAATATTACGTCTTATCCTGAAACATAGAAATGCGATGCGATATCTCGTTTTTAGAAGCATTAGAATTCTATTACTACGATACGTAGACATCTGGAAACGCTATCTCCTAGAAAGGAAGTGTCGCAGTTACGATCATTTGAAGTGAATTCGAGGTATACAATACACTGCACAATGAATATTATATCTTATCATGAAACATAGATGTGAGATGCGATATCGCTATTTAAGAAGCATTAGAACACCCTTGCTTCGATACGTAGACATCTGCAAACGCTACTTCCTAGCAAGGAATTGTCGCATTTGCATTCTTTTGAAGTGAATACTAGGTATATGTGACACTTCCCAACGAATATTATATCTTATCATGACACATAGAAATGAGATGCAATATCGCGTTAGAACAAGTAATAGAACTCTACTGCTACGATACGTAGACATCTGCAAACGATATTTCCCAGCAAGGAATAGTCGCATTTACATTCTTTTGAAGTGAATACGAGGTATACATGACACTTCGCAATAAAAATTGTATGTTATCGTGAAACATAGAAGTGAGATGCGATATCGCGTTTTAAGAAGCATTCGAACTCTATTGCCTCGACGCGTAGACATCTGCAGACGCTATTACCTAGCATGGAAGTGTCGTATTTACAATCGTTTGAAGTGAATACTAGGTATAAATGACACTTCGCAATGAATATTATATCTTATCATTAAGCATACAAATGAGATGCGATATCGCGTTTTGAGAAGCATTAGAACTCTATTGCTACGATACGTAGACATCTGCAAACGCTATTTCCTAGCAAGGAATAGTCGCATTTACATTCTTTAGAAGTGAATGCGAGGTATACATGGCACTTCGCAATGAATATTATATCTTACCACGAAACATAGAAATGAGATGCGATTTCGCGATTTACGTAGCATTAGAACTCTGTTTCTACGATACGTAGACATCTGAATACGCTATTTCCTAGCAAGGAAGTGTCGCATTTACATTCGTTTGAAGTGAATACTAGGTATACATGACACTTCGCAATGAATATTATATCTTATCATGAAGCATAGAAATGAGATGCGATATCGCGTTTTGAGAAGCAGTAGAACGCTATTGCTACGATACGTGGGCATCTGCAAACGCTATTTCCTAGCAAGGAAGATTCGCATTTACATTCTTTTGAAGTGAATACGAGGTATACATGACACTTCGCAAAGAACATTATATCTTATCGTGAAACATAGAAGTGAGATGCGATATCGCGATGTAAGTAGCATTAGAACTCTATGGCCTCGATGCGGAGACATATGCAAACGCTATTTCCTAGCGTGGAAGTGTCGCACTTACATTCTTTTGAAGTGAATACGAGGTATACATGACATTTCGCAATGAATATTATATCTAATCACGAAATATATAAGTGGGATGCGATATCGCTATTTAAGTAGCATTAGAACTCTATTGCTACGATACGTAGACATCTGCAAACGCTATTTCCTAGCAAGCAATAGTCGCATTTACATTCTTATGAAGTGAATACGAGGTATACATGACACTTCGCAATGATTATTATATCTTATCATGAAACATAGGAGAGAGATGCGACATCGCGTTTTAAGAAGCATTAGAACTCTATTGCTACGATACGTAGACATCTGCAATCGCTATTTCCTAACAAGGAAGATTCGCATTTACATTCTTTTGAAGTAAATACGAGGTATGCATGACAGTTCGCAATGAATATTAAATCTTATCACGAAACATATAAATGAGATGCGATATCGCGATTTAAGTAGCATTAGAACGCTATTGCTACGATACGTAGACATCTGCTATCGCTATTTGCTAGCAAGCAGTAGTCGCATTTACATTCTTTTGAAGTGAATACGAGGTATACATGACACATCGCAATGAATATTATGTCTCATCATGAAGCATAGAAATGTGATGCGATATCGCGTTTTGAGTAGCATTAGAACCATATTGCCTCGATGCGGAGATATCTGCAAACGCTATTTCCTAGCATGGAAGTGTCTCCAGTTACATTCTTTTGTAGTGAATACGAGGTGTACATGAAACATTGCAATGAATATTATATCTCATCACGAAACATAGAAGAGTGATGCGATATCGCGTTTTAAGAAGCATTAGTAATCTATGGCCTCGATACGGGGACATCTACAAACGCTACTTCCTAGTATGGAAGTGTTGCACTTACATTCTTTTGAAGTGAATACGAGGTATACATGACATTTCGCAATGAATATTATATCTTATCACGAAATATATAAATGGGATGCGATATCGCGATTTAAGTAGCATTAGAACGCTATTGCTACGATACTTAGGCATCTGCAAACGCTATTTCCTAGCAAGGAAGATTCGCATTTACATTCTTTTGAAGTGAACACGATGTATACATGACACTTCGCAAAGAACATTATATCTTATCGTGAAACATAGAAGTGAGATGCGATATCGCGTTTGAAGGAGCATTAGAACTCTATGGCCTCGATGCGGAGACATATGCAAACGCTATTTCCTAGCATGGAAGTGTCGCAGTTACGATCATTTGAAGTGAATTCGAGGTATACAATACACTGCACAATGAATATTATATCTTATCATGAAACATAGATGTGAGATGCGATATCGCTAGTTAAGAAGCATTAGAACACCCTTGCTTCGATACGTAGACATCTGCAAACGCTACTTCCTAGCAAGGAAGTGTCGCATTTGCATTCTTTTGAAGTGAATACTAGGTATATGTGACACTTCCCAACGAATATTATATCTTATCATGACACATAGAAATGAGATGCAATATCGCGTTATAACAAGTAATAGAACTCTACTGCTACGATACGTAGACATCTGCAAACGCTATTTTCTAGCAAGGAAATGTCGCATTTACATTCTTCTGAACTGAAAACGAGGTATACATGACACTTCGCAATGAATATTATATCTTATCATGAAACATAGAAATTAGGAGCGATATCGCTATTTAAGAAGCATTAGAATCCTATTGCTTCGATACGTGGACATCTGCATGCGCTACTTCCTGGCAGGGAATTGTCGCATTTACATTCCTTTGATGTGAATACGAGGTATACATGACACTTCGCAATGAATATTATAACTTATCACGAATCATAGAAATGAGATTTGACATCTCGTTTTAAGGAGCATTAGGACTCTTTTGCTACGATACGTAGCCATCTGCAAACGCTATTTCCTAGCAAGGAAGTGTATAATTCACATTCTTTTGAAGTGCAGACTAGTTATACGTAACATTTCGCATCGAATATTGTATCTTATCATGAAACATCGAAATCTATTGCGATATCGCGTTTTAAGAAGCGTTAGAACTCTATCGCTTCGAAACATAGACATCTGGAAACGTTATTTCCTAGCAAGGAAGTGGGGCATTTACATTCTTTTGAAGTGTAGTCGAGGTATACATAATACTTTGCAATGAATATTACATCTTATCATGAAACATAGAAATAAGATGCGACATCACGTTTTAAGAAGCATTAGAACTCTATTGCTTCGATACGTAGACATTTGCAAACGCTATTACCTAGCAAGGAAGTGTCGCATTTACATTCTTTAGATGTGAATTCGAGAAATACATGACACTTCGCAATGAATATTATACCTTATCGTGAAACATAGAAGTGAGATGGGAAAGCGCGTTTTAAGCAGTATTATTACACCATTGCTACGATACGTAGACATCTGCAAACCCTATTTCCTAGCAAGCAATAGTCGCATTTACATTCTTTTGAAGTGAATACGAGGTGTACATGACACTTCGCTATGAATATTATATCTTATCATGAAACACAGAAGGGAGATGCGATATCACGTTTTAAGAAGCATTAGAACCCAATGGCCTCGATGCGGAGACATCTGCAAACGCTATTTCCTAGCATGGAAGTTTCGCACTTACATTCTTTTGAAGTGAATACGAGGTATACATGACACTTCGCAATGAATATTATATCTTATCACCAAACATTTAAATGAGATGCGATATCGCGATTTAAGTAGCATTAGAACTCTATTGCTACGATACGTAGACATCTGAATACGCTATTTCCTAGCAAGGAAATGTCGCACTAAATTCGTTTGGAGTGAATACGAGGTATACATGACGCTTCGCAATCAATATTATATCTTATCATGAAGCATAGAAATGAGATGCGATATCGCGTTTTGAGAAGCATTAGAACTCTATTACTAAGATACGTAGACATCTGCAAACGCTATTTCCTAGCAAGGAAGTGTCGCATTTACATTCTCTTGAAGTGAATACGAGGTATACATGACAGTTCGCAATGTATATTATGTCTTATCATGAAACATAGAAATAAGATGCGACATCACGTTTTAAGAAGCATTAGAACTCTATTGCTTCGATACGTAGACATTTGCAAACGCTATTACCTAGCAAGGAAGTGTCGCATTTACATTCTTTAGATGTGAATTCGAGAAATACATGACACTTCGCAATGAATATTATACCTTATCGTGAAACATAGAAGTGAGATAGGAAATCGCGTTTTAAGCAGTATTAGAACACCATTGCTACGATACGTAGACATCTGCAAACGCTATATCCTAGCAAGCAATAGTCGCATTTACATTGTTTTGAAGTGAATACGAGGTATACATGACACTTCGCTATGAATATTATATCTTATCATGAAACACAGAAGAGAGATGCGATATCGCGTTTTAAGAAGCATTAGAACTCTATTGCCTCGACGCGTAGACATCTGCATACGCTCTTTCCTAGCATGGAAGTGTCGCATATACATTCTTTTGGAGTGAATACGAGGTGTACATGACACTTCGCAATGAATATTACATCTTATCACGAAACATATAAATGAGATTCGATATCGTGATTTCAGTAGCATTAGAAATCGATGGCCTCGATGCGGAGACATCTGCAAACGCTATTTCCTAGCATGGAAGTGTCGCTCTTACATTCTTTTGAAGTGAATACGCGGTATACATGACACTTCGCAATGAATATTATATCTTATCATGAAACATAGAAGTGAGATGCGATATCGCGTTTTAAGAAGCATTAGAACTCTATTGCTACGATACGTAGGCATTTGCAAACGCTATTTCCTTGCAAGGAATAGTCGCATTTACATTCTTTTGAAGTGAATACGAGGTAAACATGACACTTCGCAATGAATATTATATCTTATCACGAAACATATAAATGAGATGCGATATCGCGATTTAAGTAGCATTAGAACTCTATTGCTACGATACGTACACATCTGAATACGCTATTTCCTAACAAGGAAGTGTCGCATTTACATTCGTTTGGAGTGAATACGAGGTGTAGATGGCACTTCGCAATGAACATTATATCTTATCATGTAATATAAAAGTGAAATGCGATATCGCGTCTTAAGAAGCATTAGAACCATACTGCCTCGATGCGGAGATGTCTGCAAACGCTATTTCCTAGCATGGAATTATCGCATTTACATTCTTTTGAAGTGAATTCGAGGTATACATGACACTTCGGATTGAATATTATAACTTATCACGAAACATAGAAATGAGATGCGATATCGCGATCTAAGAAGCATTAGAACTCTATTGCTACGATACGTAGGCATCTGCAAACGCTATGCCCTAGCAAGGAATAGTCGCATTTACATTCTTTTGAAGTGAATACGAGGTATACATGACACTTCGCAATGAATATTATATCTTATCACGAAACATAGAAGTGAGATGCGATATCGCGTTTTAAGAAGCATTAGAACTCTATTGCCTCGACGCGTAGACATCTGCATACGCTCTTTCCTAGGATGGAAGTGTCGCATATACATTCTTTTGGAGAGAATACGAGGTGTACATGTCACTTCGCAATGAATATTACATCTTATCACGAAACATATAAATGAGATTCGATATCGTGATTTAAGTAGCATTAGAACTCGATGGCCTCGATGCGGAGACATCTGCAAACGCTATTTCCTAGCATGGAAGTGTCGCTCTTACATTCTTTTGAAGTGAATACGCGGTATACATGACACTTCGCAATGAATATCATATCTTATCAGGAAACATATAAATGAGATGCGATACCGCGATTTAAGTAACATTAGAAATCCATTGCTACGATACGTATATATCTTCAAACACTACATTCTAGCAAGCAATAGTCGCATTTACATTCTTTTGAAGTGAGTACGAGGTATACATGACACTTCGCAATGAATATTATATCTTATCACGAAACATATATATGAGATGCGATATCGTAATTTAAGTAGCATTAGAACTTTATTGCTACGATATGTAGACATCCGCAAACGCTATTTCCTAGCAAGCAATAGTTGCATTTACTTTTTTTTGAATTGAATACGAGGTGTACATGACACTTCGCAATGAATATTATATCTTATCACGAAACATAGAAATGAGATGGGATATCGCGATTTAAGTAGCATTAGAACCATTTTGCTACGATACGTAGACATCTGCAAACGTTATTTTTTAGAAAGGAATAGTCGCATTTACATTCGTTTGAAGTGAATTCGAGGTGTACATGACACTGCGGAATGAATACTATAACTTATCACGAAACATAGAAATGAGATGCGATATCGCAATCTAAGAAGCATTAGAACCCTATTGCTACGATACGTAGGCATCTGCAAACGCTATTTCCTAGGAAGGAAGTGTCGCATTTACATTCGGTTGGAGTGAATATGAGGTATACATGACAGTTCGCAATGAATATTATATCTTATCACCAAACATAGAAATGAAATGTGACATCTCGTTTTAAGAAGCATTAGGACTCTTTTGCTACGATACGTAGACATCTGCAAACGCTATTTCCTAGCAAGCAATAGTCGCCTTTACATTCTTTTCAAGTGAACACGAGGTATACATGACACTTCGCAATCAATATTATATCTTATCATGAAACATGGAAGAGAGATGCGATATCGCGTTTTAAGAAGCATTAGAACTCTATGACCTCGGTGCGGAGACATCTGCAAACGCTATTTCCTAGCATGGAAGCGTCGCACTTACATTCTTTCGAAGTGAATACAAGGTATACATAACACTTCACAATGGATATTATATCTTATCATGAAACATAGAAATGAGATGCGATATCGCGATATAAGAAGCATTAGATCTCTATTGCTACGATACGTAGACATCTGCAAAAGCTACTTCCTAGGAAGGAAGTGTCACATTTACATTCTTTTTAAGAAAATACGAGGTATACATGACACTTCGCAATGAATATAATATCTTATCATGAAACATAGATGTGAGGTCCGGTATTGCGTTTTAAGAAGCATTAGTACTCTATTGCTACGATACGTAGACATATGCAAACGCTATTTCCTAGCAAGGAAGTGTCGCATTTACATTCTTTTCAAGTGAATACGAGGAAATACATATCACTCCACAATGAATATTATAACTTATTACGAAATATAGAAATGAGATGCGATATTGCTACTTAAGAAACATTAGAACTCTATTGCTTCGATTCGTAGTCATCTGCAAACGCTATTTCCTAGCAAGGAAGTGTCGCATTTACATCCTTTTGAAGTGAATACGAGGTATACATGAGACACTTCGCAATGAATATTATATCTGATCATGAAACATAGAAGTGAGATGCGATATCGCGTTTTAAGAAGCATTAGAACCCTATTGCTTCGATACGTAGACATCTGCAAGCAATATTTCCTAGCTACGAAGTGTCGCATTTACATTCTTTTGAAGTGACTACGAGGTATACATAACAATCCAAAATGAATATTATACCTTATCACGAAACATAGAAATGAGATTCGATATCGTGATTTAAGAAGCACTAGAACTCTATTGCTACGATACGTAGACATCTGCAAACAATATTTCCTAGCAAGGAAGTGTCGCACTTACATCCTTTTGAAGTGAATACGAGGTATACATAACACTCCACAGTGAATATTATATCTTATTACGAAACATAGGAATGAAATGCGACATCTCGTTTTAAGAAGCATCAGAACTCTATTGCTAATATGCGTAGACATCTGCAAACTCTATTTCCTAGCAAGGAAGTGTCGCACTTACATTCCATTGAAGTGAATACGAGGTATACATGACACTTCGCAATGTATATTTTATCTCATCATGAAACATAGAAATGAGATGCGATATCGCGTTTTGAGAAGCATTAGAACTCTATTGCTACGATACGTAGACATCTGCAAACTCTATTTCCTAGCATGGAAGTGTCGCATTTACATCCTTTTGAAGTGAATACGAGGTATACATGACACTTCGCAATGTATATTATATCTTATCATGAGACATAGAAATGAGATGCGATATCGCGTTTTAAGAAACATTAGAACTCTATTGCTTCGATACGTAGACATCTGGAAACGTAATTTCCTAGAAAGGAAGTGTCGCATTTACATTCTCTTGAGAGGAATACGATGAATACATGACACTTCGCAATGAATATTATATCTTATGATGAAACATAGAAATGAGATGCGATATGGCGTTTCAAGAAGCATTAGAGCTCTATTTCTTCGATACGTAGATATCTGCAAACCTTATTTCCTAGCAAGGAAGTGTCGCATTTACATTGTTTTGAGGTGAATACGAGGTATCACGTCCGGTGAGACTATTTTCCGTTGCTCCGGAGGCTTTACGACACGAGCCTATTTTTCGGTAATTCGGTCCGCGGGAACGCGTTAAGACCAGGTCCGACAATTTCGGCTGACGCGACACTGGCGTAAACACTCGCGATAATAAGGGAATGACCCTACCTTTCGATGATTTCTCTCTCGATTTGTACGTAGAAACGGCGTGGGAGATCTTTCGCCGGGATCGTAGCGGATTTCGTTCTGTTGGCTGCTACGGAAATCTCGATCAGTCGTCAGCGAAGAGGAGGACGGCGGTCGGAATTCAGCGATGATGCTGAATGTGGCAGAATCGGCGTGATGCGACGTGGTGTCTGGATCGGAAGCGTCGACGGTCGCTTCGGAAAGCGGCGTCTGGGCTGGTGCGAAGGCAGGTCGCTGATATACGAGGACTCTCGGAACGCCCTCCAAATATTCACGCACATGTGATCGTATGAAATTCTTCCTACTCGCACGTCGCCTTCTTCGCAAACCGGAAGCACGATTCTTTCACCAGGTTTTTCTGTAGTTTCGACTAAGATCTGAAGGATAAGCGGCGGTCTCAACCTCACATAGCCGATTTCTATACTCCTTCAATTTGATGAAGATCAATCCCAGTTGTATGGAAGAACCCGTGGAAGAATTCGTAGTTAAATGTAATGTTAAAAGTAGAACTAGTATTATAAACACTTGATAAAATTAATGGATATGGAAATAGTAGACTTGCTAAAAGAACTTGTACTTGGATATAGTAACAGTAAAAATAAAATATATTCTAGGTTTAAAGTATACAAGAACTGGAATTATTCTAAGTCTAAGACTAAGTTAAAATGGAAATAGAAATACGATGCCTGAACCCCACATTGAGGTGGCTAACGATCTAGAACTAGAGGTTTCGACTCCTTGGTAGGATATCTCGAGTCAGAGTGTGTGCTCTGGAGACGCGTCTCTGACCTCCTCGTTTCGCGGGGCGCTACGGTCGCGGACGCTCGAAGCGGAGAGCGCGCCGTCCAGCGAGTGGGGACCCGCGGCGCGTGGTGGGGCTAGCGGCGCATGCCGCTGGCCGGACGCATCTTACTTAGTGTAACTTAGATCTAGGAATTCTTATATATGCGTCATGATATGGTATGTATGTCCTAGCTTAGAAGTAATATATAGGTTCTAGCAGATCCTGATCCCGGAATTGGAAAATACCCCATTCAGGTGATGGGCTGCGGCTACGTCTTCCTGCAGGACGGAATCCTCGGTGCGAGGGAGATAGGGCTGCCCGTCCTTGGTGCGGACGGTACGTGCCGACACTGGTGCCCGGTACGAGCGAAACAGGTATACTCGGCGGTGCGAGTGAGGCAGCGGAACTCGGTGTGAGTGAGCGCGTGCAGGTATGCGCGCGCGAACACTTCCAGTTGCTGGTTCTGCAGGCGAGTTTGGCTGGTTGCATGCGTCCTGGGGTTGATGTTGGGGGGTGCGAGGAGGTTGATGGGTGGCAGGCGGTACGCCTGACGTCACAAAATGCGACACTTCCTTTCTAGGAAATTACGTCCCCAGATATCTGTATCGAAGCTATAGAGTTCTAATTCTCCTTAAAACGCGATATCGCACCTCATCTCTATGTCTCATGATAAGATATAATATTCATTGCGAGGTGTTATGTATACCTCGTCTATACTTCAAATGAATGTAAATGCGACACTTCCTTGCTAGGATATAGCGTTTGCAGATGTTTACGTGTCGAAGCAATAGAGTTATAATACTTCTTAGAACGGGATATCGCATCTCACTTCAATGTTTCATGATAAGATATAATATTCATTGTGCAGTGTTACGTATTCATCACGTACACTTCAAATGTATGTAAATGCGACACTTTCGTGCTAGGAAGTAGAGTTTGCATATATCTAGGTATCGAAGCAATGAAGTTCTAACGCATCTTAAAACGAGATATCGCAACTCATTTCTATGTTTCATGATGAGATATAATATTCATTGCGGAGTGTCATGTATAACTCGTATTCACTTCGAAAGAATGTAAATGCGACACATCGTTGCTAGGAAATATCGTCTGCAGAGGTCTACGTATCGTAGCAATAGGGTTCTAGTATTCTTAAATCAAGATATCGCATCTCATTTCTATGGTTCATGATAAGATATAATATTAATTGCGAAGTGTTATTTATTCTTCGTCTACGCTTCAAATGATTGTAAATGTGACACATCCCTTCTACGAAAAGGCGTTTGCAGATGCCTCCGTATCGAAGCAATAGAAATCTAATGTTTCTTAAAACGCGATATCGCATCTCATTTCTATGTTTCATGATAAGATATAATATTCATTGCGAAGTGTCATGTATACCTCGTATTCACTTCAAAAGAATGTAAATGCGACTATTGCTTGCTACGAAATAGCGTTTGCAGATGTCTACGTATCGTAGCAATAGAGTTCTAATTGTACTTAAATCGCGATATCGCAACTCATATATATGTTTCGTAATAAGATATAATATTCATTGCGAAGTTTCATGTATACCACGTATTCACTTCAATAGAATGTAAGTGCGACACTTCCATGCTAGGAAATAGCGTTTGCAGATGTCTACGTATCGTATCAATAGTGTTCTAATGCTTCTCAAAGCGCGATATCGCATCTCATTTCTGTGTTTCATGATAAGATATAATATTCATTGCGAAGTGTTACGTATTCCTCGTCTGCACTTCAAATGAATGTAAATGCGACACTTCCTTGCTAGGAAATAGCGTTTTGAGACATCTACGTATCGAAGCAATAGAGTTCTAATGCTTCTTAAATCGAGATACCGCATCTCATTTCTATGTTTCATGATAAGATATAATATTCATTTTGGAGTGTGAAGTATACCTCGTATTCACTTCAAAACATTGTAAAAGCGACACTTCCATGCTAGGAAATAGCGTTTGCAGATGCCTACGTATCGTAGCAATAGAGTTCTAATGCTTCTTATAACGAGATATAGCATCTCATTTCTATGTTTCATGATAAGATATAATATTCATTGCGAAATGTCATGTATACCTCGTATTCACTCCAAGCGAATGTAAATGCGACACTTCCTTGCTAGGCAATAGCGTATTCAGATGTCTACGTTTCGTAGCAATAGAGTTCTAATGCTACTTAAATCGTGATATCGCAACTCATTTCTACGTTTCGTGATAAGATATAATATTCATTGCGAAGTGTCATGTATACCTCGTATTCACTCCAAGCGAATGTAAATGCGACACTTCCATGCTAGGAAATAGCGTCTGCAGATGTCTATGCATCGAGGCAATAAGGTTCTAATGCTTCTTAAAACGCGATATCGCATCTCACTTCTATGATTCATGATGAGATATAATATTCATTACGAAGTGTCATGTATACCTCGTATTCACTTCAAAAGAATGTAAATGCGACTATTCCATGGTAGGAAATAGCGTATTCAGATGTCTACGTATCGTAGCAATAGGGTTCTAATGCTTCTTAAAACGCGATATCGCATCTCACTTCTATGTTTCATGATAAGATATAATATTCATTGCGAAGTGTCATGTATACCTCGTATTCACTTCAAAAGAATGTAAATGCGACACTTCCATGCTAGGAAATAGCGTTTGCAGATGTCTACGTATCGTAGCAATAGAGTTCTAATGCTTCTTAAAAAGAGAAGTCGTATTTCATTTCTATGTTTCGTAATAAGATATAATATTCAATGTGGAATGTTATGCATACCTCGTATTCACTTCAAGGGATGTAAATGCGACACTTCCATGCTAGGAAATAGCGTTTGCAGATGTCTACGTATCGTAGCAATGGAGTTCTAATGCTTCTTAAAACGCGATATCGCAACTCACTTCTATGTTTCATGATATGATATAATATTCATTGTGAAGTGTCATGTATACCTCGTATTCACCTCAAAGGAATGTAAATGCGACACTTCCGTGCTAGGAAATAGCGTATGCAGATGTCTACGTATCACAGCAATAGAGTACTTATGCTTCTGAAAACGAGATGTCGTATTTCATTTCTATGCTTCGTGATAAGATATAATATTCATTGTGGAGTGTTATGTATACCTCGTATTCGCTTCAGTGGAATGTAAGTGCGACATGTCCATGCTAGGAAATAGAGTTTGCAGATTTCTACGTATATTAGCGATAGAGCTCTAATGCTTCTCAAAACGCGATATAGCACCTCATTCCTATGTTTCATGATGAGATATAATATTCATTGCGAAGTGTCATGTATATCTCGTATTCACTTCAAAAGAATGTAAATGCGACACTTCCATGCTAGGAAATAGCGTTTGCAGATGTCTACGTATCGCAGCAATAGAGTTCTAATGCTTCCTAAAACGCGATATCGCATCTCACTGCTATGCTTCATGAGAAGATATAATATTCATTATGGAGTGTTATGTATACCTCGTACTCACTTCGAAAGAATGTAAACGCGACACTTCCATGCTAGGAAATAGCGTTTGCAGATGTCTACGTATCGTAGCAATAGAGTTCTAATGCTTCTTAGGACGCGATATCCCATCTCACTTCTATGTTTCATGATAAGATATAATATTCATTGCGAAGTGTCATGTATACCTCGTATTCACTTCAAAAGAATGTAAATGCGACACTTCCATGCTAGGAAGTAGCGTTTGCAGATGTCTACGTATCGTAGCAATATGGTTCTAATGCTTCTTAGAACGCGATATCGCATCTCTCTTCTATGTTTCATGATAAGATATAATATTCTTTGCGAAGTGTCATGCATACCTCGATATAACTTCACAAGAATGTAAATGCGACACTTCCTTGCTAGGAAATATTGTTTGCAGATGTCTACGTATCACAGCAATAGAGTACTAATGCTTCTTAAGACGAGATGTCCTATTTCATTTCTATGTTTCGTAATAAGATATAATATTCATTGTGTAATGTTATGTATACCTCGTATTCACTTCAGTGGAATGTAAGTGCGAAATTTCATTGCTAGGAAATAGAGTTTGCAGATGTCTACGTATCGTAGCAATAGAATTCTAATGCTTCTTAAAACGCGATATCGCATCTCACTGCTATGTTTCATGAGAAGATATAATATTCATTGCGAAGTGTCATGTATACCTCGTATTCACTTCAAAAGAATGTAAATGCGACCCTTCCATGCTAGGAAATAACGTTTGCAGATGTCTACGTATCGTAGCAATAGAGTTCTAATGCTTCTTAGAACGCGATATCGCATCTCACTTCTATGTATCATGATAAGATATAATATTCAATGCGAAGTGTCATGTATACCTCGTATTCACTTAGAAAGAATGTAAATAAGACACTTCCATGCTAGGAAATAGCGTTTGCAGATGTCTATGTATATTAGCAATAGAGTTCTAATGCTTCTCAAAACGCGATATCGCATCTCATTCCTATGTTTCATTATAAGATATAATACTCATTGCGAAGAGTCATGTATACCTCGTATTCACTTCAAAGGAATCTAAATGCAACACTTCCTTGCTATGAAATATTGATTGCAGATGTCTACGTATCGTAGCAATGAAGTTCTAGTGCTTCTTAAATCACGATATCGCATCTCATTCCTATGTTTCGTGATGAGGTATAATATTCATTGCGAAGTGTCATGTATACCTCGTATTCACTATAAAAGGATGTAAATGCGACACTTCTTTGCTAGGAAAAAGCGTTTCGAGATGACTACGTTTCGAAACAATAGAATTCTAATGATTCTTAAAATGCCATATCGCATCTCACTTCTATGTTTCATGATAAGATATAATATTCATTGCGAAGTGTCATGTATACCTCGTATTGACTTCAAAAGAATGTAAATGCGACACTTCCACGCTAGGAAGTAGCGTTTGCAGAGGTCTACGTATCGTAGCAATAGGGTTCTAATGCTTCTTAAAACGCGATATCGCATCTCACATCTATCTTTCATGATAAGATATAATATTTATTGCGAAGTGTCTTGTGTACCTCGTATTCACTTCAAAAGAATGTAAATGCGACACTTCCATGCTAGGAAATAGCGCTTGCAGATGTCAACGTATCGTAGCAATAGAGTTCTATTGCTTCTTAGAACGAGATGTCGCATTTCATTTCTATGTTTCGTAATAAGATATAATATTCATTGTGGTGTGTTATGTATACCTCGTATTCACTTCAAAAGGAAGTAAGTGCGACACTTCCTTGCTAGGAAATGTTGTTTGCAGATGTCTACGTATCGTAGCAATAGAGTTCTAGTGCTTCTTAAAACGCGATATCGCATCTCACTTCTATGTTTCATGATAAGATATAATATTCATTGCGAAGTGTCATGTATATCTCGTATTCACTTCAAAAGAATGTAAATGCGACACTTCCATGCTAGGAAATAGCGTTTGCAGATGTCTACGTATCGTAGCAATAGAGTTCTAATGCTTCTTAAAACGCGATATCGCATCTCACTGCTATGTTTCATGAGAAGATATAATATTCATTATGGAGTGTTATGTATATCTCGTACTCACTTCAAAAGAATGTAAATGCGACCCTTCCATGCTAGGAAATAGCGTTTGCAGATGTCTACGTATCGTAGCAATAGAGTTCTAATGCATCTTAGAACGCGATATCGCATCTCACTTCTATGTTTCATGATAAGATATAATATTCATTGCGAAGTGTTATGTATACCTCGTATTCACTTCAAAAGAATGTAAATGCGACACTTCCATGCTAGGAAATAGCGTTTGCAGATGTCTACGTATCGTAGCAATAGAGTTCTAATGCTTCTTAGAACGCGATATCGCATCTCTCTTCTATGTTTCATGATAAGATATAATATTCATTGCGAAGTGTCATGCATACCTCGATTTCACTTCACAAGAATGTAAATGTGACACTTCCTTGCTAGGAAATAGCGTTTCCAGATGTCTACGTATCGTAGCAATAGAGTTCTAATGCTTCTTAAAGCGCGATATCGCATCTGACTTCTATGTTTCATGATAAGATATAATATTCATTGCGAAGTGTCATGTATACCTCGTATTCACTTCAAAAGCATGTAAATGCGACACTTCCATGCTAGGAAATAGAGTTTGCAGATGTCTACGTATCGTAACAATAGAGTTCTAATGCTTCTCAAAACGCGATATAGCACCTCATTCCTATGTTTCATGATAAGATATAATATTCATTGAGAAGTGTCATGTATATCTCGTATTCACTTCAAAAGAATGTAAATGCGACACTTCCATGCTAGGAAATAGCGTTTGCAGATGTCTACGTATCGTAGCAATAGAGTTCTAATGCTTCTTAAAACGCGATATCGCATCTCACTGCTATGTTTCATGAGAAGATATAATATTCATTATGGAGTGTTATGTATACCTCGTACTCACTTCAAAAGAATGTAAATGCGACACTTCCTTGCTAGGAAATATTGTTTGCAGATGTCTACGTATCGTAGCAATAGAGTTCTAATGCTTCTTAAAACGTGATGCCGCATTTCATTTGTATGTTTCGTGATAAGATATAGTATTCAATGTGGAATGTTATGCATACCTCGTATTCACTTCAAGGGATGTAAATGCGACACTTCCATGCTAGGAAATAGCGTTTGCAGATGTCTACGTATCGTAGCAATGGAGTTCTAATGCTTCTTAAAACGCGATATCGCAACTCACTTCTATGTTTCATGATATGATATAATATTCATTGTGAAGTGTCATGTATACCTCGTATTCACCTCAAAGGAATGTAAATGCGACACTTCCATGCTAGGAAATAGCGTATGCAGATGTCTACGTATCACAGCAATAGAGTACTTATGCTTCTGAAGACGAGATGTCGTATTTCATTTCTATGTTTCGTAATAAGATATAATATTTATTGTGTAATGTTATGTATACCTCGTATTCACTTCAATGGAATGTAAGTGCGACATTTCCATGGTAGGAAATACTGTTTGCAGATGTCTACGTATCGTAGCAATAGAGTTCTAATGCTTCTTAAAACGCGATATCGCATCTCACTGCTATGTTTCATGAGAAGATATAATATTCATTATGGAGTGTTATGTATATCTCGTACTCACTTCAAAAGAATGTAAATGCGACCCTTCCATGCTAGGAAATAGCGTTTGCAGATGTCTACGTATCGTAGCAATAGAGTTCTAATGCATCTTAGAACGCGATATCGCATCTCACTTCTATGTTTCATGATAAGATATAATATTCATTGCGAAGTGTTATGTATACCTCGTATTCACTTCAAAAGAATGTAAATGCGACACTTCCATGCTAGGAAATAGCGTTTGCAGATGTCTACGTATCGTAGCAATAGAGTTCTAATGCTTCTTAGAACGCGATATCGCATCTCTCTTCTATGTTTCATGATAAGATATAATATTCATTGCGAAGTGTCATGCATACCTCGATTTCACTTCACAAGAATGTAAATGTGACACTTCCTTGCTAGGAAATAGCGTTTCCAGATGTCTACGTATCGTAGCAATAGAGTTCTAATGCTTCTTAAAGCGCGATATCGCATCTGACTTCTATGTTTCATGATAAGATATAATATTCATTGCGAAGTGTCATGTATACCTCGAATTCACTTCAAAAGCATGTAAATGCGACACTTCCATGCTAGGAAATAGAGTTTGCAGATGTCTACGTATCGTAACAATAGAGTTCTAATGCTTCTCAAAACGCGATATAGCACCTCATTCCTATGTTTCATGATAAGATATAATATTCATTGAGAAGTGTCATGTATATCTCGTATTCACTTCAAAAGAATGTAAATGCGACACTTCCATGCTAGGAAATAGCGTTTGCAGATGTCTACGTATCGTAGCAATAGAGTTCTAATGCTTCTTAAAACGCGATATCGCATCTCACTGCTATGTTTCATGAGAAGATATAATATTCATTATGGAGTGTTATGTATACCTCGTACTCACTTCAAAAGAATGTAAATGCGACACTTCCTTGCTAGGAAATATTGTTTGCAGATGTCTACGTATCGTAGCAATAGAGTTCTAATGCTTCTTAAAACGTGATGCCGCATTTCATTTGTATGTTTCGTGATAAGATATAGTATTCAATGTGGAATGTTATGCATACCTCGTATTCACTTCAAGGGATGTAAATGCGACACTTCCATGCTAGGAAATAGCGTTTGCAGATGTCTACGTATCGTAGCAATGGAGTTCTAATGCTTCTTAAAACGCGATATCGCAACTCACTTCTATGTTTCATGATATGATATAATATTCATTGTGAAGTGTCATGTATACCTCGTATTCACCTCAAAGGAATGTAAATGCGACACTTCCATGCTAGGAAATAGCGTATGCAGATGTCTACGTATCACAGCAATAGAGTACTTATGCTTCTGAAGACGAGATGTCGTATTTCATTTCTATGTTTCGTAATAAGATATAATATTTATTTTGTAATGTTATGTATACCTCGTATTCACTTCAATGGAATGTAAGTGCGACATTTCCATGGTAGGAAATACTGTTTGCAGATGTCTACGTATATTAGCAATAGAGTTCTAATGCTTCTCAAAACGCAATATAGCACCTCATTCCTATGTTTCATTATAAGATATAATATGCATTGCGAAGTGTCATGTATACCTCGTATTCACTTCAAAAGAATGTAAATAAGACACTTCCATGCTAGGAAATAGCGTTTGCAGATGTCTACGTATCGTAGCAATAGAGCTCTAATGCCTCTTAAAATGAGATGCAGCATTTCAATTCTATGCTTCGTGGTAAGATATAATATTCATTGTGGAGTGTTATGTATACGTCGTATTCACATCAAAAGAATGTAAATGCGACACTTCCTTGCTAGGAAATAACATTTCCAGATGTCTACGCATCGTAACAATAGAGTTCTAGCGCTTCTTAAATCGCGATATCGCATCTCACTTCTATGTTTCGTGATAAGATATAATATTCATTGTAGAGTGTTATGTATACCTCGTATTCACTTCAAAAGAATGTAAATGCGACACTTCCATGCTAGGGTACAGCGTTTGCAGATGTTTATGTATCGTAGCAATAGAGTTCTAATGCTTCTTAGAACGCAATATCGCATCTCACTTCTATGTTTCATGATAAGATATAATATTCATTGCGAAGTGTCACGTGTACCACGTATTCACTTCAAATGTATGTAAATGCAACACTTCCATGTTAGGAAATAGCGTTTGCAGATGTCTACGTATCGTAGCAATAGAGTTTTAATGCTTCTTAAAACGAGATGTCGTATTTCATTTCTATGCTTCGTGATATGATATAATATTCATTGTGGAGTGTTATGTATACCTCGTATTCGCTTCAGTGGAATGTAAGTGCGACATGTCCATGCTAGGAAATAGAGTTTGCAGATGTCTACGTATCGTAGCAATAGAGTTCTAGTGCTTCTTAAGACGCGATATCGCATCTCACTTCTATGTTTCATGATAAGATATAATATTCATTGCGAAGTGTCATGTATATCTCGTATTCACTTCAAAAGAATGTAAATGCGACACTTCCATGCTAGGAAATATCGTTTGCAGATGTCTACGTATCGTAGCAATAGAGTTCTAATGCTTCTTAAAACGCGATATCGCATCTCACTGCTATGTTTCATGAGAAGATATAATATTCATTATGGAGTGTTATGTATACCTCGTACTCACTTCAAAAGAATGTAAATGCGACACTTCCTTGCTAGGAAATATTGTTTGCAGATGTCTACGTATCGTAGCAATAGAGTTCTAATGCTTCTTAAAACGTGATGCCGCATTTCATTTGTATGTTTCGTGATAAGATATAATATTCATTTTGGAGTGTTATGTATACCTCGTATTCACTTAAATAGAATGTAAATGCGACACTTCCATGCTAGGAAATAGCGTTTGCAGATGTCTACGTATATTAGCAATAGAGTTCTAATGCTTCTCAAAACGCGATATCGCATCTCATTCCTATGTTTCATTATAAGATATAATACTCATTGCGAAGAGTCATGTATACCTCGTATTCACTTCAAAGGAATCTAAATGCAACACTTCCTTGCTATGAAATATTGATTGCAGATGTCTACGTATCGTAGCAATGAAGTTCTAGTGCTTCTTAAATCACGATATCGCATCTCATTCCTATGTTTCGTGATAAGGTATAATATTCATTGCGAAGTGTCATGTATACATCGTATTTACTTCAAAAGAATGTAAATGCGACACTTTCTTGCTAGGAAATATTGTTTGCAGATGTCTACGTATCGTAGCAATAGAGTTGTAATGCTCCTTAAAACGCGATATCGCATCTCACTTCTATGTTTCAAGATAAGATATAATATTCATTGCGAAGTGTCATGTATACCTCGTATTCACTATAAAAGGATGTAAATGCGACACTTCTTTGCTAGGAAAAAGCGTTTCGAGATGACTACGTGTCGAAACAATAGAATTCTAATGATTCTTAAAATGCCATATCGCATCTCACTTCTATGTTTCATGATAAGATATAATATTCATTGCGAAGTGTCATGTATACCTCGTATTCACTTCAAAAGAATGTAAATGCGACACTTCCACGCTAGGAAGTAGCGTTTGCAGAGGTCTACGTATCGTAGCAATAGGGTTCTAATGCTTCTTAAAACGCGATATCGCATCTCACATCTATCTTTCATGATAAGATATAATATTTATTGCGAAGTGTCTTGTGTACCTCGTATTCACTTCAAAAGAATGTAAATGCGACACTTCCATGCTAGGAAATAGCGCTTGCAGATGTCAACGTATCGTAGCAATAGAGTTCTATTGCTTCTTAGAACGAGATGTCGCATTTCATTTCTATGTTTCGTAATAAGATATAATATTCATTGTGGTGTGTTATGTATACCTCGTATTCACTTCAAAAGGAAGTAAGTGCGACACTTCCTTGCTAGGAAATGTTGTTTGCAGATGTCTACGTATGGTAGCAATAGAGTTCTAGTGCTTCTTAAAACGCGATATCGCATCTCACTTCTATGTTTCATGATAAGATATAATATTCATTGCGAAGTGTCATGTATATCTCGTATTCACTTCAAATGAATGTAAATGCGACACTTCCATGCTAGGAAATAGCGTTTGCAGATGTCTACGTATCGTAGCAATAGAGTTCTAATGCTTCTTAAAACGCGATATCGCATCTCACTGCTATGTTTCATGAGAAGATATAATATTCATTATGGAGTGTTATGTATATCTCGTACTCACTTCAAAAGAATGTAAATGCGACCCTTCCATGCTAGGAAATAGCGTTTGCAGATGTCTACGTATCGTAGCAATAGAGTTCTAATGCTTCTTAAAACGCGATATCGCATCTCACTTCTATGATTCATGATGAGATATAATTTTCATTGCGAAGTGTCATGTATACCTCGTATTCACTTCAAAAGAATGTAAATGCGACTATTCCTTGCTAGGAAATAGCGTATTCAGATGTCTACGTATCGTAGCAATAGAGTTCTAATGCTTCTTAAAACGCGATATCGCATCTCACTTCTATGTTTCATGATAAGATATAATATTCATTGCGAAGTGTCATGTATACCTCGTATTCACTTCAAAAGAATGTAAATGCGACACTTCCATGCTAGGAAATAGCGTTTGCAGATGTCTACGTATCGTAGCAATAGAGTTCTAATGCTTCTTAAAATGAGAAGTCGTATTTCATTTCTATGTTTCGTAATAAGATATAGTATTCAATGTGGAATGTTATGCATACCTCGTATTCACTTCAAGGGATGTAAATGCGACACTTCCATGCTAGGAAATAGCGTTTGCAGATGTCTACGTATCGTAGCAATGGAGTTCTAATGCTTCTTAAAACGCGATATCGCAACTCACTTCTATGTTTCATGATATGATATAATATTCATTGTGAAGTGTCATGTATACCTCGTATTCACCTCAAAGGAATGTAAATGCGACACTTCCATGCTAGGAAATAGCGTATGCAGATGTCTACGTATCACAGCAATAGAGTACTTATGCTTCTGAAGACGAGATGTCGTATTTCATTTCTATGTTTCGTAATAAGATATAATATTTATTGTGTAATGTTATGTATACCTCGTATTCACTTCAATGGAATGTAAGTGCGACATTTCCATGGTAGGAAATACTGTTTGCAGATGTCTACGTATATTAGCAATAGAGTTCTAATGCTTCTCAAAACGCAATATAGCACCTCATTCCTATGTTTCATTATAAGATATAATATGCATTGCGAAGTGTCATGTATACCTCGTATTCACTTCAAAAGAATGTAAATAAGACACTTCCATGCTAGGAAATAGCGTTTGCAGATGTCTACGTATCGTAGCAATAGAGCTCTAATGCCTCTTAAAATGAGATGCCGCATTTCAATTCTATGCTTCGTGGTAAGATATAATATTCATTGTGGAGTGTTATGTATACGTCGTATTCACATCAAAAGAATGTAAATGCGACACTTCCTTGCTAGGAAATAACATTTCCAGATGTCTACGCATCGTAACAATAGAGTTCTAGCGCTTCTTAAATCGCGATATCGCATCTCACTTCTATGTTTCGTGATAAGATATAATATTCATTGTAGAGTGTTATGTATACCTCGTATTCACTTCAAAAGAATGTAAATGCGACACTTCCATGCTAGGGTACAGCGTTTGCAGATGTTTATGTATCGTAGCAATAGAGTTCTAATGCTTCTTAGAACGCAATATCGCATCTCACTTCTATGTTTCATGATAAGATATAATATTCATTGCGAAGTGTCACGTGTACCACGTATTCACTTCAAATGTATGTAAATGCAACACTTCCATGCTAGGAAATAGCGTTTGCAGATGTCTACGTATCGTAGCAATAGAGTTTTAATGCTTCTTAAAACGAGATGTCGTATTTCATTTCTATGCTTCGTGATATGATATAATATTCATTGTGGAGTGTTATGTATACCTCGTATTCGCTTCAGTGGAATGTAAGTGCGACATGTCCATGCTAGGAAATAGAGTTTGCAGATGTCTACGTATCGTAGCAATAGAGTTCTAGTGCTTCTTAAGACGCGATATCGCATCTCACTTCTATGTTTCATGATAAGATATAATATTCATTGCGAAGTGTCATGTATATCTCGTATTCACTTCAAAAGAATGTAAATGCGACACTTCCATGCTAGGAAATATCGTTTGCAGATGTCTACGTATCGTAGCAATAGAGTTCTAATGCTTCTTAAAACGCGATATCGCATCTCACTGCTATGTTTCATGAGAAGATATAATATTCATTATGGAGTGTTATGTATACCTCGTACTCACTTCAAAAGAATGTAAATGCGACATTTCCTTGCTAGGAAATATTGTTTGCAGATGTCTACGTATCGTAGCAATAGAGTTCTAATGCTTCTTAAAACGTGATGCCGCATTTCATTTGTATGTTTCGTGATAAGATATAATATTCATTTTGGAGTGTTATGTATACCTCGTATTCACTTACAAAGAATGTAAATGCGACACTTCCATGCTAGGAAATAGCGTTTGCAGATGTCTACGTATATTAGCAATAGAGTTCTAATGCTTCTCAAAACGCGATATCGCATCTCATTCCTATGTTTCATTATAAGATATAATACTCATTGCGAAGAGTCATGTATACCTCGTATTCACTTCAAAGGAATCTAAATGCAACACTTCCTTGCTATGAAATATTGATTGCAGATGTCTACGTATCGTAGCAATGAAGTTCTAGTGCTTCTTAAATCACGATATCGCATCTCATTCCTATGTTTCGTGATGAGGTATAATATTCATTGCGAAGTGTCATGTATACATCGTATTTACTTCAAAAGAATGTAAATGCGACACTTTCTTGCTAGGAAATATTGTTTGCAGATGTCTACGTATCGTAGCAATAGAGTTGTAATGCTCCTTAAAACGCGATATCGCATCTCACTTCTATGTTTCAAGATAAGATATAATATTCATTGCGAAGTGTCATGTATACCTCGTATTCACTATAAAAGGATGTAAATGCGACACTTCTTTGCTAGGAAAAAGCGTTTCGAGATGACTACGTTTCGAAACAATAGAATTCTAATGATTCTTAAAATGCCATATCGCATCTCACTTCTATGTTTCATGATAAGATATAATATTCATTGCGAAGTGTCATGTATACCTCGTATTGACTTCAAAAGAATGTAAATGCGACACTTCCACGCTAGGAAGTAGCGTTTGCAGAGGTCTACGTATCGTAGCAATAGGGTTCTAATGCTTCTTAAAACGCGATATCGCATCTCACATCTATCCTTCATGATAAGATATAATATTTATTGCGAAGTGTCTTGTGTACCTCGTATTCACTTCAAAAGAATGTAAATGCGACACTTCCATGCTAGGAAATAGCGCTTGCAGATGTCAACGTATCGTAGCAATAGAGTTCTATTGCTTCTTAGAACGAGATGTCGCATTTCATTTCTATGTTTCGTAATAAGATATAATATTCATTGTGGTGTGTTATGTATACCTCGTATTCACTTCAAAAGGAAGTAAGTGCGACACTTCCTTGCTAGGAAATGTTGTTTGCAGATGTCTACGTATCGTAGCAATAGAGTTCTAGTGCTTCTTAAAACGCGATATCGCATCTCACTTCTATGTTTCATGATAAGATATAATATTCATTGCGAAGTGTCATGTATATCTCGTATTCACTTCAAAAGAATGTAAATGCGACACTTCCATGCTAGGAAATAGCGTTTGCAGATGTCTACGTATCGTAGCAATAGAGTTCTAATGCTTCTTAAAACGCGATATCGCATCTCACTGCTATGTTTCATGAGAAGATATAATATTCATTATGGAGTGTTATGTATATCTCGTACTCACTTCAAAAGAATGTAAATGCGACCCTTCCATGCTAGGAAATAGCGTTTGCAGATGTCTACGTATCGTAGCAATAGAGTTCTAATGCATCTTAGAACGCGATATCGCATCTCACTTCTATGTTTCATGATAAGATATAATATTCATTGCGAAGTGTTATGTATACCTCGTATTCACTTCAAAAGAATGTAAATGCGACACTTCCATGCTAGGAAATAGCGTTTGCAGATGTCTACGTATCGTAGCAATAGAGTTCTAATGCTTCTTAGAACGCGATATCGCATCTCTCTTCTATGTTTCATGATAAGATATAATATTCATTGCGAAGTGTCATGCATACCTCGATTTCACTTCACAAGAATGTAAATGTGACACTTCCTTGCTAGGAAATAGCGTTTCCAGATGTCTACGTATCGTAGCAATAGAGTTCTAATGCTTCTTAAAGCGCGATATCGCATCTGACTTCTATGTTTCATGATAAGATATAATATTCATTGCGAAGTGTCATGTATACCTCGTATTCACTTCAAAAGCATGTAAATGCGACACTTCCATGCTAGGAAATAGAGTTTGCAGATGTCTACGTATCGTAACAATAGAGTTCTAATGCTTCTCAAAACGCGATATAGCACCTCATTCCTATGTTTCATGATAAGATATAATATTCATTGAGAAGTGTCATGTATATCTCGTATTCACTTCAAAAGAATGTAAATGCGACACTTCCATCCTAGGAAATAGCGTTTGCAGATGTCTACGTATCGTAGCAATAGAGTTCTAATGCTTCTTAAAACGCGATATCGCATCTCACTGCTATGTTTCATGAGAAGATATAATATTCATTATGGAGTGTTATGTATACCTCGTACTCACTTCAAAAGAATGTAAATGCGACACTTCCTTGCTAGGAAATATTGTTTGCAGATGTCTACGTATCGTAGCAATAGAGTTCTAATGCTTCTTAAAACGTGATGCCGCATTTCATTTGTATGTTTCGTGATAAGATATAGTATTCAATGTGGAATGTTATGCATACCTCGTATTCACTTCAAGGGATGTAAATGCGACACTTCCATGCTAGGAAATAGCGTTTGCAGATGTCTACGTATCGTAGCAATGGAGTTCTAATGCTTCTTAAAACGCGATATCGCAACTCACTTCTATGTTTCACGATATGATATAATATTCATTGTGAAGTGTCATGTATACCTCGTATTCACCTCAAAGGAATGTAAATGCGACACTTCCATGCTAGGAAATAGCGTATGCAGATGTCTACGTATCACAGCAATAGAGTACTTATGCTTCTGAAGACGAGATGTCGTATTTCATTTCTATGTTTCGTAATAAGATATAATATTTATTGTGTAATGTTATGTATACCTCGTATTCACTTCAATGGAATGTAAGTGCGACATTTCCATGGTAGGAAATACTGTTTGCAGATGTCTACGTATATTAGCAATAGAGTTCTAATGCTTCTCAAAACGCAATATAGCACCTCATTCCTATGTTTCATTATAAGATATAATATGCATTGCGAAGTGTCATGTATACCTCGTATTCACTTCAAAAGAATGTAAATAAGACACTTCCATGCTAGGAAATAGCGTTTGCAGATGTCTACGTATCGTAGCAATAGAGCTCTAATGCCTCTTAAAATGAGATGCAGCATTTCAATTCTATGCTTCGTGGTAAGATATAATATTCATTGTGGAGTGTTATGTATACGTCGTATTCACATCAAAAGAATGTAAATGCGACACTTCCTTGCTAGGAAATAACATTTCCAGATGTCTACGCATCGTAACAATAGAGTTCTAGCGCTTCTTAAATCGCGATATCGCATCTCACTTCTATGTTTCGTGATAAGATATAATATTCATTGTAGAGTGTTATGTATACCTCGTATTCACTTCAAAAGAATGTAAATGCGACACTTCCATGCTAGGGTACAGCGTTTGCAGATGTTTATGTATCGTAGCAATAGAGTTCTAATGCTTCTTAGAACGCAATATCGCATCTCACTTCTATGTTTCATGATAAGATATAATATTCATTGCGAAGTGTCACGTGTACCACGTATTCACTTCAAATGTATGTAAATGCAACACTTCCATGCTAGGAAATAGCGTTTGCAGATGTCTACGTATCGTAGCAATAGAGTTTTAATGCTTCTTAAAACGAGATGTCGTATTTCATTTCTATGCTTCGTGATATGATATAATATTCATTGTGGAGTGTTATGTATACCTCGTATTCGCTTCAGTGGAATGTAAGTGCGACATGTCCATGCTAGGAAATAGAGTTTGCAGATGTCTACGTATCGTAGCAATAGAGTTCTAGTGCTTCTTAAGACGCGATATCGCATCTCACTTCTATGTTTCATGATAAGATATAATATTCATTGCGAAGTGTCATGTATATCTCGTATTCACTTCAAAAGAATGTAAATGCGACACTTCCATGCTAGGAAATATCGTTTGCAGATGTCTACGTATCGTAGCAATAGAGTTCTAATGCTTCTTAAAACGCGATATCGCATCTCACTGCTATGTTTCATGAGAAGATATAATATTCATTATGGAGTGTTATGTATACCTCGTACTCACTTCAAAAGAATGTAAATGCGACACTTCCTTGCTAGGAAATATTGTTTGCAGATGTCTACGTATCGTAGCAATAGAGTTCTAATGCTTCTTAAAACGTGATGCCGCATTTCATTTGTATGTTTCGTGATAAGATATAATATTCATTTTGGAGTGTTATGTATACCTCGTATTCACTTAAAAAGAATGTAAATGCGACACTTCCATGCTAGGAAATAGCGTTTGCAGATGTCTACGTATATTAGCAATAGAGTTCTAATGCTTCTCAAAACGCGATATCGCATCTCATTCCAATGTTTCATTATAAGATATAATACTCATTGCGAAGAGTCATGTATACCTCGTATTCACTTCAAAGGAATCTAAATGCAACACTTCCTTGCTATGAAATATTGGTTGCAGATGTCTACGTATCGTAGCAATGAAGTTCTAGTGCTTCTTAAATCACGATATCGCATCTCATTCCTATGTTTCGTGATAAGGTATAATATTCATTGCGAAGTGTCATGTATACATCGTATTTACTTCAAAAGAATGTAAATGCGACACTTTCTTGCTAGGAAATATTGTTTGCAGATGTCTACGTATCGTAGCAATAGAGTTGTAATGCTCCATAAAACGCGATATCGCATCTCACTTCTATGTTTCAAGATAAGATATAATATTCATTGCGAAGTGTCATGTATACCTCGTATTCACTATAAAAGGATGTAAATGCGACACTTCTTTGCTAGGAAAAAGCGTTTCGAGATGACTACGTGTCGAAACAATAGAATTCTAATGATTCTTAAAATGCCATATCGCATCTCACTTCTATGTTTCATGATAAGATATAATATTCATTGCGAAGTGTCATGTATACCTCGTATTGACTTCAAAAGAATGTAAATGCGACACTTCCACGCTAGGAAGTAGCGTTTGCAGAGGTCTACGTATCGTAGCAATAGGGTTCTAATGCTTCTTAAAACGCGATATCGCATCTCACATCTATCTTTCATGATAAGATATAATATTTATTGCGAAGTGTCTTGTGTACCTCGTATTCACTTCAAAAGAATGTAAATGCGACACTTCCATGCTAGGAAATAGCGCTTGCAGATGTCAACGTATCGTAGCAATAGAGTTCTATTGCTTCTTAGAACGAGATGTCGCATTTCATTTCTATGTTTCGTAATAAGATATAATATTCATTGTGGTGTGTTATGTATACCTCGTATTCACTTCAAAAGGAAGTAAGTGCGACACTTCCTTGCTAGGAAATGTTGTTTGCAGATGTCTACGTATGGTAGCAATAGAGTTCTAGTGCTTCTTAAAACGCGATATCGCATCTCACTTCTATGTTTCATGATAAGATATAATATTCATTGCGAAGTGTCATGTATATCTCGTATTCACTTCAAAAGAATGTAAATGCGACACTTCCATGCTAGGAAATAGCGTTTGCAGATGTCTACGTATCGTAGCAATAGAGTTCTAATGCTTCTTAAAACGCGATATCGCATCTCACTGCTATGCTTCATGAGAAGATATAATATTCATTATGGAGTGTTATGTATATCTCGTACTCACTTCAAAAGAATGTAAATGCGACCCTTCCATGCTAGGAAATAGCGTTTGCAGATGTCTACGTATCGTAGCAATAGAGTTCTAATGCATCTTAGAACGCGATATCGCATCTCACTTCTATGTTTCATGATAAGATATAATATTCATTGCGAAGTGTTATGTATACCTCGTATTCACTTCAAAAGAATGTAAATGCGACACTTCCATGCTAGGAAATAGCGTTTGCAGATGTCTACGTATCGTAGCAATAGAGTTCTAATGCTTCTTAGAACGCGATATCGCATCTCTCTTCTATGTTTCATGATAAGATATAATATTCATTGCGAAGTGTCATGCATACCTCGATTTCACTTCACAAGAATGTAAATGTGACACTTCCTTGCTAGGAAATAGCGTTTCCAGATGTCTACGTATCGTAGCAATAGAGTTCTAATGCTTCTTAAAGCGCGATATCGCATCTGACTTCTGTGTTTCATGATAAGATATAATATTCATTGCGAAGTGTCATGTATACCTCGTATTCACTTCAAAAGCATGTAAATGCGACACTTCCATGCTAGGAAATAGAGTTTGCAGATGTCTACGTATCGTAACAATAGTGTTCTAATGCTTCTCAAAACGCGATATAGCACCTCATTCCTATGTTTCATGATAAGATATAATATTCATTGAGAAGTGTCATGTATATCTCGTATTCACTTCAAAAGAATGTAAATGCGACACTTCCATGCTAGGAAATAGCGTTTGCAGATGTCTACGTATCGTAGCAATAGAGTTCTAATGCTTCTTAAAACGCGATATCGCATCTCACTGCTTTGTTTCATGAGAAGATATAATATTCATTATGGAGTGTTATGTATACCTCGTACTCACTTCGAAAGAATGTAAATGCGACCCTTCCATGCTAGGAAATAACGTTTGCAGATGTCTAGGTATCGTAGCAATAGGGTTCTAATGCTTCTTAGAACACGATATCGCATCTCACTTCTATGTTTCATGATAAGATATAATATTCATTGCGAAGTGTCATATATACCTCGTATTCACTTTAAAAGAATGTAAATATGACACTTCCATGCTAGCAAATAGCGTTTGCAGATGTCTACGTATCGTAGCAATAGAGTTCTAATGCCTCTTAAAATGAGATGCCGCATTTCATTTCTGTGTTTCGTGGTAAGATATAATATTCATTGTGAAGTGTTATGTATACCTCGTATTCACTTCAAAAGAATGTAAATGCGACACTTCCTTGCTAGGAAATAACATTTCCAGATGTCTACGCATCGTAGCAATGGAGGTCTAGCGCTTCTTAAATCGCGATACCGCATCTCACTTCTATGTTTCGTGATAAGATATAATATTCATTGTAGAGTGTTATGTATACCCCGTACTCACTTCAAAAGAATGTGAATGCGACAGTTCCATGATAGGAAACAGCGCTTGCAGATGTCTACGTATCGTAGCAATAGGGATCTAATGTTTCTTAAAACGAGATGTCGTATTTCATTTCTATGTTTCGTAATAGGATATAATATTCATTGTGTAATGTTATGTATACCTCGAGTTCACTTCAGTCTAATGTACGTGCGACATGTCCATGCTAGGAAATAGAGTTTGCGGATGTCTACGTATATTAGCAATAGAGTTCTAATGCTTCTCAAAACGCGATATAGTACCTCATTCCTATGTTTCATGATAAGATATAATATTCATTGCAAGTGTCATGTATACCTCGTATTCACTTTAAAAGAATGTAAATGCGACACTTCCATGCTAGGAAATAGCGTTTGCAGATGTCTACGTATCGTAGCAATAGAGTTCTAATGCTTCTTAAAACGAGATATCGCATTTCATTTCTATGCTTCGTGATAAGATATAATATTCATTGTGGAGTGTTATGTATACCTCGTATTCGCTTCTGTGGAATGTAAGTGCGACATGTCCATGCTAGGAAATAGAGTTTGCAGATGTCTACGTATATTAGCGATAGAGTTCTAATGCTTCTCAAAACGCGATATAGCACCTCAGTCCTATGTTTCATGATAAGATATAATATTCATTGCGAAGTGTCATGTATACCTCGTATTCACTTCAAAAGAATGTAAATATGACACTTCCACGCTAGGAAATAGCGTTTGCAAATGTCTACGTATCGTAGCAATAGAGTTCTAATGCTTCTTAAACGAGATGCCTCATTTCATCACTATGTTCCGTGATAAGATATAATATTCATTGCGAAGTGTCATGTATATCTCGTACTCACTTCAAAAGATTGTAAATGCGACACTTCCATGCTAGGAAATAGAGTTTGCATATGTCTACGTACCGTAGCAATAGAGTTCTAATACTGCTTAAAACACGATATCGCATCTCACTTCTATGTTTCATGATAAGGTATAATATTCATTGCGTAGTGTCACGTACACCTCTTATTCACTTCAAAAGAATGTAAATGCGACACTTCCTTCCTAGGAAATAGCGTTTGCAGAGGTCTACGTATCGTAGAAATAGAGTTCTAACGCGTCTTAAAACGCGATATCGCATCTCATTTCTATGTTTCATGATAAGATGTAATATTCATTGCGAAGTTTCACTTATACCTCGTATTCACTTTAAATGAATTAAAATGCGACACTTCCCTGCTAGGAAATAGCGTCTCCAGATATCTATGCATCGTAGCAATAAATTTCTAATGCTTCTTAAAACGGGATATCGCTTCTCATTACTATGTTTCATGACAAGATATAATATTCATTGCGAAGTGTCATGTGTTCCTCGTATTCACTTCAAAAGAATGCAAATGCGACCCTTCCTTGCTAGGAAATTGTGTTTGCAGATGTCTACGTATCGTAGCAACAGAGATCTAATGCATCTTTAAAAGAGATGTCGCATCTCGTTTCTCTGTTTCATGATAAGATATAATATTCATTGCGAAGTGTCATGTATACCTCGTATTCACTTTAAAAGAATGTAAATATGACACTTCCATGCTAGCAAATAGCGTTTGCAGATGTCTACGTATCGTAGCAATAGAGTTCTAATGCCTCTTAAAATGAGATGCCGCATTTCATTTCTGTGTTTCGTGGTAAGATATAATATTCATTGTGAAGTGTTATGTATACCTCGTATTCACTTCAAAAGAATGTAAATGCGACACTTCCTTGCTAGGAAATAACATTTCCAGATGTCTACGCATCGTAGCAATGGAGGTCTAGCGCTTCTTAAATCGCGATACCGCATCTCACTTCTATGTTTCGTGATAAGATATAATATTCATTGTAGAGTGTTATGTATACCCCGTACTCACTTCAAAAGAATGTGAATGCGACAGTTCCATGATAGGAAACAGCGCTTGCAGATGTCTACGTATCGTAGCAATAAGGATCTAATGTTTCTTAAAACGAGATGTCGTATTTCATTTCTATGTTTCGTAATAGGATATAATATTCATTGTGTAATGTTATGTATACCTCGAGTTCACTTCAGTCTAATGTAAGTGCGACATGTCCAT
This sequence comes from Xylocopa sonorina, assembly GCF_050948175.1. Lineage (NCBI taxonomy): Eukaryota > Metazoa > Arthropoda > Insecta > Hymenoptera > Apidae > Xylocopa > Xylocopa sonorina. Next base: position 74,393 of record NW_027490163.1, read on the forward strand.
GCTAGGAAATAGAGTTTGCGGATGTCTACGTATATTAGCAATAGAGTTCTAATGCTTCTCAAAACGCGATATAGTACCTCATTCCTATGTTTCATGATAAGATATAATATTCATTGCGAAGTGTCATGTATACCTCGTATTCACTTTAAAAGAATGCAAATGCGACACTTCCATGCTAGGAAATAGCGTTTGCAGATGTCTACGTATCGTAGCAATAGAGTTCTAATGCTTCTTAAAACGAGATATCGCATTTCATTTCTATGCTTCGTGATAAGATATAATATTCATTGTGGAGTGTTATGTATACCTCGTATTCGCTTCTGTGGAATGTAAGTGCGACATGTCCATGCTAGGAAATAGAGTTTGCAGATGTCTACGTATATTAGCGATAGAGTTCTAATGCTTCTCAAAACGCGATATAGCACCTCAGTCCTATGTTTCATGATAAGATATAATATTCATTGCGAAGTGTCATGTATACCTCGTATTCACTTCAAAAGAATGTAAATATGACACTTCCATGCTAGGAAATAGCGTTTGCAAATGTCTACGTATCGTAGCAATAGAGTTCTAATGCTTCTTAAACGAGATGCCTCATTTCATCACTATGTTCCGTGATAAGATATAATATTCATTGCGAAGTGTCATGTATATCTCGTACTCACTTCAAAAGATTGTAAATGCGACACTTCCATGCTAGGAAATAGAGTTTGCATATGTCTACGTACCGTAGCAATAGAGTTCTAATACTGCTTAAAACACGATATCGCATCTCACTTCTATGTTTCATGATAAGGTATAATATTCATTGCGTAGTGTCACGTACACCTCTTATTCACTTCAAAAGAATGTAAATGCGACACTTCCTTCCTAGGAAATAGCGTTTGCAGAGGTCTACGTATCGTAGCAATAGAGTTCTAACGCGTCTTAAAACGCGATATCGCATCTCATTTCTATGTTTCATGATAAGATGTAATATTCATTGCGAAGTTTCACTTATACCTCGTATTCACTTTAAATGAATTAAAATGCGACACTTCCCTGCTAGGAAATAGCGTCTCCAGATATCTATGCATCGTAGCAATAAATTTCTAATGCGTCTTAAAACGGGATATCGCTTCGCATTACTATGTTTCATGACAAGATATAATATTCATTGCGAAGTGTCATGTGTTCCTCGTATTCACTTCAAAAGAATGCAAATGCGACCCTTCCTTGCTAGGAAATTGTGTTTGCAGATGTCTACGTATCGTAGCAACAGAGATCTAATGCATCTTTAAAAGAGATGTCGCATCTCGTTTCTCTGTTTCATGATAAGATATAATATTCATTACGAAGTGTCATGTATACCTCGTATTCACTTCAAAAGAATGTAAATGCGACCCTTCCTTGCTAGGAAATAGCGTTTGCAGATGTCTACGTATCGTTGCAATAGATTTCGAATGCTTCTAAAAACGGGAAATCGCATCCCATTTCTATGTTTCACGATAAGGTACAATATTCATTGCGACGTGCCATGTATAACTCGTATTCACTTCAAAAAAATGTAAATGCGACACTTCCTTGCTAGGAAATAGCGTTTGCAGATGTCTACGTATCGTAGCAATAGAGATCTAATGCATCTTAAAACGAGATGTCGCATCTCGTTCCTATGTTTCATGATCAGATATATGGTATTCATTGCGAAGTGTCATGTATAGCTCGTATTCACTTCACAAGAATGTAAATGCGACTCTTCCTTGCTAAGATGTAACGTTTCCAGAGGTCCATGCATCGAACAATAGAGTCCTAATGCTTCTTAAAACGAGATGTCGCATCTGATTCCTCTGCTTCATGATAAGATATAATATTCATTGCGAAGTGTCACGTACACCTCCTATTCACTTCAAAAGAATGTAAATGCGACACTTCCTTCCTAGGAAATAGCGTTTGCAGAGGTCTACGTATCGTAGCAATAGAGTTCTAACGCGTCCTAAAACGCGATATCGCATCTCATTTCGATGTTTCATGATAAGATATAATATTCATTGCGAAGTTTCACTTATACCTCGCATTCACTTTAAATGAATTAAAATGCGACACTTCCCTGCTAGGAAATAGCGTCTCCAGATATCTATGCTTCGTAGCAATAAATTTCTAATGCTTCTTAAAACGGGATATCGCTTCTCATTACTATGTTTCATGACAAGATATAATATTCATTGAGAAGTGTCATGTGTTCCTCGTATTCACTTCAAAAGAATGCAAATGCGACACTTCCTTGCTAGGAAGTAGCGTTTCCAGATGTCTACGTATCGAAACAATAAAGTTCTAATGCTTCTTAAAACGAGATGTCGCATCTGATTTCTCTGTTTCAAGATAAGTTATAATATTCATTACGAAATGTCATGTATACCTCGTATTCACTTCAAAAGAATTTAAATGCGACCCTTCCTTGCTAGGAAATAGCGTTTGCAGATGTCTACGTATCGTTGCAATAGATTTCGAATGCTTCTAAAAACGGGAAATCGCATCCCATTTCTATGTTTCGCGATAAGGTATAATATTCATTGCGACGTGCCATGTATAACTCGTATTCACATCAAAAAAAATGTAAATGCGACACTTCCTTGCTAGGAAATAGCGTTTGCAGATGTCTACGTATCGTAGCAATAGATATCTAATGCATCTTAAAACGGGAAATCGCATCTCATTTCTATGTTTCATGATAAGATATAATATTCATTGCGAAGTGCAATGTAAACCTCGTATTCACTTCAAAAGAATGTAAGCGCGACACTTCCTTCCTAGGAAATAGCGTTTGCAGAGGTCTACGCATCGTAGCAATAGAGTTCTAATACTGCTTAAAACGCGATATCGCATCTCACTACTTTGTTTCATGATAAGGTATAATATTCATTGCGAAGTGTCACGTATACCTCGTATTCACTTCAAAAGAATGTAAATGCGACACTTCCTTGCTAGGAAATAGCGTTCGCAGAGGTCTACGTATCGTAGCAATATAGTTCTAACGCTTCTTAAAACGCGATATCGCATCTCATTTCTATGTTTCATGATAAGGTATAATATTCATTCCGAAGTGTCATGTATACCTCTTATTCACTTCAAAAGAATGTAAATGCGACACCTCCTTCCTAGGAAATAGCGTTTGTACATGTCTACGTATATTTGCAATAGGGTTCTAATGCTTCTAAAAACGGGAAATCGCATCTCATTTCTATGTTTCATGATAAGATATAATATTCATTGCGAAGTGCAATGTAAACCTCGTATTCACTTCAAAAGAATGTAAATGCGACACTTCCTTCCTAGGAAATAGCGTTTGCAGAGGTCTACGTATCGTAGCAATAGAGTTCTAACGCGTCTAAAAACGCGATATCGCATCTCATTTCGAAGTTTCATGATAAGATATAATATTCATTGCGAAGTTTCACTTATACCTCGTATTCACTTTAAATGAATTAAAATGCGACACTTCCCTGCTAGGAAATAGCGTCTCCAGATATCTATGCATCGTAGCAATAAATTTCTAATGCTTCTTAAAACGGGATATCGCTTCTCATTACTATGTTTCATGACAAGATATAATATTCATTGCGAAGTGTCATGTGTTCCTCGTATTCACTTCAAAAGAATGCAAATGCGACACTTCCTTGCTAGGAAGTAGCGTTTCCAGATGTCTACGTATCGAAACAATAAAGTTCTAATGCTTCTTAAAACGAGATGTCGCATCTCGTTTCTCTGTTTCATGATAAGATATAATATTCATTACGAAGTGTCATGTATACCACGTTTTCACTTCAAAAGAATGTAAATGCGACTCTCCTTGCTAAGAATTAGCGTTTCCAGATGTCCATGCATCAAACAATAGAGTCCTAGTGCTTCTTAAAACGAGATGTCGCATCTGATTCCTCTGCTTCATGATAAGATATAATATTCATTGCGAAGTGTCACGAACACCACCTATTCACTTCAAAAGAATGTAAATGCGACACTTCCTTGCTAGGAAATAGCGTTTGCAGAGGTCTACGTATCGTAGCAATAGAGATCTAATGCTTCTTAATACGTGATGTCGCACCTCATTTCCCGGTTTCATGATGAGATATAATATTCATTGCGAAGTGTCAAGTATACCTCGTATTCACTTCAAAAGAAAGTAAATGCGACACATCCATGCTAGGAAATAGCGTTTCCAGATGTCTAAGTATCGGAACAATAGAGTTCTAATGCTTCTTAAAACGAGATGTCGCATCTCATTTTTCTGTTTCATGATAAGATATAATATTGATTGCGAAGTGTCATGTATACCTCGTATTCACTTCAAAAGAATTTAAATGCGACTATTCCTTGCTAGAAAATAGCGTTTGCAGATGTCTACGTATCGTAGCAATAGAGTTCTTATGCTGCTTAAATCGCGATATCGCATCTCATTCCAATGTTTCGTGACAAGTTATAATATTCATTGCGATATGTCACGTATACCTCGTACTCACTTCAAACGAAAGTAAATGCGACACATCCATGCTAGGAAATAGCGTTTGCATATGTCTACGTACCGTAGCAATAGAGTTCTAATACTGCTTAAAACACGATATCGCATCTCACTTCTACGTTTTATGATAAGGTATAATATTCATTGCGAAGTGTCACGTACACCTCTTATTCACTTCAAAAGAATGTAAATGCGACACTTCCTTGCTAGGAAATAGCGTTTGTACATGTCTACGTATCGTTGCAATAGGGTTCTAATGCTTCTAAAACCGGGAAATCGCATCTCATTTCTATGTTTCATGATAAGATATAACATTCATTGCGAAGTGTCATGTATACATCGTATTCACTTCAAATGAATGTAAATGTGACAATTCCTTACTAGGAAATAGCGAATGCAGATGTCTCCGTATCGAAGCAACAGAGTTCTAATGCTTCTTAAATCGCGATATCGCATCCCATTACTATGTTTCATGACAAGATATAATATTCATTGCGAAGTGTGATGTTTTACTCGTATTCACTTCAAAACAATGTAAATGCGACACTTCCCTCCTAGGAAATAGCGTTTGCAGATGTCTACGTATCGTAGCAATAGAGTTCTAATGCTTCATAAAACGCGATATCGCATCTCATTTCTATGTTTCATGATAAGACATAATATCAATTGCGAAATGTGATGTAAACCTCGTATTCGCTTCAAAAGAATGTAAATGCGACACTTACTTGCTAGGAAATAGCGTTTCCAGATGTCTAAGTATCGAAACAATAGAGTTCTAATGCTTCATAAAACGCGATGTCTCATCTCATTTCTATGTTTCATGATAAGACATAATATACATTGCGAAATGTGATGTATACCTCGTATTCGCATCAAAAGAATGTAAATGCGACACTTACTTGTTAGGAAATAGCGTTTCCAGATGTCTAAGTATCGAAACAATAGAGTACCAATGCTCCTTCAAACGTGATGTCGCACCTCATTTCCCTGTTTCATGATAAGATATAATATTCATTGCGAAGTGTCATGTATACCTCGTATTCACTTCAAAAGAATGTAAATGCGACACTTCCTTGCTAGGAAATAGCGTCTCCAGATATCTACGCATCGTAGCAATCGAGTTCTAATACTGCTTAAAACGCGATATCGCATCCCACTACTTTGTTTCATGATAAGGTATAATATACATTGCGAAGTGTCACGTATACCTCGTATTCACTTCAAAAGAATGTAAATGCGACACTTCCTTGCTAGGAAATAGCGTTTGCAGAGGTCTACGTATCGTAGCAATAGTGTTCTAACGCTTCTTAAAACGCGATATCGCATCTTATTTCCATGTTTCATGATAAGATATAATATTCATAGTGGAGTGTTATGTAAACCTCGCATTCACTTCAAAACAAGGTAAATGCGACACATCCATGCTAGGAAATAGCGTTTGCATATGTCTACGTACCGTAGCAATAGAGTTCTAATACTGCTTAAAACACGATATCGCATCTCACTTCTATGTTTCATGATAAGGTATAATATTCATTACGAAGTGTCAAGTACACCTCTTATTCACTTCAAAAGAATGTAAATGCGACACTTCCTTCCTAGGAAATAGCGTTTGCAGAGGTCTACGTATCGAAGCAACAGAGTTCTTATGCTTCTTAAGAAGCGACATCGCATCGCAGTTCTATGTTCCATGATAAGATATAATTATTCATTGCGAAGTGTTATGTATACCTCGTCTACATTTCCAAAGAATGTAAATACCACACATCCTTGCTAGGAAATATCGTTTCCAGATGCCTACATATCGTTGCAATAGAGTTGAAATGCTTCTTAAAACGCGATAACGCATTTCAGTTTTATGTTTCACGATAAGATATAATATTCATTGCGAAGTGTTACGTGTACCTCGAATACACATCAAAAAAATGTAAATGCCACATTTCCTTCCTAGGAAATAGCGTTTCCAGATTTCTACGTATCGAAGCAATACAGTTCTAATGCTCCTTTAAACGCGATATAGCATCTCAATTCTATGGTTCATGATAAGTTATAATATTCACAGCGATGTGTTATGTATAACTCGTATACACTTCAAATGAATTTAAATGCCACACTTCCTTTCTAGGGAATAGTGTTATCAGATTTCTACGTATCGAAGATATAGGTTTGTAATGCTTCTTAAAACGCGACATCGCATCTCAATTCTATGTATCACGATAAGATATAATATTCATTGCGAATTGTTACGTATACTTCGAATACACTTCAAAGGAATGTAAATGCCACACTTCCCTGCCAGGAAATGCGTTTCCAGATGTCTACGTATCGAAGCAAAGGAGTTCCAATGCTTCTTCAAGCGCGATATCGCATCTCATTCCTATGTTTCATGATATGGTATAATATTCATTGCGATGTGTTATGTATACCTCGTCTACAATTCAAAAGAATATAAATGTCACACGTCCTTGCTAGGAAATAGCGTTTCCGGATGTCTTCGTGTCGAAGCAATAGAGTTCTAATGCATCGTAAAACGCGATATCGCATCTCATTTCTGTTTCTTGATAAGGTATAATATTCACTGCGAAATGTAATGTATACATCGTCTGAACATCAGATGAATATAAATGCCGCACTCCCTTGCTAGGAAATAGCGTTTCCAGATGTCTACGTATCGATGCAATAGTGTTCTAAAGCTCCTTAAATCGCGATATCTCATCTCATTACTATGTTTCATGGTAAGATATAATATTCATTGCGAAGTGTTTTGTATACCCCGTCCACGCTCCAAAAGAATGTAAAGGCGACACTTCCATGCTAGGAAATAGCGTTTCCAAATGTCTACGTATCGAAGCAATAGAGTTGTAATGCTTCTTAAAACGCGGCTGCGCGTCTTACTTCTATATTTCATGATAAGATGTAATATTCATGGCATCGCGTTATGTTTATCTGCTTCTGCACATGAATTGAGTGTGAACCCTACACTTTCTTGCCCGGGGATAGCGTCTCTAGATGTCCAGGTGCCGAAGCATTTAATTTGTCATGCTTCATGCACCGCAATATCGCATTTCATATAAACAGTTCAAAGTAAGTTAGAAGGTGGTAAAGCTCCATGCATCGCATTATGCTTATCTGCTTCTGTGCTTTATAATGCTCTGGGATGTGAGAAGGTCCTCAACCATCCTTAACCCCCTAAAGAGAAGTCAAAAGTCCAGCTGCCCTGCAGGTGTGCCATGGGAGCGCGGCGTGCGAGGCGCTATGCAATTTAAATGATCAGGAGGATCCCCTCAGGGACAGCCAAGGGGGCGAGAAGAGGAAATCGCCGTAGTCCACTGATCGATAGACCCGAACAATACCGAAGCCTACAGCCCACTCCACCAAGGAGCCCCAAGGAGGATCCAGGAGACCCGAGGACCACCAGCGAATTCAAGGAACCTGAAGAAGAGAACGTGAGAGCTTATTCGCTTAAGCGTCCCATTTCTTGAGTCGCATATTGTATATTGTATCTTATATCGTGAAGCGAGTTATGATACCTGGTATTTTGCGGCGTGTTGCGTAGTTTCCCGTAGCCCTTGTTAGTTAAACCCACGTCGAGACCATAAATAAACATGCCGTGACTTCAGTATCTCGCGACCTGAGTGTATGTACTTGGCTAGGCGTAGTCGAGAGAAGGAGCATTTCGATGTTTCAAGGGTTGTTCCGCCCCAGGGTTCCCGGGGTCGTGTAGTCTATCCCTTTGCTACTTTCTGAGCATCTGGCGCCCAAGAAAAGTTGTACGTGAGCGGATACCTTGGAACGATAGTTCGCTTTAGATTAAAGTACGTTTACACCTTAAAGCATTTAGATAATTGACCCCTTCGAGCTTCCCTGACTTACTATATATAGGTTTCCGTCACAACTAATAGGAACCATCACTTTACATAGATATATAGAACACACATAGTTTTAAACGTAGAACTGAGAATTTGAGAACTTACTTTGAAACGTTAGTAGTGAGAAATTCCATCGGATTTCATAGAAATTCAGAACTTGCTTGCTATGAAACATAGGCAGATAAGGGCCATCGCGTTGCTTAGAACTTTAGAACTTGCTTACTTCAACAAAGATTTCTATTGGCTTCGTCTGTTCTTTTAGAAGAGTTTTTGATAAACCACATACTTTTCACGCTTTTTATATCTTTGAAAGTTCGCGAGATGTAATCGTTTAAGTTTTAAAATGATTACTTAGTGTGGATTATTATTTAGTAACTCGCCCATAAACGAGTCTGCATAGGATTTAATCCATAAGTTTTTAAGCCTGGAATTTATGCAGTTATTTGTTATTCACTTATTGCTCAAACGACAAGGATTCTGACCACTTCAAAATGGTTGACTTTCATCAATTTTCTTAAAACTTGAAATACTGCCCAACTGCTTGCATTAAAGACTGTAATTAAAGCTTTCGAAACATTTTACCTCTTATAGATCAATTCTGGAATTGAAATTGAATGTTTGACTTTTCTAGCTCCTGTTTAGACATCTTTCTATTGGAATGTTCAAGTATTTTTCATATTCGTAATTATTAAAAATGTTTTACTTGATTCTTTTATTTAATATTTAGAATTTTCTGAGAAATATTTTTTATCGTAATGAACTATATAATTGCAATTATAATTCTTTATGAAATAATAATAACAGAAAGGTATTTATCCATTCTTGTAGTTTTGTAAAGAGTATTCAATCTTACTATCTAAAATGAAACATTGAGATCTGTTTACAATCTAATGGAATTTAATTACCTTTTGATTCAAATTCACAATGATAATCTTCCATAGTTCAACAATTTTGTGAGCTGTCCTCAGGAATCCGCAGGTCAGTACTTATAAAATGAACGACACAAAGAACAGCCTAACCAAACGTATTCGAACCGATTTTTCAATACTAATCTTATCATGTTTAACTTATGCTGCAAACTATTGAAATGCCCTTCGAAAAGTGTTTATTCACAGTGAAGTAAACGGTAAGTATTACGCCTTCCACCACTGTTTACAATACGTATGTTTCATTTACTATCAAAACCGTGAGTATTATCGCCTTTCTTTACTTTTTGTAACCTTCAATGCCTTCATGTTACAGATCGTTAAACTTGCTTTAAAATGCTCTATCGTATTACGGAAGAATGGACATACCAATTCATTTTAAAAAATGAAGGTAACCTTCATATGTCCAACATAACTCCACTTACAAAAAAACTATTTTCATCAACGGATGGGCCCTTTGTACTATGCAATTTTATATTAGCAAAAACTTCTATGAAACTTATAGTTTCGTGGATATCTGAGGTGCTACTTATTACTGCCCCACCCTGTATATTGTTATGGATGTGTCCAACAAGGCAACGATGAACAGAGTTAAATTTAATATTATGATGTTTATTATTTTACTCATAGTATATTTGTTTTTCTGGAATTTTGCCAAAAAACAATGTTCACGATGTCGACAGATGAATATATTTGCCTTAGAATTACAAGAGCCAACAATTTCGAAAGTAGAATATTTCTTTACTTCGCTAACCGAATCATTGCAAACGTTAAGTAAAGTGCGTGCCTTTCAAAACAGTCAGATACAAATTACGATACAACGTTTCCAAGAAATGGTACGTGCCACTGTTTTTTAATTTCCGTTTATTTAATCAAAGGAAATTTAATTGAAATATCAGCAAAATTTGAGGACAAAAAGTTATTGTAATTTTACGCAACATCTATGATGGTGACAAAGGATAAGTATACGGAACTGAAAATGGAAAGTAGCGAGCAGAAAAAGAAACTTATGGAGCTACAAACTAGATTGATACATCCGTCAAATGATGATTCTAGGTTAATAAAATCTGTTAACCAAAGCACTATTGCAAAAATCAAGTATAATCAATATTACTTCTGCTCAAAGGCTATAATAGAATTGGACCGAAATGGGTACAAAACAGGCAATTATATCTATACGTTCTATTCTATGCAAAGGCAAATATTTCAAAGAGAAAAGATGTGTTACTTACAAATTACTTATGTTCCTAGATATCTCACTAATTCAGGCTTCTTGTCTTGCAGAACTAATCATTCATTTAACATGTAAAGGGGTCGAAGACTAGTAAAAGATTTTTATATTTCATAGCCTCACTCGATACGTCGATTGGATCACGTGAAATATCGGACATTAATTGCATCTACATCTTCAGACCTTAAATATATAATTCCAACATCATATTTAATAGCGTTTTAATAACATTTTTCTAATTGTTTATATCTATGTCTAATAAATATATATTAATCGAATAAGTTGCTTTACCAAAGAATAAAAGTATCTGAGGCTTACAAATCGGAGCATTACATAACAAACGTGTATCACATATATAATATTACATGTAACAAAAGATGAAGACCAAAAAGATCGTACATAAGTTGAATCCACAATGCGGTCATAGAGATACAGAAACGGCAAAAATTCCAAACAATAATTTAAAAAATTCAAAAAGGGGGGAGTAAAAATCCATCTCCTCGACGATGATAAGGAACAAGTCTGCCTCATGCACTACAATATCCCAAACAGCCAACGATTGGCACGCCAATGACAACGGATGGAACGAATTCCGTGACAGAACTGTGCTAACAAAGTGCTCCTACTCAGCTTTCGAAATGGCATACTGTTAGTACTGGGGCGGCATTCGTATCACGGCACTATTAAAGCACCGAGATATAACACACGGGCTACACGGCCGTGACAATGACACTATCAGCTCACCATATCTACACGCGTGGTTGTGGCGTAGGCTGACATTTACTAATGGGGAAGCTGTTTCCATAAAAATTATAAGCAAATATGAAAAATGACTAAATTGTGCAATTTATTTATTTTGATTCCAATATAGATACACCGGCACAAAACAAAGATATAAGAACTCGATTTTATTATTTTCTATAAACTAGCTCGATAGGGCGATTTTTTCCATAAAGTCGATAATTACTTTGTCATAAAAATATATACAGAGCATGTTATGCTCTATATAATATGTATAGAGCATGTTATTTCAAAAATTACACAAGGCGAAGTTAGGGACGCAACAGCATGAATTTTTATTTTGTAAGTAATATTTTTTTTATAAATAATATTTTTAGTCTATGATGGATTGAAAGAAATATATACGACTCGCTCAATAACTATAAATATAGGAAAACGACCATCAAAATGTCTATCAATAGTCAAATGCTGAACATCTACTGACATCTAACGGTTCTAATTTGTATGAAAGCACAGGTTCCCCATTGCCAAATGTGATCCTGCGTCATTGCTGAGGAGATTCATGAATGGAGCGATGATACGCGTGTCACCATGGTACTGGTGCTGCGCGATTCGCTTGTCGAGAACGTGCTGGTAACACGTTCTGGCATTTTAGTTAACGAATCCGGTCACAGATGACTACGAATCAGTTGACACTCCTCGGAAGTGGCAATATAGTGCCGGCATGGTGTCGCTACCATATTGCCGTTTGTTACCTGGGATGCTTTTTAGTGCATTATTCGGAATTGAATTTGAACACATAGCTACTTAATCGCGAATTTGTATGTACATAATTATACATGACTGCATAAAAAGGATATCATATACTTTTATAATCAATGCGATATAAGAATATAAAACGAAGAACTATCCACTCCCATCAGGAGTAAAATCAATGTTTGGTACGCAAAGTTCATTGCAAAATATAATCAAGCAGTTAATATATCAAATCACAGCACACTATAAATCACTGAATGTATAACGATATGAATAGTAAGAAAAACATATTTACCTGTTAGATGTTTATAAATTCAAATTTAAAAGTGCAAGTCACATTTAATATATTATTGTTTAACAAGGTGATTTAATGTTGTTTCAAATAGGCGTGCAGAACTAGCTCGTACTTCTGTCAATGTAATTTCATTCGAAATATACAAAGGACAAGAGGAAATATTCTCCAATATATAACATATAAATGTCAAGGGATGCAAGAGAGAACACTCGATCTCGGTGTAACGAGACCGGGGCGTCTTCCTGCAGTAATCGTATAACGCCTGTTCCGAGATGGTGTAGAGAGGGAATGTGGAGGGTGAAAAGCATAAAATAACAACAATGTAACTAAAGAGGAAGAGAAAGAAAATATGTGGAAGCATTGCATTTATTAAGAGGAAATCCTAGAAATATCAAGCAACAGATTATATACCATACTGTAAGGGAAAGGTACAACGAAATAGACGATATCGTGAGAGAAACTAAGAAAATCGAGAAACTTAAAGAGAAAATAATAATTTAGATTGAGCGATTCAATATCACTGACCCCGGCAAGCTTAATGGAAAACGCATAACGATGAATCGGTTAGAGTATAAGATAGATGTTGGTCGCGGTTTGAGTGGCCCTGGGAATCCTTTGCCCGCATCAGGGCAGGCTGTAGGATGGTGGAGGGCCTGCCCTCCTGTTGCTTGGATCTATAGAATTCAAATTCTTTTGTAGAATAGAAGCAGATAATTATAATGCTTTTCATAGAAGATTACAGCTTACTTAATTCGAAACGTTGAAATGAGATGAGTCATGACATTGTATGATGCATTAGTACTCGATTGTCTCGACATGTAGACACTACGAAGGGCAATCCCGTTGCATGGAGCTGTAGGATTTACATTCTTATGAAGTTTTAAAGCAGATAAGCATAGAGCTATGCATAAGAGATTACAGCATTCTTACTTTGAAACGATGAAATGGGATGCGCCAGCGCATTGCATGGAGAATTCTAGCTCGATTGCTTTAACAGACAGACACTACGGATCGCCATGCCGTTGCATGGAATTATAGAGTTCACATTCTATTGAAGACCTCTAACAGTTAAGCATAATGTTATGGATATATGATTACAGATTCTTTGCTTTGAAACGTGTAAATGAGATGCGTCATCGCGCTGCATGAAGTATTAGAAATGTCTTATTGAACACGTAGATTTCTGGAAACGATATTCTGTTGCAAGTAAGTATAGGATTCACATCCTTCTAAGGTCTAGATGCAGACAAATGTAACATATTGCATAGAACATTGCAATTTACCATGAATCATTGAAATGACTTGCGACATCATGTTGAATGAAGCAATAGAACTCTATTGCTTCGAAAAGTAGGCATCTAAGAACGCAATTACCTTGCAAGGAAGTGTAGAAATCACAGTCTTTTGACGTGTATATGCAGACAAGCATAACGAGATGTGTAGAGCATTCTTATCTACTTACATATTTCGAACTGTTGATATCAAATGCGATATCGCGTTTTATATAGCATTAGAAATCTATTGCTTCAGTACGAGCACATTTAGAAATGCTACCTCCTGGCAAGATAATGTAGGATTTTTATACTGTTGACATGTAGAAGCAGATAAACGTAACGCGTTTCATTGAATATTACATCTCAACATGCGGCATTGAAATGAGATGCGACATCGATCTGAATAAAGTAATAGAACTTTATTGCTTCGACAAGTAGATATCTAAAAACGCTATCCCCCTGCAAGGGAGTGTAGGGTTCACATTCAATTGATTTGCAGAAGCAGATAAACATAACGCGATACAATGAATATTACATCATATCATGCGGCATTGAAATGAATTGCGACATCGCATTGAATGAAGTAAGAGAACTCTATTGCTTCTACGCGTAGATACCTAGAAACGCTATCTCGTTGGAAGAAAGTGTGGGATTTATATTCTTTTTGTATGCGGATACACAAAGCGCGTTGCATTGAATACTATATCTTAACGCGGAACAATGAAACGATATGCGACATCGCGCGGAATCAGGAAACAGAACCCTGTTGTTTTTACACTTTGACATCTAGAAACGCTATTCTCTTGCGAGGAAGTGTAGCATCACATTGGTTTGCAGTGTAGAAGCAGATAAGCATAGTCTGATTTATAGATCATTAAAATCTACATACATACTTCGAACTCTTGATGTGAAATGGTATATCGCGTTCCATGAAACATTAGAACTCCTTTTCCTCGATCCGTAGACATCTAGAAACACTGTTCCGTAGCAAGGAAGTGATGCATCCACTTTCATTTGAAGTGTAGACGAGATATACATAACGCGTTGCATTGAGATTACATCTGATCATGTGACATAGAAATGAGATGCGATATCACGTTCTTTGAAGAATTAGAACATTATGGTTTCGATGCGTACACAGCTAGAAACGCTGCTCGGTAGCAAGCAAGTGCGGTATTTACATTATTTTCAATGAGACATAGATAGGAGATGCGATATAGCACTACATGAAGTATTAGAAATCTATTGCATCGATTTGTAGACATCTGGAAACGCTACTCCGAAGCAAGGAAGTGTGGCATTTACATTATTTTGAAGTCTAGATGACATATACATAACTTGTTGCAATGAACAGTACATCTTATTGTGAGACATAGAAATGAGATGCGATATCGCACTTTATGTAGCATTAGAACTCTAATGCTTCGATATTTGGTTATCTAGAAGCGCTATTTCGTAGCAGGGAAGTGTGGGATTTACATTCATTTGAAGTGTAGACAAGATAAACGTAACGTGTTGCTTTGAATATTACATCTCATCATGAAACATAGAAATGAGATGCGATAACGCGTTTTAAGGAGCACAAGAACTCCATTGCTTCGATACGTAGACATCTGGAAGCGCCATTTCCTAGCAAGGAAGTATCGCATTTACATTCATTTGAAGTATAGAGGAGGTATACATAACATAACGCAATGAATAATATATGTTATCATGAAAAATAGAAATGAGATGCGATATCTCGCTTTAAGAAGCATTAGAAACCTAATGCTTCGATACGTAGACATCTGCCAACGCTATTTCCTAGGAGGGAAGTGTCGCATTTACACTCGTTTGAAGTGTAGACGAGGTATACATAACACTCCACAATGAATATTATATCTTATCATGAAGCATAGAAATGAGATGCGATATCGCGTTTTAAGAAGCATTAGAACTCTATTGCTTCGATACGTAGACATCTGCAATCGCTATTTCCTAGTAAGGAAGTGGCGCATTTACATTTATTTGAAGTGAATACGAGGTATGCATGACACTTCGCAATGAATATTATATCTTATCGCGAAACATAGAAATGAAATGAGATACCGCGTTATAAGAAGCAATAGAACTCTACTGCTACGATACGTAGATATCTGGAAACGCTATTTCCTAGCAAGGAAGTGTCGCCTTTACATTCTTTTGATCTGAATACGAGGTATACATGACACTTCGCAATGAATATAATATCTTATCATGAAACATAGAAATGAGATGCGATATCGCGTTTAAAGAAGCATTAGAACCCTATTGAATCGATACGAAGATATCTGCAAACGCTATTTCCTAGTAAAGAAGTGTCGCATTTAAATTTTTTGGAAGTGAACACGAGGTATACATGACACTTCGCAATGTATGTTATATCTTACCACGAAACATAGAAACGAAATGCGATATCGCGTTTAAAGAAGCGTTAGATCTCTCTTGCTACGATACGTAGACATATGCAAACGCTATTTCCTAGCAGGGTAGTGTCGCATTTACATTCATTTGAAGTGAATACGATGTATACATGACACTTCGCAATGAATGTTATATCTTATCATGAAACATAGAAATGAGATGCGATATCCCGTTTATAGAAGCATTAGAACTCTATTGCAACGATACGTAGACACCTGCAAACGCTATTTCCTAGCAAGGAAGTGTCCCTTTACATTCTTTTGAAGTGAATACGAGGTACACGTGACACTTCGCAATGAATATTATACCTTATCATGAAACAGAGAAACGAGATGCGACATCTCGTTTTAAGATGCATTAGATCTCTTTTGCTACGATACGTAGACATCTGCAAATGCTATTTCCTAGCATGGAAGTGTCGCATTTACATTCTTTTGAAGTGAATACGAGGAAAACATGACACTTCGCAATGAATATTATACCTAATCATGAAACATAGAAGTGAGTTGCGATATCGCGTTTTAAGAAGCATTAGAACTCTATTGCTACGATACGTAGACATCTGCAAACGCTATTTCCTAGCAAGGAAGTGTCGCATTTACATTCTTTTGAAGTGAATGCGTGCTTTACATAACACTCCACAATGAATATTATATCTTATCATGAAACATAGAAATTAGGAGCGATATCGCTATTTAAGAAGCATTAGAACCCTATTGTTTCGATACGTAGACATATGCAAACGCTACTTCCTGGCAAGGAAGTGTCGCATTTACATTCTGTTGAAGTGAATACGAAGTATACATGAAACTTCGCAATGAATATTATATATTATAATGAAACATAGAAATGAGATGCGATATCTCATTTTAATAAGCATTAGAACCCTATTTATTCGATTCGTAGACATCTGCAAACGCTATTTCCTAGCAAGGATGTGTCGCAATTACATTCATTTGATGTGAATTCGAGGTATACATAATACTGCACAATGAATATTATATCTTATCACGAATCATAGAAATGACATTCGAAATCGCGATTTAAAAAGCATTAGAACACTCTTGCCTCGATACGTAGATATCTGCAAACGCTACGTCCTAGCAAGGAAGTGCCGCATTTACATTCTTTTGAAGTGAATACGAGGTATACATGACACTTCGCAATGAATATTATATCTGATCACGAAACATAGAAATGAGATGCGATATCGCGATTTAAGAAGCATTAGAATTTTATTGCTTCGATTCGGAGACATATGCAAGCGCTAGTTCCTCGAAAGGAAGTGTCGCATTTACATTCTTTTGAAGTGAATACGAGGTATACATGACACTTCGCAATGAATATTATATCTTATCATGAAATATAGAAATGAGATGCGATGTCGCGTTTTGAGAAGCATTACAACTCTATTGCTACGATACATAGACATCTGCAAACGCTATTTCTTAGCAAGGAATAGTCGCATTTACATTCGTATGAAGTGAATACGAGGTATACATGACACTTCGCAATGAATATTATATCTTATCTTGAAGCATAGGAGTGAAATACGATTTCGCGTTTTAAGAAGCATTAGAAATCTACTGCCTCGATGCGGAGACATCTGCAAACGCTATTTCCTAGCATGGAAGTGTCGCACTTACATTCCCTTGAAGTGAATACGAGGTATACATGACACTTCGCAATGAATATTATATCTTATCATGAAGCATAGAAGTGAGATGCGATATCGCGTTTTGAGTAGCATTAGAACTCTATTGCTACGATACTTAGACATCTGCAAACGCTATTTCATAGCAAGGAAGTTTCGCATTTACCTTCTTTTGTAGTGAATACGAGGTATACGTGACACTTCGCAATGAATATTATGTCTTATCACGAAACATATAAATGAGATTTGATATCGCGATTTATGTAGCATTAGAACTCTATTGCTGCGATACGTAGACATCTGCAAACGCTATTTTCTAGCAAGGAAGTGTCGCACTTGCATTCCATTGAGGTGAATACGAGGTATACATAATATTACACAATGAATATTATATCTTGTTACGAAACATAGAAATGAAATACGACTTCTCGTTTTAAGAAGCATTAGAACTCTATTGCTACGATACGTAGACATCTGCAATCGCTATTTCCTAGCACGTAAGTGTCGTATTTACATTCTTTAGTAGTGAGTACGAAGTATACGTGACACTTCGCAATCAATATTATATCTTATCATGAAACATAGAAATGAGATGCGATATCGCGATTTAAAAAGCATTAGAACTCTATAGCTACGATACGTAGACACATACAAACTCCATTTAATAGCAAGGAAGTATCGCATTTTCATTCTTTTGAAGAGAATACGAGGTATACATGACACTTCGCAAGGAATATTATATCTTATCATGAAACATAGAAATGAGATGCGATATCGCGTTTTAAGAAGCATTAGAACTCTATTGCTTCGATATGTAGACATCTGGAAACGTAATTTCCTAGAAAGGAAGTGTTGCATTTACATTCTCTTGAGAGGAATACGATGTATACATGGCACTTCGCAATGAATATTATATCTTATGATAAAACATAGAAATGAGATACGATATTGCGTTTCAAGAAGCATTAGAGCTCTATTTCTTCGATACGTAGATATCTGCTAACCTTATTTCCTAGCAAGGAAGTGTCGCATTTACATTCTTTTGAGGTGAATACGAGTTAACACGTCCGGTGAAACTATTTTCCGCTGCTCCGGAGGCTTTACGACACGAGCCTATTTTTCGGAAATAGAAATACGATGCCTGAACCTCACATTGAGGTGGCTAACGATCTAGAACTAGAGGTTTCGACTCCTCGGTAGGAGATCTCGAGTCAGACTGTGTGCTCTGGAGACGCGTCTCTGACCCCCTCGGTTCGCGGTGCGCTACGGTCGCGAACGCTCGTGGTAGGGAGATCTCGGTCCCACGAGTGGGGGACTCGCGTGTCGAGGCGGAGAGCGCCCGGTCCAGCGAGTGGGGACCCGCGGCTCGTGGTGGGGCTAGCGGCGCATGCCGCATGCCGGACGCATCTTACTTAGTGTAACTTAGATCTAGGAATTCTTATATATGCGTCATGATATGGTACGTATGTCCTAGCTTAGAAGTAACATATAGGTTCTAGCAGATCCTGTTCCCCGAATTGGAAAAGACCCCATTCAGGTGATGGGCTGCGGCTACGTCTTCCTGCTGGACGGAATCCTCGGTGCGAGGGAGATAGGGCTGACCGTCCTTGGTGCGGGCGAGACAGGTATACTCGGTGGTGCGAGTGAGACACTGGTGCCCGGTACGAGCGAGACAGGTATACTCGGCGGTGCGAGTGAGGCAGCGGAACTCGGTGTGAGTGAGCGCGTGCAGGTATGCGCGTGCGAACACTTACAGTTGCTGGTTCTGCAGGCGAGTTTGGCTGGTTGCATGCGTCCAGGGGTTGATGCTGGGAGGTGCGAGAAGGTTGATGGTTGGCAGGCGGTACGCCTGACGTCACAAAATGCGACACTTCCTTTCTAGGAAATTCAGTTCCCAATATATCTCTGTATCGAAGCTACAGAGTTCTAATTCTCCTTAAAACGCGATATCGCACCTCATCTCTATGTCTCATGATAAGATATAATATTCTTTGGGAGGTGTTATGTATTCCTCGTCTACACTTCAAATGAATGTAAATGCGACACTTCCGTGCTAGGAAATAGCGTCTCCAGATATCTACGAATCGTAGCAATAGAGTTCCAATGCTTCTTAAAACTCGATATCGCATCTGATTTCTATATTTCATGATAAGATATAATATCCATTGCGAAGTGTAACTT
The DNA here is from genome assembly GCF_050948175.1 of Xylocopa sonorina. Classification (NCBI taxonomy): domain Eukaryota; kingdom Metazoa; phylum Arthropoda; class Insecta; order Hymenoptera; family Apidae; genus Xylocopa; species Xylocopa sonorina. Next base: position 94,254 of record NW_027490163.1, read on the forward strand.
ATTCCTCGTATTCACTTCAAATGAATGTAAATGCGACATTTCCTTGCTAGAAAATAGCGTTTGCAGATGCCTACTTATCGTAGCAATAGAGTTCTTATGCTACTTAAATCGCGATATCGCATCTCATTTACATGTTTCGTGATTAGATATAATATTCATTGCGAACTGTTCTTGTATACTTCGCATTCACTTCAAAAGAATGTAAATGCGACGTTTCCATCCTAGAAAATAGCGTTTGCAGATGCCTACTTATCGTAGCAATAGAGTTCTAATGCTGCTCAAAACGCGATATCGCATCTCATTTCTATGCATCATGATAAGATATAATATTTATTGCGAAGCGTCATGTATACCTCGTATTCACTCCAAACGAATGTAAATTCGACATTTCCTTGCTAGGAAATAGCGTATTCAGATGTCTACGTATCGTAGCAATAGAGTTCTAATGCTACTTAAATCACAATATCGCATCTCATTTCTATGTTTCGTGATTAGATATAATATTCATTGCGAAGTGTCATGCATACCTCGTATTCACTTCAAAAGAATGTAAATGCGACTATTGCTTGCTAGGAAATGGCGTGTGCAGATGTCTACGTATCGTAGCAATAGAGTTCTAATGTTTCTCAAAACGCGATAGCGCATCACATTTCTATGCTTTATGATAAGATATAATATTGATTGCGAAGCGTCATGTATACCTCGTATTCACTCCAAACGAATGTAAATGCGACATTTCCTTGGTAGGAAATAGCGTATTCAGATGTCTACGTATCGTAGCAATAGAGTTCTAATGCTACTTAAATCGCGATATCGCATCTCATTTCTATGTTTCGTGATAAGATGTCATTTTCATTGCGAAGTCTCATGCATACCTCGTATTCACTTCAAAAGAATGTAAATGCGACTATTCCTTGCTAGGAAATAGCGATTGCATATGCCTACGTATCGTAGCAATAGAGTCCAAAAGCTTCTTAAAACGAGATGTCGCATTTCATTTCTATGTTTCGTGATGAGATGTAATATTCATTGCGAAGTGTCACGTATACATCGTACTCACTTCAAAACAATGTAAATGCGACTATTGCTTGCTAGGAAATAGCGTTTGTAGATGTCTACGTATTGTAGGAATAGAGTTCTAACGCTACTTAAATCGCGATATAGCATCCCATTTCTATATTTCGTGATAAGATATAATATTCATTGCGAAGTGTCATGTATACCTCGTATTCACTTCAAAAGAATGTAAATGCGACGTTTGCATCCTTGGGAATATCGTTTGCAGATGTCTACTTATCGTAGCAAAAGATTCCGAATGCTTCTTAAAACGAGATGTCGCATTTCATTTCTATGCTTCGTGATAAGATATAATATTCATTGCGAAGTGTCATGTATACCTCGTATTCACTTCAAAAGAACGTAAATGCGACACTTCCCTGCTAGGAAATAGCGTTTCCGGATATATACGTATCGTAGCAATAGAGTACTAATGCTTCTCAAAACGCGATATCCCATCTCATTTCAATGTTCCATTATAAGATATAATATTCATTGCGAAGTGTCATGTATACTTCGCATTCACTTGAAAAGAATGTAAATGCGACTATTGCTTGCTAGGAAATAGCGATTGCAGATGTCTACGTATCGTAGCAATAGAGTTCTAATGCTACTTAAATCGCGATATCGCATCTCATTTAAATGTTTCGTGATAAGATGTAATATTCATTGCGAAGTGTCATGTATACCTCGTACTCACTTCGAAAGAATTTAAATGCGACTCTTCCTTGCAAGGAAATGGCGTTTGCAGATGCCTACACATCGTAGCAATAGAATTCTAATGCTTCTTAAATCGCGATATCGCATCTCATTTCTATGTTTCGCGATAAGTTATAATATTCATTCAGAAGTGTCATGTATACCGCGAATTCACTTCAAACGAATGTAAATGCGACACGTCCATGCTGGGAAATAGCGATTGCAGATATCTCCGCATCGAGGCAATAGGTTTCTAATGCTTCTTATAACGTGATATCGCATCTCATTTCTATGTTTCGTGATAAGATGTAATATTCATTGCGAAGTGTCATGTACACCTCGTATTCACTTCAAAAGAATGTAAGTGCGACACTTCCATGCTAGGAAATAGCGTTTGCAGATGTCTACGCGTCGAGGTAATAGAGTTCTAATGCTTCTTAAAACGCGATATCGCAACTCACTTCTATGTTTCGTAATAAGATATAATATTCATTGCGAAGTGTCATGTATTCTCGTCTACACGTCAAAAGAATGTAAATGCAACACTTCCTTGCTAGGGTATAGCGTTTCCAGATGTCTAGGCATTGAAGCAATAGAGTTCTAATTTGGAAGGGTAGAGGTCCTTCTCACACCCGAGAACCATCCTGTTTGTCTCCATGGACTATGGCAGCGGTCTTATCGTTGCAGAGCTCTGGATCCTTTCCTTCGGGCTTCAGGGTCTCTTCTTGCTCACTTCCCGACTCCTCCACCGTCGAGCCCGTCACGCTACCTCGGCGCACAGCCCTTCCGCGAACCTGCGGTCTTATTATCCGCCGAATTCCATCAGCCCGCCAGTCTAATCCGTAGAACGGAGAGAGTGAAACGCCGGGGGAGGGGAGGTTCTACCATCGTGTATTTCACGCTCCTCGCAAATACAGCTATCGCGATGGTGCGTGTCGCGCTTCTCGCATGGGTGGTGGTCTGCGAGCTAGTCTAACCGTAGCAGGGGGGGTGGGGCTGAGCGAGCCTTGTGACTTCACCACGTCACAGTACATACAAATTTGCGATTAATTAGCTATGTGTTCAGATTCAATTCCGAATAATGCACTAAAAAGCATCCCAGATAACAAACGGCAAGATGGTAGCGCACCATGCCGGCACAATATTGCCACTTCCGAGGTGTGTCAACTGATTCGTAGTCATCTGTGACCGGATTCGTTGACTAAAATGCCAGAACGTATTACCAGCACGTTCTAGACAAGCGAATCGCGCAGAACCAGCACCATGGTGACACGCGTATCATCGCTCCATTCATGAATCTCCTCAGCAATGACGCAGGATCACATTTGGCAATGGGGAACCTGTGCTTTCATACAAATTAGAACCGTTAGATGTCAGTAGATGTTCAGCGTATGAGTATTGATAGACATTTTGATGGTCGTTTTCCTATACTTATAGTTATTGAGCGAGTCGTATATATTTCTTTCAATCCATCATAGACTAAAAATATTATTTATAAAAAAAATATTACTTATATAATAAAAATTCATGCTGTTGCGTCCCTAACTTCGCCTTGTGTAATTTTTGAAATAACATTCTGTCTTCGTATTTAATGTAGCCCTCAATTGCATGAATGTGTAACAATAAATTGAAGAAAATATATATAAAATAAGTGTATATATTTTTATGACAAAGTAATTATCGACTTTATGGAAAAAATCGCCCTATCGAGCTAGTTTATAGTAAATAATAAAATCGAGTTCTTATATCTTTGTTTTGTGCCGGTGTATCTATATTGGAATCAAAATAAATAAATTGCACAGTTTAGTCATTTTTCATATTTGCTTATAATTTTTATGGAAACAGCTTCCCCATTAGTAAATGTCAGCCTACGCCACAACCACGCGTGTAGCTATGGTGAGCTGATAGTGTCATTGTCACGGCCGTGTAGCCCGTGTGCTATATCTCGGTGCTTTAATAGGGCCGTGATACGAATGCCGCCCCAGTACTAACAGTATGCCATTTCGAAAGCTGAGTAGGAGCACTTTGTTAGCACAGTTCTGTCACGGAATTCGTTCCATCCGTTGTCATTGGCGTGCCAATCGCTGGCTGTTTGGGATATTGTAGTGCATGAGGCAGACTTGTTCCTTATCATCGTCAAGGAGATGGATTTTCACTCCCCCATTTTTGAATTTTTTAAATTATTGTTTGGAATTTTTGCCGTTTCTGTATCTCTATGACCGCATTGTGGATTCAACTTATGTACGATCTTTTTGGTCTTCATCTTTTATTACATGTAATATTATATATGTGATGCACGTTTGTTATGTAATGCTCCGATTTGTAAGCCTCAGATACTTTTATTCTTTGGTAAAGCAACTTATTCGATTAATATATATTTATTAGACATAGATATAAACAATTAGAAAAATGTTATTAAAACGCTATTAAATATGTTGTTGCAATTATATATTTAAGGTCTGAAGATGTAGATGCAATTAATGTCCGATATTTTACGTGAGCCAATCGACGTATCAAGTGAGGCTATGAAATATAAATATCTTTTACTCTTCTTCGACCCCTTTACATGTCACATGAATGATAAGTTCTGTAAGACAAGAAGCCTAAATTAGTGAGATATCTAGGAATATAAGTAATTTGTAAGTAACACATCTTTTCTCTTTGAAATATTTGCCTTTGCATAGAATAGAACGTATAGATATAATTGCCTGTTTTGTACCCATTTCGGTCCAATTCTATTATAGCCTTTGAGCAGAAGTAATATTGATTATACTTGATTTTTGCAATAGTTCTTTAATTAACAGATTTTATTAACCTAGAATCATCATTTGACGGATGTATCAATCTACTTTGTAGCTCCATCAGTTTCTTTTTCTGCTCGCTACTTTCCATTTTCAGTTCCGTATACTTATCCTTTATCACCATCATATATGTTGAGTAAAATTACAATAACTTTTTGTCCTCAAATTTTGCGGATATTTCAATTAAATTTCCTTTGATTAAATAAACGGAAATTAAAAAACAGTGGCACGTACCATTTCTTGGAAACTTTGTATCGTAATTTGCATCTGACTGTTTTGAAAGGCACGCACTTTACTTAACGTTTGCAATGATTCGGTTAGCGAAGTAAAGTAATATTCTACTTTCGAACTTGTTGGCTCTTGTAATTCTAAGGCAAATATATTCATCTGTCGACGTCATCGTGAACATTGTTTTTTGGCAAAATTCCAGAAAAACAAATATACTATAAGTAAAATAATAAACATCATAATATTAAATTTAACTCTGTTCATCGTTGCCTTGTTGGACACATCCATAACAGTATACAGGGTGGGGCAGTAATAATTAGCACCTCAGATATCCACGAAACTATAAGTTTCATAGAAGTTTTTGTTAATATAATATTGCATAGTACAAAGGGGCCATCCGTTGATGAAAATAGTTTTTTTGTAAGTGGAGTTATGTTGGACATATGAAGGTTACCTTCATTTTTTAAAATGAATTGGTATGTCCATTCTTCCGTAATACGATAGAGCATTTTAAAGCAAGTTTAACGATCTGTAACATGAAGGCATTGAAGGTTACAAAAAGTAAAGAATGGCGATAATACTCACGGTTTTGATAGTAAATGAAACATACGTATTGTAAACAGTGGTGGAAGGCGTAATACTTACCGTTTACTTCACTGTGAATAAACACTTTTCGAAGGGCATTTCAATAGTTTGCAGCATAAGTAAAACATGATAAGATTAGTATTGAAAAATCGGTTCGAATACGTTTGGTTAGGCTGTTCTTCGTGTCGTTCATTCTATAAGTACTGAGCTGCGGATTCCTGAGGACAGCTCACAAAATTGTTGAACTATGGAAGATTATCATTGTGAATTTGAATCAAAAGGTAATTAAATTCCATTAGATTGTAAACAGATCTCAATGTTTCATTTTAGATAGTAAGATTAAATACTCTTGACAAAACTACAAGAATGGATACATACCATTCTGTTATTATTATTTCATAAAGAATTATAATTGCAATTATATAGTTCATTACGATAAAAAATATTTCTCAGAAAATTCTAAATATTAAATAAAAGAATCAAGTAAAACATTTTTAATAATTAGGAATATGAAAAATACTTGAACATTCCAATAGAAAGATGTCTAAACAGGAGCTAGAAAAGTCAAACATTCAATTTCAATTCCAGAATTGATCTATAAGAGGTAAAATGTTTCGAAAGCTTTAATTACAGTCTTTAATGCAAGCAGTTGGGCAGTATTTCAATTTTTAAGAAAATTGATGAAAGTCAACCATTTTGAAGTGGTCAGAATCTTTGTCGTTTGAGCAATAAGTGAATAAGAAATAACTGCATAAATTCCAGGCTTAAAAACTTATGGATTAAATCCTATGCAAACTCGTTTATGAGCGAGTTACTAAATAATAATCCACACTAAGTAATCATTTTAAAACTTAAACGATTACATCTCGCGAACTTTCAAAGATATCAGAAGCGTGAAAAGTATGTGGTTTATCAAAAACTCTTCTAAAAGAACGGACGAAGCCAATAGAAATCTTTGTTGAAGTAAGCAAGTTCTAAAGTTCTAAGCAACGCGATGGCCCTCATCTGCCTATGTTTCATAGCAAGTAAGTTCTGAATTTCTATGAAATCCGATGGAATTTCTCACTACTAACGTTTCAAAGTAAGTTCTCAAATTCTCAGTTCTACGTTTAAAACTATGTGTGATCTATATATCTATGTAAAGTGATGGTTCCTATTAGTTGTGACGGAAACCTATATATAGTTAGTCAGGGAAGCTCGAAGGGGTTAATTATCTAAATGCATTAAGGTGTAAAACGTACTTTAATCTAAAGCGATCTATCGTTTCAAGGTATCCGCTCACGTACAACTTTTCTTGGGCGCCAGCTGCTCAGAAAGTAGCAAAGGGATAGACTACACGACCCCGGGAACCCTGGGGCGGAACAACCCTTGAAACTTCGAAATGCTCCTCCTCTCGACTACGCCTAGCCAAGTACACACACTCAGATCGCGAGATACTGAAGTCACGGCATGTTTATTTATGGTCTCGACGTGGGTTTAACTAAGAAGGGCTACGGGAAACTACGCAACACGCCGCAAATTACCGGGTATCATAACTCGCTTCACGATATAAGATACAATATACAATATGCGACACAAGAAATGGGACGCTTTAGCGAATAAGCTCTCACGTTCTCTTCTTCAGGTTCCTTGAATTCGCTGGTGGTCCTCGGGTCTCCTGCATCCTCCTCGGGGCTCCTTGGTGGAGTGGGCTGTAGGCTTCTGTACTGTTCGAGTCCATCGATCAGTGGATTTCGGCTATTTCCTCTTCTCGCCCCCTTGGGTGTCCCTGAGGGGATCCTCCTGATCATTTAAATTGCGTAGCGCCTCGCGCGCCGCGCTCCCATGGCCCACCTGCAGGGCCGCTGGACTTTTGACTTCTCTTTAGAGGGTTAAGGATGGTTGAGGACCTTCTCACATCCCAGAGCATTATAAAGCACAAAAGCAGATAAGCATAATGCGATGCATAGAGCTTTACAACATTCTAACTTACTTTGAACTGTTTATATGAAATGCAATATTGAGGTGCATGAAGCATGACAAATTAAATGCTTCGGCACCTAGACATCTAGAAACGCTATCCCCGGGCAAGAAAGTGTAGGGTACACACTCAATTCATATGCAGAAGCAGATAAACATAACGCGATGCTATGAATATTACATCTTATCATGAAATATAGAAGCGAGATGCGCAGCCGCGTTTTACGAAGCATTAGAACTCTATTGCTTCTAAACCCTCAGATATAGAAACGATATTCCGTAGCAAGGAAGTGATCCATTTACATTCATTTGAAGTATAGAGGAGATATACGTAACGCGTTGCATTGAAATTACATCTTATCATGTGACTTAGATTTGATATGCGATATCGCGTTTTATAAAGAGTTAGAAATCTATTGCTTCGATGCGTAGACATCTAGAAACGCAATTTCCTAGCCAAGAAGTGTGGCATTTGCATTCTTTTGAAGTGTAGACGTGGTAATCATTACACTTCGCAATGAATATTATATCTTATCACGAAACATAGAAATGAGATGCGATATCGCGATCTAAGAAGCATTAGAATTCTATTGCTACGATATGTAGGCATCTACAAACGCTATTTCCTAGCATGGAGGTGTCGCATTTACATTCTTTTGAAGTGAATACGAGGTATACATGACACTTCATAATGAATATTATATCTTATCATCCAACATAGGAGAGAGATGCGATATCGCGTATAAAGAAGCATTAGAACTCTATGGCCTCGATGCAGAGACATCTGCAAACGCTATTTCATAGCATGGAAGTGTCGCGCTTACATTCTTCTGAAGTGAATACGAGGTATACATGACACTTCGCAATGAATATTATATCTTATCACGAAACATATAAATGCGATGCGATATCGCGATTTAAGTACAATTAGAACGCTATTGCTACGATACGCAGACATCTGCAAACGCTATTTCCTAGCAAACAATAGTCGCATTTACATTCCTTTGCAGTGAATACGAGGTATACATGACACTGCGCAACGAATATTATATCTTATCACGAAACATAGAAATGAGATGCGGAATCGCGATTTGTTGAGCATTAGAACTCTATTGCTACGATACGTAGACATCTGCAAACGTTATTTCCTAGCAAGGAGGTTTCGCATTTATATTCTTTTGAAGTGAATACGAGGTATACAAGACACTTCGCAATGAACATTATATCTTATCATGTAACATAGAGGTGAGATGCGATATCGCGTTTTAAGAAGCATTAGAACCCTATTTCCACGATGCGGAGATATCTGCAAACGCTATTTCCTAGCATGTAAATGTCGCATTTACATTCTTTTGAAGTGAATTCGAGGTATACATGACACTTCGGAATGAATATTATAACTTATCACGAAAACATAGAAATGAGATGCGATATCGCGATCTAAGAAGCACTAGAATTCTATTGCTACGATATGTAGGCATCTGCAAACGCTATTTCCTTGCAAGGAAGAGTCGCATTTACATTCTTTTGAAGTGAATACGAGGTATACATGACACTTCGCAATGAATATTATATCCTATCATGAAACATAGGTGTGAGATGCGATATCGCGTTTTAAGAAGCATTAGATCTCTATTGCCTCGACGCGTAGACATCTGCAGACGTTATTTCCTAGGATGGAAGTGTCGCATGTACATTCTTTTGAAGTGAATACGAGGTGTACATGACACTTCGCAATGAATATTACATCTTATCACGAAACACAGAAATGAGATGCGATATCGCGATTTAAGTAGCATTAGAACTCTATTGCTACGATACGTTGACATCTGCAATCGCTATTTCCTAGCAAGGAATAGTCGCATTTACATTCTTTTGAAGTGAGTACGAGGTATACATGACACTTCGCAATGAATATTGTATCTTATCATGAAACATAGAAGTGAGATGCGATATCGCGTTTTAAGAAGCTTTAAAACTCTATTGCCTCGACGCGTAGACATCTGCAGACGCTATTTCCTAGCATGGAAGTGTCGCATTTACATTCTTTTGAAGTGAATACGAGGAGCACATGACAGTTCGCAATGAATATTACATCTTATCACGAAGCATAGAAATGAGATGCGATATCGCGTTTTGAGAAGCACGACAACTGTATTGCTGCGATACGTAGGCATCTGCAAACGCTATTTCCTAGCAAGCAATAGTCGCATCTGCATTCTTTTGAAGTGAATACAAGGTACACATGACACTACGTAATGAATATTATATCTTATCATGAGACATAGAAGAGAGATGCAATATCGCGTTTTCAGAAGCATTAGAACTCTATGGCCTCGATACGGAGACGTCTACAAACGCTATTTCCTAGCATGGAGGTGTCGCACTTACATTCTTTTGAAGTGAATACGAGGTGTACATGACACTTCATAATGAATATTATATCTTATCATGCAACATAGGAGAGAGATGCGATATCGCGTTTAAAGAAGCATTAGAACTCTATGGCCTCGATGCGGAGACATCTGCAAACGCTATTTCATAGCATGGAAGTGCCGCGCTTACATTCTTCTGAAGTGAATACAAGGTATACATGACACTTCGCAATGAATATTATATCTTATCACGAAACATATAAATGAGATGCGATATCGCGATTTAAGTAGCATTAGAACGCTATTGCTACGATACGCAGACATCTGCAAACGCTATATCCTAGCAAACAATAGTCGCATTTACATTCCTTTGCAGTGAATACGAGGTATACATGACACTGCGCAATGAATATTATATCTTATCACGAAACATATAAATGAGATGCGATATCGCGATTTAAGTAGCATTATAACTCTATTGCTACGATACGTAGACATCTGCAAACGCTATTTCCTAGCAAGCAATAGTCGCATTTACATTCTTTTGAAGTGAATACGAGGTATACATGACACTTCGTAATGAATATTATATCTTATCATGCAACATAGGAGAGAGATGCGATATCGCGTTTAAAGAAGCATTAGAACTCTATGGCCTGGATGCGGAGACATCTGCAGACGCTATTTCCTAACATGGAAGTGTCGCATTTACATTCTTTTGAAGTGAATACGTGGTGTACATGACACTTCGCAATGAATATTACATCTTATCACGAAACACAAAAATGAGATGCGATATCGCGATTTAAGTAGCATTAGAACTCTATTGCTACGATACGTTGACATCTGCAAACGCTACTTCCTAGCAAGGAATAGTCGCATTTACATTCTTTTGAGGTGAATACGAGGTGTAAGTGACACTTCGCAATGAATATTATATCTGGTCATGAAACATAGAAATGAGATGCGATATCGTGTTTTAAGAAGCATTAGAGATCTATTGCTTCGATACATAGACATCTGCAAACGCTGTTTCCTAGCAAGAAAGTGTAGCATTTACATTCATTTGAAGTCTATGCGAGGTATACACGACACATCGCAATGAATAATAGATCTTATCATAAAACATAGGAATGAGAAGCGATATCGTGTTTTAAGAAGCTTTAGAACTCTAGCGCTACGATACATATACCTCTGCAAACGCTATTTCCTAGAAAGGAAGTGTCGCAGTTACATTCTTTTGAAGTGAAGAGGAGGTGTACATGACACTTCGCAATGAATATTATACCTTATCATGAAACATAGAAGTGAGATGCGAAATCGCGTTATAAGCAGTATTAGAACTCTATTGCTACGATACGTAGACATCTGCAAAACGCTATTTCCTAGAAAGGAAGTGTCGCATTTACATTCATTTGAAGTGAATACGAGGTACACATGACACTTCGGAATGGATATTATATCTTACCCTGAAACTTAGAAATGAGATGCGATATCGCGTTTTGAGAAGCATTAGAACTCCATTGCTACGATACGTAGAACTCTGCAAACGTTACTTCCTAGCAAGGAAGTGTCGCATTCACATTCTTTACATGTAAGTACGAGGAATACATGACACTTCGCAATGAATATTATATCTTGTCATGAAACGTAGAAATGAGATGCGATATCTCGTTTTAAGAAGTAATAGATCTCTATTCCTTCGGTACGGAGAGATCTGCAAACTCTAATTCCTAGCAAGCAAGTGTCGCATTTACATTCTTTTGAAGTGAATACGAGGTATACATGACACTTCGCAATGGATATTATATCTTGTCATGAAACATAGAAATGAGATGAGAACTCCCGTTTTAAGAAGTAATAGTTCTCTATTGCTTCGGTACGGAGATATGTGCAAACGCTATTTCCTAGCAAGGAAGTGTCGCATTTACATTCTTTTGAAATGAATACGAGGTATACATGGCACTTCGGAATGGATATTATATCTTATCATGAAACATAGAAATGAGATGCGATATCGCGTTTTAAGTAGCATTAGAGCACTATTGCCTCGATACGAAGACATCTGCAAACGCTATTTACTAGAAAGGAAGTGTCGCATTTACATTCTTTACATGTGAATACGAGGAATACATGACACTTCGCAATGAATATTATATCTTGTCATGAGACATAGAAATGGGATGCGATATCCCGTTTTAAGAAGTAATAGAACTCTATTGCTTCGGTACGGAGAAATGTGCAAACGCTATTTCCTAGCAAGGAAGTGTCGCATTTACATTCATTTGAAGTGAATACGAGGTATAAGTGACACTTCGCAATGAATAATAGATCTTATCATGAAACATAGAAATGGGATGCGATATCGTGTTTTAAGAAGCTTTAGAACCCTATTGCTTCGATACGTAGACACTTGCAAACGCTATTACCTAGCAAGGAAGTGTGGCATTTACATTCTTTAGATGTAAATACGAGGAATACATGACAGTTCGCAATGAATATTATGTCTTGTCATGAAACGTAGAAATGAGATGCGATATCCCGTTTTAAGAAGTAATAGATCCCTATTGCTTCGGTACGGAGAGATCAGCAAACGCTATTTCCTAGCAAGGAAGTGTCGCACATACATTCTTTTGAAATGAATACGAGGTATACATTGCACTTCGCAATGGATATTATATCTTATCATGAAACATAGAAATGAGATGCGATATCGCGTTCTAAGAAGCATTAGAGCACTATTGCCTCGATACGTAGACATCTGCAAACGCTATTTCCTAGCAAGGAAGTGTCGCATTTACATTCATTTGAAGTGAATACGAGGTATAAGTGACACTTCGCAATGAATAATAGATCTTATCATAAAACATAGGAATGAGATGCGATATCGTGTTTTAAGAAGCTTTAGAACTCTAGTGCTACGATACATATACCTCTGCAAACGCTATTTCCTAGAAAGGAAGTGTCGCAGTTACATTCTTTTGAAGTGAAGAGGAGGTGTACATGACACTTCGGAATGGATATTATATCTTATCCTGAAACTTAGAAATGAGATGCGATATCGCGTTTTAAGAAGCATTAGAACTCCATTGCTACGATACGTAGAACTCTGCAAACGTTACTTCCTAGCAAGAAAGTGTCGCATTCACATTCTTTATATGTAAGTACGAGGAATACATGACACTTCGCAATGAATATTATATCTTGTCATGAAACGTAGAAATGAGATGCGATATCTCGTTTTAAGAAGTAATAGATCTCTATTCGTTCGGTACGGAGAGATCTGCAAACTCTAATTCCTAGCAAGCAAATGTCGCATTTACATTCTTTTGAAGTGAATACGAGGTATACATGACACTTCGCAATGGATATTATATCTTATCATCAAACATAGAAATGAGATGCGATATCGCGTTTTGAGAAGCGTTAGAACACTATTGCTACGATACATAGGCCTCTGCAAACGCTATTACCTAGCAAGCAAGTGTCGCATTTACATTCTTTAGATGTAAATACGAGGAATACATGACACTTCGCAATGAATATTATATCTTGTCATGAAACGTAGAAATGGGATGCGATATCTCGTTTTAAGAAGTAATAGATCTCTATTGCTTCGGTACGGAGAGATGTGCAAACGCTATTTCCTAGCAAGGAAGTGTCGCATTTACATTCTTTTGAAATGAATACGAGGTATACATGGCACTTCGGAATGGATATTATATCTTATCATGAAACATAGAAATGAGATGCGATATCGCGTTTTAAGTAGAATTAGAGCACTATTGCCTCGATACGAAGACATCTGCAAACGCTATTTCCTAGAAAGGAAGTGTCGCATTTACATTCTTTACATGTGAATACGAGGAATACATGACACTTCGCAATGAATATTATATCTTGTCATGAGACATAGAAATGAGATGCGATATCCCGTTTTAAGAAGTAATAGAACTCTATTGCTTCGGTACGGAGAAATGTGCAAACGCTATTTCCTAGCAAGGAAGTGTCGCATTTACATTCATTTGAAGTGAATACGAGGTATAAGAGACACTTCGCAATGAATAATAGATCTTATCATGAAACATAGAAATGAGATGCGTTATCGTGTTTTAAGAAGCTTTAGAACCCTATTGCTTCGATACGTAGACACTTGCAAACGCTATTACCTAGCAAGGAAGTGTCGCACTTACAATCTTTTGAAATGAATACGAGGAATACATTGCACATCGCAATGGATATTATATCTTATCATGAAACATAGAAATGAGATGCGATATCGCGTTTTAAGAAGCATTAGAGCACTATTGCCTCGATACGTAGACATCTGCAAACGCTATTTCCTAGGAAGGAAGTGTCGCCTTTACATTCATTTTAAGTGAATACGAGGTGTAAGTGACACTTCGCAATGAATAATAGTTCTTATCATGAAACACAGAAATGAGATGCGATATCGTGTTTTTAGAAGCATTAGAGCTCTATTGCTTCGATACATAGACATCTGCAAACGCTGTTTCCTAGCAAGAAAGTGTAGCATTTACATTCATTTGAAGTGTATGCGAGGTATACACGACACATCGCAATGAATAATATATCTTATCATGAAACATGAACTGAGATGCGATATACGTTTTTAAGAAGCATTAGAACTCTATTTCTTCCGTACGTAGACATCTGAAAACGCTATTTCCTAGCAAGCAAGTGTCGCATTTACATTCTTTTGAAAGGAATACGATGTATACATGACGCATCGCAATGAATATTATATCTTATCATAAAAAGTAGAAATACGATGCGACATCTCGTTATAGGGAGCATTATAACTCTATTGCTTCGATACGTAGACATCTGCAAACGCTATTTCCTAGCATGGAAGTGTCGCCTTTACATTCTTTTGGAGTGAATACGAGCCATAAGTGACACTCCGCAATGAATAATAGGTCTTAATATGAAACATAGAAATGAGATGCGATATCGTGGTTTAAGAAGCTTTAGAACTCTATTGCTTCGATACGTGGACATTTGCAAACTCTATTACCCATCAAGGAAGTGTCGCATTTACATTCTTCTAATGTGAATACGAGGAATAAATGACATTTCGCAATGAATATTATATCTTATCATAAAACGTAGAAATACGATGCGACATCTCGTTATAAGCATTATAACTCTATTGCTTCGATACGTAGAGATCTGCAATCGTTATTTCCCAGCAAGGAAGAGTCGCATTTACATTCATTTGAAGTGAATACGAGGTATACATGACAGATCGGAATGGATATTATACCATATCATAAAACATAGAAATGAGATGCGATATCGCGTTTTAAGAAGCATTAAAGCACTATTGCCTCGATACGTAGACATCTGCAAACGCTATTTCCTAGCAAGGAAGTGTCGCATTTACATTCATTTGAAGTGAATACGAGGTATAAGTGACACTTCGCAATGAACAATAGATCTTATCATAAAACATAGGAATGAGATGCGATATCGTGTTTTAAGAAGCTTTAGAACTCTAGTGCTACGATACATATACCTCTGCAAACGCTATTTCCTAGAAAGGAAGTGTCGCAGTTACATTCTTTAGATGTAAATACGAGGAATACATGACACTTCGCAATGAATATTATACCTTATCATGAAACATAGAAGTGAGATGCGAAATCGCGTTATAAGCAGTATTAGAATTCTATTGCTACCATACGTAGACATCTGCAACCGCCATTTCCTAGCAAGGAAGTGTCGCATTTACATTCATTTGAAGTGAATACGAGGTACACATGACACTTCGGAAAGGATATTATATCTTATCCTGAAACTTAGAAATGAGATGCGATATCGCGTTTTAAGACGCATTAGAACTCTATTGCTACGATACGTAGAACTCTGCAAACGTTACTTCCTAGCAAGGAAGTGTCGCATTCACATTCTTTATATGTAAATACGAGGAATACATGACACTTCGCAATGAATATTATATCTTGTCATGAAACATAGAAATGAGATGCGATATCTCGTTTTAAGAAGTAATAGATCTCTATTGCTTCGGTACGGAGAGATCTGCAAACGCTATTTCCTAGCAAGGAAGTGTCGCACTTACATTCTTTTGAATTGAATACAAGGTATACATGGCACTTCGGAATGGATATTATATCTTATCATGAAACATAGAAATTAGATGCGATATCGCGTTTTAAGAAGCATTAGAACTCTCTTGTCTCGATACGTAGATATCTGCAAACGCTACGTCCTAGCAAGGAAGTTCCGCATTTACATTCTTTTGAAGTGAATACGAGGTATACATGACACTTCGCAATGAATATTATATCTGATCACGAAACATAGAAATGAGATGCGATATCGCGATTTAAGAAGCACTAGAAATTTATTGCTTCGATACGGAGACACATGCAAACGCTAGTTCCTCGAAAGGAAGTGTCGCATTTACATTGTTTTGAAGTGAATACGAGGTATACATGACACTTCGCAATGAATATTATATCTTATCACGAAACATATAAATGAGGTGTCATATCGCGATTGAAGTAGCTTTAGAACGCTATTGCTACGATACGTATACATCTGCAAACGCTATTTCCTAGCAAGCAATAGTCGCATTTACATTCTTTTGAAGTGAATACGAGGTATACATGACACTTCGCAATGAATATTATATCATATAATGTAACACAGAAGAAAGATGCGATATCGCGTTGTAAGAAGCATTAAAACTCTATGGCCTCGATGCGGAGACATCTGCAAACGCTATTTCCTAGCATGGAAGTGTCGCACTTACATTCTTTTGAAGTGAATTCGAGGTATACATGACACTTCGCAATGAACATTATATCTTCTCATGTGACATAGATTTGAGATGCGATATCGCGTTTTAAGAAGCATTAGAACTCCATTGCCTCGACGCGTAGACATCTGCATACGCTATTTCCTAGCATGGAAGTGTCGCATTTACGTTCTTTTGTAGTGAACACGAGGTATACATGACACTTCGCAATGCATATTATATCTTATCATGAAACATAGAAGAGAAATGCGATATCGCAATTTAAGAAGCATTAGAACTCTATGGCCTCGATGCGGGGACATCTGCTAACGCTATTTCCTAGCATGGAAGTGTCGCACTTACATTCTTTTGAAGTGAATACGAGGTATACATGACACTTCGCAATGAATATTATATCTTATCACGGAACATATAAATGAGATGCGATATCGCGATATAAGTAGCATTAGAACTCTATTGCTACGATACGTAGGCATCTGAAAACGCTATTTCCTAGCAAGCAATAGTCGCATTTACATTCTTTTGAAGTGAATACGAGGTATACATGACACTTCGCAATGAATATTATATCTTATCGTGTAACATAGAAGTGAGATGCGATATCGCGTTTTAAGAAGCATTAGAACTCCATTGCCTCGACGCGTAGACATCTGCATACGCTATTTCCTAGCAAGGGAGATTCGCATTTACATTCTCTTGAAGTGAATACGAGGTATACATGACACTTCGCAATGAATATTATATCTTATCACGAGGCATAGAAATGAGATGCGATATCGCGTTTTGAGAAGGATTCGAGCTCTATTGCTACGATACATAGACATCTGCAAACGCTATTTCCTAGCAAGGAAGATTCGCATTTACATTCTTTTGAAGTGAACACGAGGTATACATGACACTTCGCAATGCATATTATATCTTATCATGAAACATAGAAGAGAAATGCGATATCGCAATTTAAGAAGCATTAGAACTCTATGGCCTCGATGCGGGGACATCTGCTAACGCTATTTCCTAGCATGGAAGTGTCGCACTTACATTCTTTTGAAGTGAATACGTGGTATACATGACACTTCGCCATGAATATTATATCTTATCACGAGGCATAGAAATGAGATGCGATATCGCGTTTTGAGAAGGATTCGAGCTCTATTGCTACGATACATAGACATCTGCAAACGCTATTTCCTAGCAAGGAAGATTCGCATTTACATTCTTTTGAAGTGAATACGAGGTATACATGACACTTCGCAATGAACATTATATCTTATCATGAAACATGGAAGTGAGATGCGATATCGCGTTTTAAGAAGCAATAGATCTCTACTTCCTCGACGCGTAGACACCTGCAGACGCTATTTCCTAGCATGGAAGTGTCGCATTTACATTCTTTTGAAGTGAATACGAGGTATACATGACACTTCGCAATGAATATTATATCTTATCACGAAACATATAAATGAGATGCGATATCGCGATTTATGTAGCATTAGAACTCTATTGCTACGATACGTAGACATCTGCAAACGCTATTTCCTAGCAAGCAATAGTCGCATTTACATTCTTATGAAGTGAATACGAGGTATACATGAAAATTCGCAATGAATATTATATCTTATCACGAAGCATAGAAATGAGATGCGATATCGCGTTTTGAGAAGCATTAGAACTCTATTGCTACGATACATAGACATCTGCAAGCGCTGTTTCCTAGCAAGGAAGATTCGCATTTACATTCTTTTGTAGTGAATACGAGGTGTACATGACACTTCGCAATGAATATTATATTTTATCACGAAGCATAGAAATGAGATGCGATATCGCGTTCTGAGAACCATTATAACTCTATTGCTACGATACATAGACATCTGCAAGCGCTGTTTCCTAGCAAGGAAGATTCGCATTTACATTCTTTTGTAGTGAATACGAGGTGTACATGACACTTCGCAATGAATATTATATTTTATCACGAAGCATAGAAATGAGATGCGATATCGCGTTTTGAGAACCATTAGAACTCTATTGCTACGATACATAGACATCTGCAAGCGCTGTTTCCTAGCAAGGAAGATTTGCATTTACATTCTTTTGAAGTGAATACGAGGTATACATGACACTTCGCAATGAATATTATATCTTATCGTGTAACATAGAAGTAAGATGCGACATCGCGTTTTACGAAGCATTAGAACCCTATTGCCTCGGTGCGGAGATATCTGCAAACGCTATTTCCTAGCATGGAAGTGTCGCACTTACATTTTTTTGAAGTGAATTCGAGGTATACATGACACTTTGCAATGAACATTATATCTTCTCATGTGACATAGAATTGAGATGCGATATCGCGTTTTAAGAAGCATTAGAAATCTATTGCCTCGACGCGTAGACATCTGCAGACGCTATTTCCTAGCATGGAAGTGTCGCATTTACGTTCTTTTGTAGTGAACACGAGGTATACGTGACACGTCGCAATGAATATTATATCTTATCATGAAACATAGAAGAGACATGCGATATCGCGTTTTAAGAAGCATTAGAACTCTATGGCCTCGATGCGGAGACATCTGCAAACGCTATTTCCTAGCATGGAAGTGTCGCACTTACATTCTTTTGAAGTGAGTACGAGGTATACATGACACTTCGCAATGAATATTATATCTTATCACGAAACATAGAAATGAGATGCGATATCGCGATTTATGTAGCACTAGAACTCTATTGCTACGATACGTAGACATCTGCAAACGCTATTTCCTAGCAAGCAATAGTCGCACTTACATTCTCTTGATGTGAATACGAGGTATACATGACACTTCGCAATGAATATTATATTTTATCACGAAGCATAGGAGATGCGATTATCGCGTTTTGAGAAGCATTAGAACTCTATTGCTACGATTACATAGACATCTGCAAACGCTATTTCCTAGCAAGGAAGATTCGCATTTACACTCTTTTGAAGTGAATACGAGGAAATACATGACACTTCGCAAATGAATATTATATTTTATCGTGTAACATAGAAGTGAGATGCGACATCGCGTTCTACGAAGCATTAGAACCCTATTGCCTCGATGCGGAGATATCTGCAAACGCTATTTCCTAGCATGGAAGTGTCGCATTTACATTCTTTTGAAGTGAATTCGAGGTATACATGACACTTCGCAATGAACATTATATCTTCTCATGTGACGTAGATTTGAGATGCGATATCGCGTTTTAAGAAGCATTAGAACTCCATTGCCTCGACGCGTAGACATCTGCATACGCTATTTCCTAGCATGGAAGTGTCGCATTTACGTTCTTTTGTAGTGAACACTAGGTATACATGACACTTCGCAATGCATATTATATCTTATCATGAAACATAGAAGAGAAATGCGATATCGCAATTTAAGAAGCATTAGAACTCTATGGCCTCGATGCGGGGACATCTGCTAACGCTATTTCCTAGCATGGAAGTGTCGCACTTACATTCTTCTGAAGTGAATACGAGGTATACATGACACTTCGCAATGAATATTATATCTTATCACGGAACATATAAATGAGATGCGATATCGCGATATAAGTAGCATTAGAACTCTATTGCTACGATACGTAGACATCTGAAAACGCTATTTCCTAGCAAGCAATAGTCGCATTTACATTCTTTTGAAGTGAATACGAGGTATACATGACACTTCGCAATGAATATTATATCTTATCGTGTAACATAGAAGTGAGATGCGATATCGCGTTTTAAGAAGCATTAGAACTCCATTGCCTCGACGCGTAGATATCTGCATACGCTATTTCCTAGCAAGGGAGATTCGCATTTACATTCTCTTGAAGTGAATACGAGGTATACATGCCACTTCGCAATGAACATTATATCTTCTCATGTGACATAGAATTGAGATGCGATATCGCGTTTTAAGAAGCATTAGAACTCTATGGCCTCGACGCGTAGACACCTGCAGACGCTATTTCCTAGCATGGAAGTGTCGCATTTACATTCTTTTGAAGTTAATACGAGGTATACATGACACTTCGCAATGAATATTATATCTTATCATGAAGCATAGAAATGAGATGCGATATCGCGTTTTGAGTAGCATTAGAACTCTATTGCTACGATACGTAGACACCTGCAAACGCTATTTCCTAGCAAGGAAGATTAGCATTTACCTTCTTTTGTAGTAAATACGAGGTATACGTGGCACTTCGCAATGAACATTATATCTTATCATGTTACATAGAATTAAGATGCGATATCGCGTTTTAAGAAGCATTAGAACTCTATTGCCCCGACGCGTAGACATCTGCAGACGCTATTTCCTAGCATGGAAGTGTCGCACTTACATTCTTTTGAAGTGTATACGAGGTATACATGACACTTCGCAATGAATATTATATCTTATCATGAAACATAGAAGAGAGATGCGATATCGCAATTTGAGAAGTATTAGAACTCTATGGCCTCGATGCGGAGACATCTGCAAACGCTATTTCCTAGCATGGAAGTGTCGCACTTACATTCTTTTGAAGTGAATACGAGGTATACATGACACTTCGCAATGAATATTATATCTTATCACGGAACATATAAATGAGATGCGATATCGCGTTTTAAGAAGCATTAGAACTCCATTGCCTCGACGCGTAGACATCTTCATACGCTATTTCCTAGCATGGAAGTGTCGCATTTACGTTCTTTTGTAGTGAACACGAGGTATACATGACACTTCGCAATGCATATTATATCTTATCATGAAACATAGAAGAGAAATGCGATGTCGCAATTTAAGAAGCATTAGAACTCTATGGCCTCGATGCGGGGACATCTGCTAACGCTATTTCCTAGCATGGAAGTGTCGCACATACATTTTTTTGAAGTGAATTCGAGGTATACATGCCACTTCGCAATGAACATTATATCTTCTCATGTGACATAGAATTGAGATGCGATATCGCGTTTTAAGAAGCATTAGAACTCTATTGCCCCGACGCGTAGACATCTGCAGACGCTATTTCCTAGCATGGAAGTGTCGCACTTACATTCTTTTGAAGTGTATACGAGGTATACATGACACTTCGCAATGAATATTATACCTTATCACGAAACATAGAAATGAGATGCAATATCGCGGTTTGAGAAGCATTAGAACTCCATTGCTACGATACGTAGTCATCTGCAAACGCTATTTTCTAGCATGGATGTTTCGCATTTACATTCTTTTGAAGTGAATACGAGATATACATGACAGTTCGCAATGAATATTATATCTTATCATGAAACATAGGAATGAGTTGCAATATCGCGTTTTGAGAAGCATTGAAGTTCTATTGCTACGATAAGTAGACATCTGCAAACAATATTTCCTAGCAAGGAAGTGTCGCATTTACATTCTTTTGATGTGAATACGAGTTATAGATGACACTGCGCAATGAATATTATACCTTATCACGAAACATAGGAATGAGATGCGATATCGTGATTTAAGAAGCACTAGAACTCCATTGCTACGATACGTAGACATCTGCAAACAATATTTCCCAGCAAGGAAGTGTCGCACTTACATCCTTTCGAAGTGAATACGAGGTATACATAACACTCCGCAAAGAATATTATATCTTATTACGAAACATAGAAATGAAGTGCGACATCTCGTTTGTAGAAGCATTAGAACTCTATTGCTACGATACGTTGACATCTGCAAACAATATTTCCTAGCAAGGAAGTGTCGCACTTACATCCTTTTGAAGTGAATACGAGGTATACATGGCTCTCCACAATGAATATTATATCTTATTACGAAACATAGAAATGAAATGCGACATCTCGTTTTAAGAAGCATTAGAACACTATTGCTACGATACGTTGACATCTGCAAATGCTGTTTCCTAGCATGGAAGTGTCGCATTTACATTCTTTTGAAGTGAATACGATGTATTCATGACACTTCGCAATAAATATTATATTTTATCACGAAACATAGAAGTGAGATGCGATATCGCGTTCTAAGAAGCATTAGAACACTATTGCTACGATACATAGACATCTGCAAACGCTATTTCCTAGCATGGATGTGTCGCATTTACATTCTTTTGAAGTGAATACGAGGTATACATGACACTTCGCAATGAATATTATATCTTATCACGGAACATATAAATGAGATGCGATATCGCGATATAAGTAGCATTAGAACTCTATTGCTACGATACGTAGACATCTGCAAACGCTATTTCCTAGCAAGCAATAGTTGCATTTACATTCTTTTGAAGTGAATACGAAGTATACATGACACTTCGCAATGAATATTATATCTTATCGTGTAACATAGAAGTGAGATGCGATTTCGCGTTTTAAGAAGCATTAGAACTCCATTGCCTCGACGCGTAGACATCTGCATACGCTATTTCCTAGCAAGGGAGATTCGCATTTACATTCTCTTGAAGTGAATACGAGGTATACATGACACTTCGCAATGAATATTATATCTTATCACGAGGCATTGAAATGAGATGCGATATCGCGTTTTGAGAAGGATTCGAGCTCTATTGCTACGATACATAGACATCTGCAAACGCTATTTCCTAGCAAGGAAGATTCGCATTTACATTCTTTTGAAGTGAATACGAGGTATACATGACACTTCGCAATGAATATTATATCTTATCGTGTAACATAGAAGTGAGATGCGACATCGCGTTTTACGAAGCATTAGAACCCTATTGCCTCGACGCGGAGATATCTGCAAACGCTATTTCCTAGCATGGAAGTGTCGCATTTACATTCTTTTGAAGTGAATTCGAGGTATACATGACACTTCGCAATGAACATTATATCTTCTCATGTGACATAGATTTGAGATGCGATATCGCGTTTTAAGAAGCATTAGAACTCCATTGCCTCGACGCGTAGACATCTTCATACGCTATTTCCTAGCATGGAAGTGTCGCATTTACGTTCTTTTGTAGTGAACACGAGGTATACATGACACTTCGCAATGCATATTATATCTTATCATGAAACATAGAAGAGAAATGCGATGTCGCAATTTAAGAAGCATTAGAACTCTATGGCCTCGATGCGGGGACATCTGCTAACGCTATTTCCTAGCATGGAAGTGTCGCACTTACATTTTTTTGAAGTGAATTCGAGGTATACATGCCACTTCGCAATGAACATTATATCTTCTCATGTGACATAGAATTGAGATGCGATATCGCGTTTTAAGAAGCATTAGAACTCTATGGCCTCGACGCGTAGACACCTGCAGACGCTATTTCCTAGCATGGAAGTGTCGCACTTACATTCTTTTGAAGTGTATACGAGGTATACATGACACTTCGCAATGAATATTATACCTTATCACGAAACATAGAAATGAGATGCAATATCGCGGTTTGAGAAGCATTAGAACTCCACTGCTACGATACGTAGTCATCTGCAAACGCTATTTTCTAGCATGGATGTTTCGCATTTACATTCTTTTGAAGTGAATACGAGATATACATGACAGTTCGCAATGAATATTATATCTTATCATGAAACATAGGAATGAGTTGCAATATCGCGTTTTGAGAAGCATTGAAGTTCTATTGCTACGATAAGTAGACATCTGCAAACAATATTTCCTAGCAAGGAAGTGTCGCATTTACATTCTTTTGATGTGAATACGAGTTATAGATGACACTGCGCAATGAATATTATACCTTATCACGAAACATAGGAATGAGATGCGATATCGTGATTTAAGAAGCACTAGAACTCCATTGCTACGATACGTAGACATCTGCAAACAATATTTCCCAGCAAGGAAGTGTCGCACTTACATCCTTTCGAAGTGAATACGAGGTATACATAACACTCCGCAAAGAATATTATATCTTATTACGAAACATAGAAATGAAGTGCGACATCTCGTTTGTAGAAGCATTAGAACTCTATTGCTACGATACGTTGACATCTGCAAACAATATTTCCTAGCAAGGAAGTGTCGCACTTACATCCTTTTGAAGTGAATACGAGGTATACATGGCTCTCCACAATGAATATTATATCTTATTACGAAACATAGAAATGAAATGCGACATCTCGTTTTAAGAAGCATTAGAACACTATTGCTACGATACGTTGACATCTGCAAATGCTGTTTCCTAGCATGGAAGTGTCGCATTTACATTCTTTTGAAGTGAATACGATGTATTCATGACACTTCGCAATAAATATTATATTTTATCACGAAACATAGAAGTGAGATGCGATATCGCGTTCTAAGAAGCATTAGAACACTATTGCTACGATACATAGACATCTGCAAACGCTATTTCCTAGCATGGATGTGTCGCATTTACATTCTTTTGAAGTGAATACGAGGTATACATGACACTTCGCAATGAATATTATATCTTATCACGGAACATATAAATGAGATGCGATATCGCGATATAAGTAGCATTAGAACTCTATTGCTACGATACGTAGACATCTGAAAACGCTATTTCCTAGCAAGCAATAGTCGCATTTACATTCTTTTGAAGTGAATACGAGGTACAATTGACACTACGCAATGAATATTATACCTTATCACGAAACATAGAAATGAGATGCGATATCGCGTTTTAAGAAGCATTAGAACTCTATTGCCTCGACGCGTAGACACCTGCAGACGCTATTTCCTAGCATGGGAGTTTCGCATTTACATACTTTTGAAGTGAATTCGAGGTATACATGACACTTCGCAATGAATATTATATCTTATCATGAAACATAGAATAGAAATGCGATATCGCAATTTAAGAAGCATTAGAACTCTATGGCCTCGATGCGGAGACATCTGCTAACGCTATTTCCTAGCATGGAAATGTCGCACTTACATTCTTCTGAAGTGAATACGAGGTATACATGACACTTCGCAATGAATATTATATCTTATCACGAAACATATAAATGAGATGCGATATCGCGATTTAAGTAGCATTAGAACTCTATTGCTACGATACGTAGACGTCTGCAAACGCTATTTCCTAGCAAGCAATAGTCGCATCTACATTCTTTTGAAGTGAATACGAGGTATACATGACACTTCGCAATGAATATTATATCTTATAATGAAACACAGAAGAGAGATGCGATATCGCGTTGAAAGAAGCATTGAAACTCTATGGCCTCTATGCGGAGACATCTGCAAACGCTATTTCCTAGCATGGAAGTGTCGCACATACATTCTTTTGAAGTGAATACGAGGTATACATGACACTTCGCAATGAACATTATATCTTATCATGAAACATAGAAGTGAGGTGCGACATCGCGTTTTACGAAGCATTAGAACCCTATTGCCTCGACGCGTAGACACCTGCAGACGCTATTTCCTAGCATGGAAGTGTCGCATTTACATTCTTTTGTAGTGAATACGAGGTGTGCATGACACTTCGCAATGAATATTATATCTTATCACGAAGCATAGAAATGAGATGCGATATCGTATTTTGAGAAGCATTAGAACTCTATTGCTATGATACGTAGACATCAGCAAACGCTATTTCCTAGCAAGGAAAATTCGCATTTACATTCTTTTGAAGTGAACATGAGGTATACATGACACTTCGCAATGAATATTATATCTTATCATGAAACATAGAAGAGAAATGCGATATCGCAATTTAAGAAGCATTAGAACTCTATGGCCTCGATGCGGAGACATCTGCTAACGCTATTTCCTAGCATGGAAGTGTCGCTCTTACATTCTTTTGAAGTGAATACGAGGTATACATGACACTTCGCAATGAATATTATATCTTATCACGAAACATATAAATGAGATGCGATATCGCGATTTAAGTAGCATTAGAACTCTATTGCTACGATACGTAGACATCTGCAAACGCTATTTCCTTGCAAGCAATAGTCGCATCTACATTCTTTTGAAGTGAATACGAGGTATACATGACACTTCGCAATGAATATTATATCTTATAATGAAACACAGAAGAGAGATGCGATATCGCGTTGTAAGAAGCATTAAAACTCTATGGCCTCCTTGCGGAGACATCTGCAAACGCTATTTCCTAGCATGGAAGTGTCGCACATACATTCTTTTGAAGTGAATACGAGGTATACATGACACTTCGCAATGAACATTATATCTTATCATGAAACATAGAAGTGAGGTGCGACATCGCGTTTTACGAAGCATTAGAACCCTATTGCCTCGACGCGTAGACACCTGCAGACGCTATTTCCTAGCATGGAAGTGTCGCACTTACATTCTTTTGTAGTGAATACGAGGTATGCATGACACTTCGCAATGAATATTATATCTTATCACGAAGCATAGAAATGAGATGCGATATCGTATTTTGAGAAGCATTAGAACTCTATTGCTATGATACGTAGACATCTGCAAGCGCTATTTCCTAGCATGGAAGTGTCGCATTTACATCCTTTTGAAGTGAATACGAGGTATACATGACATTCCACAATGAATATTATATCTTATTACGAAACATAGAAATGAAATGCGACATCTCGTTTTAAGAAGCATTAGAACAATATTGCTACGATACGTTGACATCTGAAAATACTATTTCCTAGCATGGAGGTGTCGCAATTACATTCTTTTGAAGTGAATACGTGGTATACATGACACTTCGCCATGAATATTATATCTTATCACGAGGCATAGAAATGAGATGCGATATCGCGTTTTGAGAAGGATTCGAGCTCTATTGCTACGATACATAGACATCTGCAAACGCTATTTCCTAGCAAGGAAGATTCGCATTTACATTCTTTTGAAGTGAATACGAGGTATACATGACACTTCGCAATGAACATTATATCTTATCATGAAACATGGAAGTGAGATGCGATATCGCGTTTTAAGAAGCAATAGATCTCTACTTCCTCGACGCGTAGACACCTGCAGACGCTATTTCCTAGCATGGAAGTGTCGCATTTACATTCTTTTGAAGTGAATACGAGGTATACATGACACTTCGCAATGAATATTATATCTTATCACGAAACATATAAATGAGATGCGATATCGCGATTTATGTAGCATTAGAACTCTATTGCTACGATACGTAGACATCTGCAAACGCTATTTCCTAGCAAGCAATAGTCGCATTTACATTCTTATGAAGTGAATACGAGGTATACATGAAAATTCGCAATGAATATTATATCTTATCACGAAGCATAGAAATGAGATGCGATATCGCGTTTTGAGAAGCATTAGAACTCTATTGCTACGATACATAGACATCTGCAAGCGCTGTTTCCTAGCAAGGAAGATTCGCATTTACATTCTTTTGTAGTGAATACGAGGTGTACATGACACTTCGCAATGAATATTATATTTTATCACGAAGCATAGAAATGAGATGCGATATCGCGTTCTGAGAACCATTATAACTCTATTGCTACGATACATAGACATCTGCAAGCGCTGTTTCCTAGCAAGGAAGATTCGCATTTACATTCTTTTGTAGTGAATACGAGGTGTACATGACACTTCGCAATGAATATTATATTTTATCACGAAGCATAGAAATGAGATGCGATATCGCGTTTTGAGAACCATTAGAACTCTATTGCTACGATACATAGACATCTGCAAGCGCTGTTTCCTAGCAAGGAAGATTTGCATTTACATTCTTTTGAAGTGAATACGAGGTATACATGACACTTCGCAATGAATATTATATCTTATCGTGTAACATAGAAGTAAGATGCGACATCGCGTTTTACGAAGCATTAGAACCCTATTGCCTCGGTGCGGAGATATCTGCAAACGCTATTTCCTAGCATGGAAGTGTCGCACTTACATTTTTTTGAAGTGAATTCGAGGTATACATGACACTTTGCAATGAACATTATATCTTCTCATGTGACATAGAATTGAGATGCGATATCGCGTTTTAAGAAGCATTAGAAATCTATTGCCTCGACGCGTAGACATCTGCAGACGCTATTTCCTAGCATGGAAGTGTCGCATTTACGTTCTTTTGTAGTGAACACGAGGTATACGTGACACGTCGCAATGAATATTATATCTTATCATGAAACATAGAAGAGACATGCGATATCGCGTTTTAAGAAGCATTAGAACTCTATGGCCTCGATGCGGAGACATCTGCAAACGCTATTTCCTAGCATGGAAGTGTCGCACTTACATTCTTTTGAAGTGAGTACGAGGTATACATGACACTTCGCAATGAATATTATATCTTATCACGAAACATAGAAATGAGATGCGATATCGCGATTTATGTAGCACTAGAACTCTATTGCTACGATACGTAGACATCTGCAAACGCTATTTCCTAGCAAGCAATAGTCGCACTTACATTCTCTTGATGTGAATACGAGGTATACATGACACTTCGCAATGAATATTATATTTTATCACGAAGCATAGAAATGAGATGCGATATCGCGTTTTGAGAAGCATTAGAACTCTATTGCTACGATACATAGACATCTGCAAACGCTATTTCCTAGCAAGGAAGATTCGCATTTACACTCTTTTGAAGTGAATACGAGGAATACATGACACTTCGCAATGAATATTATATTTTATCGTGTAACATAGAAGTGAGATGCGACATCGCGTTCTACGAAGCATTAGAACCCTATTGCCTCGATGCGGAGATATCTGCAAACGCTATTTCCTAGCATGGAAGTGTCGCATTTACATTCTTTTGAAGTGAATTCGAGGTATACATGACACTTCGCAATGAACATTATATCTTCTCATGTGACGTAGATTTGAGATGCGATATCGCGTTTTAAGAAGCATTAGAACTCCATTGCCTCGACGCGTAGACATCTGCATACGCTATTTCCTAGCATGGAAGTGTCGCATTTACGTTCTTTTGTAGTGAACACTAGGTATACATGACACTTCGCAATGCATATTATATCTTATCATGAAACATAGAAGAGAAATGCGATATCGCAATTTAAGAAGCATTAGAACTCTATGGCCTCGATGCGGGGACATCTGCTAACGCTATTTCCTAGCATGGAAGTGTCGCACTTACATTCTTCTGAAGTGAATACGAGGTATACATGACACTTCGCAATGAATATTATATCTTATCACGGAACATATAAATGAGATGCGATATCGCGATATAAGTAGCATTAGAACTCTATTGCTACGATACGTAGACATCTGAAAACGCTATTTCCTAGCAAGCAATAGTCGCATTTACATTCTTTTGAAGTGAATACGAGGTATACATGACACTTCGCAATGAATATTATATCTTATCGTGTAACATAGAAGTGAGATGCGATATCGCGTTTTAAGAAGCATTAGAACTCCATTGCCTCGACGCGTAGATATCTGCATACGCTATTTCCTAGCAAGGGAGATTCGCATTTACATTCTCTTGAAGTGAATACGAGGTATACATGCCACTTCGCAATGAACATTATATCTTCTCATGTGACATAGAATTGAGATGCGATATCGCGTTTTAAGAAGCATTAGAACTCTATGGCCTCGACGCGTAGACACCTGCAGACGCTATTTCCTAGCATGGAAGTGTCGCATTTACATTCTTTTGAAGTTAATACGAGGTATACATGACACTTCGCAATGAATATTATATCTTATCATGAAGCATAGAAATGAGATGCGATATCGCGTTTTGAGTAGCATTAGAACTCTATTGCTACGATACGTAGACACCTGCAAACGCTATTTCCTAGCAAGGAAGATTAGCATTTACCTTCTTTTGTAGTAAATACGAGGTATACGTGGCACTTCGCAATGAACATTATATCTTATCATGTTACATAGAATTAAGATGCGATATCGCGTTTTAAGAAGCATTAGAACTCTATTGCCCCGACGCGTAGACATCTGCAGACGCTATTTCCTAGCATGGAAGTGTCGCACTTACATTCTTTTGAAGTGTATACGAGGTATACATGACACTTCGCAATGAATATTATATCTTATCATGAAACATAGAAGAGAGATGCGATATCGCAATTTGAGAAGTATTAGAACTCTATGGCCTCGATGCGGAGACATCTGCAAACGCTATTTCCTAGCATGGAAGTGTCGCACTTACATTCTTTTGAAGTGAATACGAGGTATACATGACACTTCGCAATGAATATTATATCTTATCACGGAACATATAAATGAGATGCGATATCGCGTTTTAAGAAGCATTAGAACTCCATTGCCTCGACGCGTAGACATCTTCATACGCTATTTCCTAGCATGGAAGTGTCGCATTTACGTTCTTTTGTAGTGAACACGAGGTATACATGACACTTCGCAATGCATATTATATCTTATCATGAAACATAGAAGAGAAATGCGATGTCGCAATTTAAGAAGCATTAGAACTCTATGGCCTCGATGCGGGGACATCTGCTAACGCTATTTCCTAGCATGGAAGTGTCGCACATACATTTTTTTGAAGTGAATTCGAGGTATACATGCCACTTCGCAATGAACATTATATCTTCTCATGTGACATAGAATTGAGATGCGATATCGCGTTTTAAGAAGCATTAGAACTCTATTGCCCCGACGCGTAGACATCTGCAGACGCTATTTCCTAGCATGGAAGTGTCGCACTTACATTCTTTTGAAGTGTATACGAGGTATACATGACACTTCGCAATGAATATTATACCTTATCACGAAACATAGAAATGAGATGCAATATCGCGGTTTGAGAAGCATTAGAACTCCATTGCTACGATACGTAGTCATCTGCAAACGCTATTTTCTAGCATGGATGTTTCGCATTTACATTCTTTTGAAGTGAATACGAGATATACATGACAGTTCGCAATGAATATTATATCTTATCATGAAACATAGGAATGAGTTGCAATATCGCGTTTTGAGAAGCATTGAAGTTCTATTGCTACGATAAGTAGACATCTGCAAACAATATTTCCTAGCAAGGAAGTGTCGCATTTACATTCTTTTGATGTGAATACGAGTTATAGATGACACTGCGCAATGAATATTATACCTTATCACGAAACATAGGAATGAGATGCGATATCGTGATTTAAGAAGCACTAGAACTCCATTGCTACGATACGTAGACATCTGCAAACAATATTTCCCAGCAAGGAAGTGTCGCACTTACATCCTTTCGAAGTGAATACGAGGTATACATAACACTCCGCAAAGAATATTATATCTTATTACGAAACATAGAAATGAAGTGCGACATCTCGTTTGTAGAAGCATTAGAACTCTATTGCTACGATACGTTGACATCTGCAAACAATATTTCCTAGCAAGGAAGTGTCGCACTTACATCCTTTTGAAGTGAATACGAGGTATACATGGCTCTCCACAATGAATATTATATCTTATTACGAAACATAGAAATGAAATGCGACATCTCGTTTTAAGAAGCATTAGAACACTATTGCTACGATACGTTGACATCTGCAAATGCTGTTTCCTAGCATGGAAGTGTCGCATTTACATTCTTTTGAAGTGAATACGATGTATTCATGACACTTCGCAATAAATATTATATTTTATCACGAAACATAGAAGTGAGATGCGATATCGCGTTCTAAGAAGCATTAGAACACTATTGCTACGATA
Source organism: Xylocopa sonorina (assembly GCF_050948175.1). Lineage (NCBI taxonomy): Eukaryota > Metazoa > Arthropoda > Insecta > Hymenoptera > Apidae > Xylocopa > Xylocopa sonorina. Next base: position 126,367 of record NW_027490163.1, read on the forward strand.
CATAGACATCTGCAAACGCTATTTCCTAGCATGGATGTGTCGCATTTACATTCTTTTGAAGTGAATACGAGGTATACATGACACTTCGCAATGAATATTATATCTTATCACGGAACATATAAATGAGATGCGATATCGCGATATAAGTAGCATTAGAACTCTATTGCTACGATACGTAGACATCTGCAAACGCTATTTCCTAGCAAGCAATAGTTGCATTTACATTCTTTTGAAGTGAATACGAAGTATACATGACACTTCGCAATGAATATTATATCTTATCGTGTAACATAGAAGTGAGATGCGATTTCGCGTTTTAAGAAGCATTAGAACTCCATTGCCTCGACGCGTAGACATCTGCATACGCTATTTCCTAGCAAGGGAGATTCGCATTTACATTCTCTTGAAGTGAATACGAGGTATACATGACACTTCGCAATGAATATTATATCTTATCACGAGGCATTGAAATGAGATGCGATATCGCGTTTTGAGAAGGATTCGAGCTCTATTGCTACGATACATAGACATCTGCAAACGCTATTTCCTAGCAAGGAAGATTCGCATTTACATTCTTTTGAAGTGAATACGAGGTATACATGACACTTCGCAATGAATATTATATCTTATCGTGTAACATAGAAGTGAGATGCGACATCGCGTTTTACGAAGCATTAGAACCCTATTGCCTCGACGCGGAGATATCTGCAAACGCTATTTCCTAGCATGGAAGTGTCGCATTTACATTCTTTTGAAGTGAATTCGAGGTATACATGACACTTCGCAATGAACATTATATCTTCTCATGTGACATAGATTTGAGATGCGATATCGCGTTTTAAGAAGCATTAGAACTCCATTGCCTCGACGCGTAGACATCTTCATACGCTATTTCCTAGCATGGAAGTGTCGCATTTACGTTCTTTTGTAGTGAACACGAGGTATACATGACACTTCGCAATGCATATTATATCTTATCATGAAACATAGAAGAGAAATGCGATGTCGCAATTTAAGAAGCATTAGAACTCTATGGCCTCGATGCGGGGACATCTGCTAACGCTATTTCCTAGCATGGAAGTGTCGCACTTACATTTTTTTGAAGTGAATTCGAGGTATACATGCCACTTCGCAATGAACATTATATCTTCTCATGTGACATAGAATTGAGATGCGATATCGCGTTTTAAGAAGCATTAGAACTCTATTGCCCCGACGCGTAGACATCTGCAGACGCTATTTCCTAGCATGGAAGTGTCGCACTTACATTCTTTTGAAGTGTATACGAGGTATACATGACACTTCGCAATGAATATTATACCTTATCACGAAACATAGAAATGAGATGCAATATCGCGGTTTGAGAAGCATTAGAACTCCATTGCTACGATACGTAGTCATCTGCAAACGCTATTTTCTAGCATGGATGTTTCGCATTTACATTCTTTTGAAGTGAATACGAGATATACATGACAGTTCGCAATGAATATTATATCTTATCATGAAACATAGGAATGAGTTGCAATATCGCGTTTTGAGAAGCATTGAAGTTCTATTGCTACGATAAGTAGACATCTGCAAACAATATTTCCTAGCAAGGAAGTGTCGCATTTACATTCTTTTGATGTGAATACGAGTTATAGATGACACTGCGCAATGAATATTATACCTTATCACGAAACATAGGAATGAGATGCGATATCGTGATTTAAGAAGCACTAGAACTCCATTGCTACGATACGTAGACATCTGCAAACAATATTTCCCAGCAAGGAAGTGTCGCACTTACATCCTTTCGAAGTGAATACGAGGTATACATAACACTCCGCAAAGAATATTATATCTTATTACGAAACATAGAAATGAAGTGCGACATCTCGTTTGTAGAAGCATTAGAACTCTATTGCTACGATACGTTGACATCTGCAAACAATATTTCCTAGCAAGGAAGTGTCGCACTTACATCCTTTTGAAGTGAATACGAGGTATACATGGCTCTCCACAATGAATATTATATCTTATTACGAAACATAGAAATGAAATGCGACATCTCGTTTTAAGAAGCATTAGAACACTATTGCTACGATACGTTGACATCTGCAAATGCTGTTTCCTAGCATGGAAGTGTCGCATTTACATTCTTTTGAAGTGAATACGATGTATTCATGACACTTCGCAATAAATATTATATTTTATCACGAAACATAGAAGTGAGATGCGATATCGCGTTCTAAGAAGCATTAGAACACTATTGCTACGATACATAGACATCTGCAAACGCTATTTCCTAGCATGGATGTGTCGCATTTACATTCTTTTGAAGTGAATACGAGGTATACATGACACTTCGCAATGAATATTATATCTTATCACGGAACATAGAAATGAGATGCGATATCGCGTTTTAAGAAGCATTAGAACTCTATTGCCTCGACGCGTAGACACCTGCAGACGCTATTTCCTAGCATGGGAGTTTCGCATTTACATACTTTTGAAGTGAATTCGAGGTATACATGACACTTCGCAATGAATACTATATCTTATCATGAAACATAGAATAGAAATGCGATATCGCAATTTAAGAAGCATTAGAACTCTATGGCCTCGATGCGGAGACATCTGCTAACGCTATTTCCTAGCATGGAAATGTCGCACTTACATTCTTCTGAAGTGAATACGAGGTATACATGACACTTCGCAATGAATATTATATCTTATCACGAAACATATAAATGAGATGCGATATCGCGATTTAAGTAGCATTAGAACTCTATTGCTACGATACGTAGACGTCTGCAAACGCTATTTCCTAGCAAGCAATAGTCGCATCTACATTCTTTTGAAGTGAATACGAGGTATACATGACACTTCGCAATGAATATTATATCTTATAATGAAACACAGAAGAGAGATGCGATATCGCGTTGAAAGAAGCATTGAAACTCTATGGCCTCTATGCGGAGACATCTGCAAACGCTATTTCCTAGCATGGAAGTGTCGCACATACATTCTTTTGAAGTGAATACGAGGTATACATGACACTTCGCAATGAACATTATATCTTATCATGAAACATAGAAGTGAGGTGCGACATCGCGTTTTACGAAGCATTAGAACCCTATTGCCTCGACGCGTAGACACCTGCAGACGCTATTTCCTAGCATGGAAGTGTCGCATTTACATTCTTTTGTAGTGAATACGAGGTGTGCATGACACTTCGCAATGAATATTATATCTTATCACGAAGCATAGAAATGAGATGCGATATCGTATTTTGAGAAGCATTAGAACTCTATTGCTATGATACGTAGACATCAGCAAACGCTATTTCCTAGCAAGGAAAATTCGCATTTACATACTTTTGAAGTGAACATGAGGTATACATGACACTTCGCAATGAATATTATATCTTATCATGAAACATAGAAGAGAAATGCGATATCGCAATTTAAGAAGCATTAGAACTCTATGGCCTCGATGCGGAGACATCTGCTAACGCTATTTCCTAGCATGGAAGTGTCGCACTTACATTCTTTTGAAGTGAATACGAGGTATACATGACACTTCGCAATGAATATTATATCTTATCACGAAACATATAAATGAGATGCGATATCGCGATTTAAGTAGCATTAGAACTCTATTGCTACGATACGTAGACATCTGCAAACGCTATTTCCTAGCAAGCAATAGTCGCATCTACATTCTTTTGAAGTGAATACGAGGTATACATGACACTTCGCAATGAATATTATATCTTATAGTGAAACACAGAAGAGAGATGCGATATCGCGTTGTAAGAAGCATTAAAACTCTATGGCCTCCTTGCGGAGACATCTGCAAACGCTATTTCCTAGCATGGAAGTGTCGCACATACATTCTTTTGAAGTGAATACGAGGTATACATGACACTTCGCAATGAACATTATATCTTATCATGAAACATAGAAGTGAGGTGCGACATCGCGTTTTACGAAGCATTAGAACCCTATTGCCTCGACGCGTAGACACCTGCAGACGCTATTTCCTAGCATGGAAGTGTCGCACTTACATTCTTTTGTAGTGAATACGAGGTATGCATGACACTTCGCAATGAATATTATATCTTATCACGAAGCATAGAAATGAGATGCGATATCGTATTTTGAGAAGCATTAGAACTCTATTGCTATGATACGTAGACATCTGCAAGCGCTATTTCCTAGCATGGAAGTGTCGCATTTACATCCTTTTGAAGTGAATACGAGGTATACATGACATTCCACAATGAATATTATATCTTATTACGAAACATAGAAATGAAATGCGACATCTCGTTTTAAGAAGCATTAGAACAATATTGCTACGATACGTTGACATCTGAAAATACTATTTCCTAGCATGGAGGTGTCGCAATTACATTCTTTTGAAGTGAATACGTGGTATACATGACACTTCGCCATGAATATTATATCTTATCACGAGGCATAGAAATGAGATGCGATATCGCGTTTTGAGAAGGATTCGAGCTCTATTGCTACGATACATAGACATCTGCAAACGCTATTTCCTAGCAAGGAAGATTCGCATTTACATTCTTTTGAAGTGAATACGAGGTATACATGACACTTCGCAATGAACATTATATCTTATCATGAAACATGGAAGTGAGATGCGATATCGCGTTTTAAGAAGCAATAGATCTCTACTGCCTCGACGCGTAGACACCTGCAGACGCTATTTCCTAGCATGGAAGTGTCGCATTTACATTCTTTTGAAGTGAATACGAGGTATACATGACACTTCGCAATGAATATTATATCTTATCACGAAACATATAAATGAGATGCGATATCGCGATTTATGTAGCATTAGAACTCTATTGCTACAATACGTAGACATCTGCAAACGCTATTTCCTAGCAAGCAATAGTCGCATTTACATTCTTATGAAGTGAATACGAGGTATACATGAAAATTCGCAATGAATATTATATCTTATCACGAAGCATAGAAATGAGATGCGATATCGCGTTTTGAGAAGCATTAGAACTCTATTGCTACGATACATAGACATCTGCAAGCGCTGTTTCCTAGCAAGGAAGATTCGCATTTACATTCTTTTGTAGTGAATACGAGGTGTACATGACACTTCGCAATGAATATTATATTTTATCACGAAGCATAGAAATGAGATGCGATATCGCGTTCTGAGAACCATTATAACTCTATTGCTACGATACATAGACATCTGCAAGCGCTGTTTCCTAGCAAGGAAGATTCGCATTTACATTCTTTTGTAGTGAATACGAGGTGTACATGACACTTCGCAATGAATATTATATTTTATCACGAAGCATAGAAATGAGATGCGATATCGCGTTTTGAGAACCATTAGAACTCTATTGCTACGATACATAGACATCTGCAAGCGCTGTTTCCTAGCAAGGAAGATTTGCATTTACATTCTTTTGAAGTGAATACGAGGTATACATGACACTTCGCAATGAATATTATATCTTATCGTGTAACATAGAAGTAAGATGCGACATCGCGTTTTACGAAGCATTAGAACCCTATTGCCTCGATGCGGAGATATCTGCAAACGCTATTTCCTAGCATGGAAGTGTCGCACTTACATTTTTTTGAAGTGAATTCGAGGTATACATGACACTTTGCAATGAACATTATATCTTCTCATGTGACATAGAATTGAGATGCGATATCGCGTTTTAAGAAGCATTAGAAATCTATTGCCTCGACGCGTAGACATCTGCAGACGCTATTTCCTAGCATGGAAGTGTCGCATTTACGTTCTTTTGTAGTGAACACGAGGTATACGTGACACGTCGCAATGAATATTATATCTTATCATGAAACATAGAAGAGACATGCGATATCGCGTTTTAAGAAGCATTAGAACTCTATGGCCTCGATGCGGAGACATCTGCAAACGCTATTTCCTAGCATGGAAGTGTCGCACTTACATTCTTTTGAAGTGAGTACGAGGTATACATGACACTTCGCAATGAATATTATATCTTATCACGAAACATAGAAATGAGATGCGATATCGCGATTTATGTAGCACTAGAACTCTATTGCTACGATACGTAGACATCTGCAAACGCTATTTCCTAGCAAGCAATAGTCGCACTTACATTCTCTTGATGTGAATACGAGGTATACATGACACTTCGCAATGAATATTATATTTTATCACGAAGCATAGAAATGAGATGCGATATCGCGTTTTGAGAAGCATTAGAACTCTATTGCTACGATACATAGACATCTGCAAACGCTATTTCCTAGCAAGGAAGATTCGCATTTACATTCTTTTGAAGTGAATACGAGGAATACATGACACTTCGCAATGAATATTATATTTTATCGTGTAACATAGAAGTGAGATGCGACATCGCGTTCTACGAAGCATTAGAACCCTATTGCCTCGATGCGGAGATATCTGCAAACGCTATTTCCTAGCATGGAAGTGTCGCATTTACATTCTTTTGAAGTGAATTCGAGGTATACATGACACTTCGCAATGAACATTATATCTTATCATGAAACATAGAAGTGAGGTGCGACATCGCGTTTTACGAAGCATTAGAACCCTATTGCCTCGACGCGTAGACACCTGCAGACGCTATTTCCTAGCATGGAAGTGTCGCATTTACATTCTTTTGTAGTGAATACGAGGTGTGCATGACACTTCGCAATGAATATTATATCTTATCACGAAGCATAGAAATGAGATGCGATATCGTATTTTGAGAAGCATTAGAACTCTATTGCTATGATACGTAGACATCAGCAAACGCTATTTCCTAGCAAGGAAAATTCGCATTTACATTCTTTTGAAGTGAACATGAGGTATACATGACACTTCGCAATGAATATTATATCTTATCATGAAACATAGAAGAGAAATGCGATATCGCAATTTAAGAAGCATTAGAACTCTATGGCCTCGATGCGGAGACATCTGCTAACGCTATTTCCTAGCATGGAAGTGTCGCACTTACATTCTTTTGAAGTGAATACGAGGTATACATGACACTTCGCAATGAATATTATATCTTATCACGAAACATATAAATGAGATGCGATATCGCGATTTAAGTAGCATTAGAACTCTATTGCTACGATACGTAGACATCTGCAAACGCTATTTCCTAGCAAGCAATAGTCGCATCTACATTCTTTTGAAGTGAATACGAGGTATACATGACACTTCGCAATGAATATTATATCTTATAATGAAACACAGAAGAGAGATGCGATATCGCGTTGTAAGAAGCATTAAAACTCTATGGCCTCCTTGCGGAGTCTTCTGCAAACGCTATTTCCTAGCATGGAAGTGTCGCACATACATTCTTTTGAAGTGAATACGAGGTATACATGACACTTCGCAATGAACATTATATCTTATCATGAAACATAGAAGTGAGGTGCGACATCGCGTTTTACGAAGCATTAGAACCCTATTGCCTCGACGCGTAGACACCTGCAGACGCTATTTCCTAGCATGGAAGTGTCGCACTTACATTCTTTTGTAGTGAATACGAGGTATGCATGACACTTCGCAATGAATATTATATCTTATCACGAAGCATAGAAATGAGATGCGATATCGTATTTTGAGAAGCATTAGAACTCTATTGCTATGATACGTAGACATCTGCAAGCGCTATTTCCTAGCATGGAAGTGTCGCATTTACATCCTTTTGAAGTGAATACGAGGTATACATGACATTCCACAATGAATATTATATCTTATTACGAAACATAGAAATGAAATGCGACATCTCGTTTTAAGAAGCATTAGAACAATATTGCTACGATACGTTGACATCTGAAAATACTATTTCCTAGCATGGAGGTGTCGCAATTACATTCTTTTGAAGTGAATACGTGGTATACATGACACTTCGCCATGAATATTATATCTTATCATGAAACATAGAAGAGAGATGCGATATCGCGTTGTAAGAAGCATTAAAACTCTATGGCCTCGATGTGGAGACATCTGCACACGCTATTTCCTAGCATGGAAGTGTCGCATTTACATTCTTTTGTAGTGAATACGTGGTGTACATGACACTTCGCAATGAATATTATATTTTATCACGAAGCATGGAAATGAGATGCGATATCGCGTTTTGAGAAGCATTAGAACTCTATTGCTACGATACATAGACATCTGCAAACGCTATTTCCTAGCAAGGAAGATTCGCATTTACATTCTTTTGAAGTGAATACGAGGTATACATGACACTTCGCAATGATTATTATATCTTATCATGTAACATAGAAGTGAGATGCGACATCGCGTTTTACGAAGCATTAGAACCCTATTGCCTCGATGCGGAGATATCTGCAAACGCTATTTCATAGCAAGGAATAGTCGCATTTACATTCTTATGAAGTGAATACGAGGTATACATGACACTTCGCAATGAATATTATATCTTATCATGAAACATAGAAGAGAGATGCGATATCGCGTTGTAAGAAGCATTAAAACTCTATGGCCTCGATGTGGAGACATCTGTACACGCTATTTCCTAGCATGGAAGTGTCGCATTTACATTCTTTTGTAGTGAATACGAGGTGTGCATGACACTTCGCAATGAATATTATATCCTATCACGAAGCATAGAAATGAGATCCGATATCGCGTTTTGAGAAGCATTAGAACTCTATTGCTATGACACATAGACATCTGCAAGCGCTATTTCCTAGCATGGAAGTGTCGCATTTACATTCTTTTGTAGTGAATACGTGGTGTACATGACACTTCGCAATGAATATTATATTTTATCACGAAGCATGGAAATGAGATGCGATATCGCGTTTTGAGAAGCATTAGAACTCTATTGCTACGATACATAGACATCTGCAAACGCTATTTCCTAGCAAGGAAGATTCGCATTTACATTCTTTTGAAGTGAATACGAGGTATACATGACACTTCGCAATGATTATTATATCTTATCATGTAACATAGAAGTGAGATGCGACATCGCGTTTTACGATGCATTAGAACCGTATTGCCTCGTTGCGGAGATATCTGCAAACGCTATTTCCTAACATGGAAGTGTCGCATTTACATTCTTTTGAAGTGAATTCGAGGTACACATGACACTTCGGAATGAATATTATAACTTATCACGAAACATAGAAATGAGATGCGATATCGCGATCCAGGAAGCATTAGAACCCTATTGCTACGATACTCAGGCATCTGCAAACGCTATTTCCTAGCAAGGAAGTGTCGCATTTACATTCGTTTGGAGTGAATACGAGGTATACATGACACTTCGCAATGAATATTATATCTTATCACCAAACATAGAAATGAAATGTGACGTCTCGTTTTAAGAAGCATTAGGACTCTCTTGCTACAATCGTAGACATCTGCAAACGCTATTTCCTAGGATGGAAACGTCGCATTTACATTCTCTTGAAGTGAATACGAGGTATACATGATACTTCGCAATGAATATTATATCTTATCAAGAAACATATAAATGAGATGCGATATCGCGATTTAAGTAGCATTAGAACTCTTTTGCTACGATACGTAGACATCTGCAAACGCTATTTCATAGCAAGGAATAGTCGCATTTACATTCTTATGAAGTGAATACGAGGTATACATGACACTTCGCAATGAATATTATATCTTATCATGAAACATGGAAATTGGATGCGATATCGCGATCTAAGAAGCATTAGAACTCTCTTGCTACGATACGTACACATCTGAATACGCTATTTCCTAGAAAGGAAGTGTCGCATTTTGTGACGTCAGGCGTACTGCCTGCCACCCATCAACCTCCTCGCACCCCCCAGCATCAACCCCTGGACGCATGCAACCAGCCAAACTCGCCTGCAGAACCAGCAACAGGAAGTGTTCGCGCGCGGATTCCTGCCCGCGCTCACTCACACCGAGTTCCGCTGCCTCACTCGCACCGCCGAGTATACCTGTCTCGCTCGTACCGGGCACCAGTGTCTCACTCGCACCACCGAGTATACCTATCTCGCCCGCACCAAGGACGGGCAGCCCTATCTCCCTCGCACCGAGGATTCCGTCCTGCAGGAAGACGTAGCCGCAGCCCATCACCTGAATGGGGTCTTTTCCAATTCCGGGAACAGGATCTGATAGAACCTATATATTACTTCTAAGCTAGGACATACATACCATATCATGACGCATATATAAGAATTCCTAGATCTAAGTTACACTAAGTAAGATGCGTCCGGCCAGCGGCATGCGCTGCTAGCCCCAACACGAGCCGCGGGTCCCCACTCGCTAGACCGCGCGCTCTCCGCCTCGAGACGCGAGTCCCCCACTCGCGGGACCGCGATCTCCCTACCACGAGCGTCCGCGACCGTAGCGCCCCGCGAACCGAGGAGGTCAGAGACGCGTCTCCAGAGCACACACTCTGACTCGAGATCTCCTACCGAGGAGTCGAAACCTCTAGTTCTAGATCGTTAGCCACCTCAATGTGGGGTTCAGGCATCGTATTTCTATTTCCATTTTAACTTAGTCTTAGACTTAGAATGATTCCAGTTCTTGTATACTTTAAACCTAGAATATATTTTGTTTTTACTATTACTATATCCAAGTACAAGTTCTTTTAGCAAGTCTACTATTTCCACTTCCATTAATTTTATCAAGTGTTTATAATACTAGTTCTACTTTTAACATTACATTTAACTACGAATTCTTCCACGGGTTCTTCCATACAACTGGGGTTGATATTCATCAAATTGAAGGAGTATAGAAATCGGCTTTGTGACGTTGAGACCGCCGCTTATCCTTCAGATCTTAGTCGAAGGTACAGAAAATCTGGTGAATGAATCGTGCTTCCGGTTTGCGAAGAACGCGACGTGCGAGTAGAAAGAATTTCATACGATCACTTGTGCGTGAATATTTGGAGGGCGTTCCGAGAGTTCTCGTATACCAGCGACCTGCCTTCGCACCAGCCCAGAAGCCGCTTTCCGAAGCGACCGTCGAACCTTCCGATCCAGACACCACGACGCATCACGCCGATTCTGCCACATTCAGCATCATCGCTGAATTCCGACCGCCGTTCTCCTCTTCGCTGGCGACTGATCGAGATTTCCGTAGCAGCCAACAGAACGAAATCCGCTACGATCCCAGCGAAAGATCCTCCACGCCGTTTCTACGTACAAATCGAGAGAGAAGTCATCGAAAGGTAGGGTCATTCCCTTATTATCGCGAGTGTTTTCGCTAGTGTCGCGTCAGCCGAAATTGTCGGACCCGGTCTTAACGCGCTCCCGCGGACCGAATTACCGAAAAATAGGCTCGTGTCGTAAAGCCTCCAGAGCAACGGAAAATAGTTTCACCGGACGTGATACCTCGTATTTACCTCAAAAGTATATTAATGCGACACTTCCTTGCTAGGAAATAAGGTTTGCAGATATCTACGTATCGTAGCAATAGAGATGTAATGCATCCTAAAACGAGATATCGCATCTCATTTCTATGTTTCATGATAAGATATAATATTCACTGCGAAGTGTCATGTATATCTCGTATTCACTTCAAAAGAATGTAAATGCGACACATCCATGCTAGGAAATAGTGTTTGCAGATGTCTACGTATCGTAGCAATAGTGTTCTAATGCTTCTTAGAACGCGATATCGCATCTCACTTCTATGTTTCATGATAAAATATAATATTTATTGCGAAGTGTCATGTATACATCGTATTCACTTCAACAGAATGTAAATGCGACACTTCCATGCTAGGAAATAGCATTTGCAGATGTCAACGTATCGTAGCAATAGTGTTCTAATGCTTATTAAAACGAGATGTCGCATTTCATTTCAATGTTTCATGATAAGACATAATGTTCATTGCGAAGTGTTATGTATACCTCATATTCACTTCAAATAAATGTAAATGCGACACATACTTACTAGGAAATAGCGACTGCAGATGCCTACGTACCGTAGCAATAGAGATCTAATGCATCCTAAAACGAGATATCGCATCTCGTTTCTTTGATTCATGATAAGATATAATATCCATTGCGAAGTGTCATGTATACCTGGTATTCGCTTCAAGAGAATGTAAATGCGACACTTCCATGGTAGGAAATAGCGTTTGCATATGTCTACGTATCGAAGCAATAGAGTTCTAGTGCTTCTTAAAACGAGATGCCGCATCTCATTTCTCAGTTTCATGATTAGACATAATGTTCATTGCGAAGTGTCATGTATACCTCATATTCACTTCAAAAGAATGTAAATGCGACACTTCCTTGCTAGGAAATAGCGTTTGCAGATGTCTACGTATCGTAGCAATAGAGTTCTAATGCGTCATAAAACGCGATATCGCATCTCATTTCTATGTTTCATGATAAGACATAATATCCATTGCGAAATGTGATGTATACCTCGTATTCGCTTCAAAAGAATGTAAATGCGACACTTACTTGCTAGGAAATAGCGTTTCCAGATGTCTAAGTTACGTAACAATAGAGTTCCAATGCTTCTTAAAACGTGATGTCGCACCTCATTTCCCTGTTTCATGATAAGATATAATATTCATTGCGAAGTGTCATGTATACCTCGTATTTACTTCATAAGAATGTAAATGCGACTATTCCTTGCTATGAAATAGCGTTTGCAGATGTCTACGTATCGTAGCAAAAGAGTTCTAATGCTACTTAAATCGCGATATCGCATCTCATTTATATGTTTCGTGATAAGATATAATATTCATTGCGAAGTATCATGTATACCTCGTATTCACTTCAAGAGAATGTAAATGCGACGTTTCCATCCTAGGAAATAGCGTTTGCAGATGTCTACGATTGTAGCAAGAGAGTCCTAATGCTTCTTAAAACGAAACGTCACATTTCATTCCTATGTTTGGTGATAAGATATAATATTCATTGCGAAGTGTCATGTATACCTCGTATTCACTCCAAACGAATGTAAATGCGACACTTCCTTGCTAGGAAATAGCGTTTGCAGATGCCTGAGTATCGTAGTAATAGGGTTCTAATGCTTCCTGGATCGCGATATCGCATCTCATTTCTATGTTTCGTGATAAGTTATAATATTCATTCCGAAGCGTCATGTGTACCTCGAATTCACTTCAAAAGAATGTAAATGCGACACTTCCATGTTAGGAAATAGCGTTTGCAGATATCTCCGCATCGAGGCAATAGGGTTCTAATGCTTCGTAAAACGCGATGTCGCATCTCACTTCTATGTTACATGATAAGATATAATAATCATTGCGAAGTGTCATGTATACCTCGTATTCACTTCAGAGGAATGTAAATGCGACACTTCCATGCTAGGAAATAGCGTTTGCATATGTCTACGTATCGTAGCAATAGAGTTCTAATGCTACTTAAAACGAGATGTCGCATTTCATTTCTATGATTCGTGATAAGACATAATGTTCATTGCGAAGTGTTATGTATACCTCGTATTCACTTCAAATAAATGTAAATGCGACACATACTTACTAGGAAATAGCGACTGCAGATGTCTACGTATCGAAGCAACAGAGTTCTAATGCTTCTTAAATCGCGACATCGCATCTCATTCCTATGTTTCGTGGTAAGGTATAATTTTCATTGCGAAGTGTCATGTTTGCCTCTTATTCACTTCAAAAGAATGTAAATGCGACACTCCCTTGCTAGGAAATAGCGCTTCCAGATATCTACGTACCGTAGCAATAGATTTCTTATGCTTCTTAAAACGGGATATCGCATCTCATTTCTATGCTTTATGACAAGATATAATATCCATTGCGAAGTGTCATGTATACCTCGTATTCACTTCAAAAGAATGTAAATGTGACACTTCCTTGCTAGGAAATAGCGGTTGCATATGTCTACGTATCGTAGCAATAGAGATCTAATGCATCCTAAAACGAGATATCGCATGTCCTTCCTCCGTTTCATGATAAGATATAATATTCATTGCGAAGTGTCATGTATACCTAGTATTCACTTCAAAAGAATGTAAATGCGACACTTCCTTGCTAGAGAATAGCGTTTGCAGATGTCTACGTATCGTAGCAATAGAGATGTAATGCATCCTAAAACGAGATATCGCATCTCATTTCTATGTTTCGTGATAAGTTATAATATTCATTCCGAAGCGTCATGTGTACCTCGTATTCACTTCAAAAGGATGTAAGTGCGACACTCCCTTGCTAGGAAATATTGTTTGCAGATGTGAATGTATCGTAGCAATAGAGTTCCAATGCTTCTACAAACGAGATGTCGCACTTCATTTCTATGTTTCGTAATAAGATATAATATTCTTTGTGGAGTGTTATGTATACCTCGAATTCACTTCGAAAGGATGTAAGTGCGACACTTCCTTGCTAGGAAATATTGTTTGCAGATGTCTACGTATCGTAGCAATGGAGTTCTAGTGCTTCTTAAATCACGATATCGCATTCTCATTTCTATGTTTCGTGATAAGGTATAATATTCATTGCGAAGTGTCATGTATAACTCGTATTCACATCAAAAGAATGTAAATGCAACACTTCCTTGCTAGGAAATATTGTTTGCAGATGTCTACTTATCGTGGCAATAGAGTTCTAACGCTTCTTAAAACGAGATGTCGCATTTCATTTCTACGTTTCGTAATATGATATAATATTCATTGTGGAGTGTTATGTATACCTCGTATTCACTTCAATGGAATGTAAGTGCGACATTTCCTTGCTAGGAAATAGAGTTTGCAGATGTCTACGTATATTAGCAATAGAGTTCTAATGCGTCTCATAACGCGATATAGCACCTCATTCCGATGTTTCATGATAAGACATAATGTTCATTGCGAAGTGTTATGTATACCTCGTATTCACTTCAAATAAATGTAAATGCGACACATACATACTAGGAAATAGCGGCTGCAGATGTCTACGTATCGTAGCAATAGAGATCTAATGCATCCTAAAACGAGATATCGCATCTCGTTCCTTTGATTCATGATAAGATATAATATCCATTGCGAAGTGTCACGTATACCTGGTATTCGCTTCAAGAGAATGTAAATGCGACACTTCCATGGTAGGAAATAGCGTTTGCATATGTCTACGTATCGAAGCAATAGAGTTCTAGTGCTTCTTAAAACGAGATGCCGCACCTCATTTCTCTGTTTCATGATTAGACATAATGTTCATTGCGAAGTGTCATGTATACCTCGTATTCACTTCAAAAGAGTGTAAATGCGACACTTCCTTGCTAGGAAATAGCGTTTGCAGATGTCTACGTATCGTAGCAATAGAGTTCTAATGCTTCATAAAACGCGATATTGCATCTCATTTCTATGTTTCATGATAAGACATAATATCCATTGCGAAATGTGATGTATACCTCGTATTCGCTTCAAAAGAATGTAAATGCGACACTTACTTGCTAGGAAATAGCGTTTCCAGATGTCTAAGTTACGTAACAATAGAGTTCCAATGCTTCTTAAAACGTGATGTCGCACCTCATTTCCCTGTTTCATGATAAGATATAATATTCATTGCGAAGTGTCATGTATACCTCGCATTCACTTCATAAGAATGTAAATGCGACTATTCCTTGCTATGAAATAGCGTTTGCAGATGTCTACGTATCGTAGCAAAAGAGTTCTAATGCTACTTAAATCGCGATATCGCATCTCATTTATATGTTTCTTGATAAGATATAATATTCATTGCGAAGTATCATGTATACCTCGTATTCACTCCAAGAGAATGTAAATGCGACGTTTCCATCCTAGGAAATAGCGTTTGCAGATATCTACGATTGTAGCAAGAGAGTCCTAATGCTTCTTAAAACGAGACGTCACATTTCATTTCTATGTTTGGTGATAAGATATAATATTCATTGCGAAGTGTCATGTATACCACGTATTCACTCCAAACGAATGTAAATGCGACACTTCCTTGCTAGGAAATAGCGTTTGCAGATGCCTGAGTATCGTAGCAATAGGGTTCTAATGCTTCCTGGATCGCGATATCGCATCTCATTTCTATGTTTCGTGATAAGTTATAATATTCATTCCGAAGTGTCATGTGTACCTCGAATTCACTTCAAAAGAATGTAAATGCGACACTTCCATGTTAGGAAATAGCGTTTGCAGATATCTCCGCATCGAGGCAATAGGGTTCTAATGCTTCGTAAAACGCGATGTCGCATCTCACTTCTATGTTACATGATAAGATATAATAATCATTGCGAAGTGTCATGTATACCTCGTATTCACTTCAGAGGAATGTAAATGCGACACTTCCATGCTAGGAAATAGCGTTTGCATATGTCTACGTATCGTAGCAATAGAGTTCTAATGCTACTTAAAACGAGATGTCGCATTTCATTTCTATGATTCGTGATAAGACATAATGTTCATTGCGAAGTGTTATGTATACCTCGTATTCACTTCAAATAAATGTAAATGCGACACATACTTACTAGGAAATAGCGACTGCAGATGTCTCCGTATCGAAGCAACAGAGTTCTAATGCTTCTTAAATCGCGACATCGCATCTCATTCCTATGTTTCGTGGTAAGGTATAATTTTCATTGCGAAGTGTCATGTTTGCCTCTTATTCACTTCAAAAGAATGTAAATGCGACACTCCCTTGCTAGGAAATAGCGCTTCCAGATATCTACGTACCGTAGCAATAGATTTCTTATGCTTCTTAAAACGGGATATCGCATCTCATTTCTATGCTTTATGACAAGATATAATATCCATTGCGAAGTGTCATGTATACCTCGAATTCACTTCGAAAGGATGTAAGTGCGACACTTCCTTGCTAGGAAATATTGTTTGCAGATGTCTACGTATCGTAGCAATGGAGTTCTAGTGCTTCTTAAATCACGATATCGCATTCTCATTTCTATGTTTCGTGATAAGGTATAATATTCATTGCGAAGTGTCATGTATAACTCGTATTCACATCAAAAGAATGTAAATGCAACACTTCCTTGCTAGGAAATATTGTTTGCAGATGTCTACTTATCGTGGCAATAGAGTTCTAACGCTTCTTAAAGCGAGATGTCGCATTTCATTTCTACGTTTCGTAATATGATATAATATTCATTGTGGAGTGTTATGTATACCTCGTATTCACTTCAATGGAATGTAAGTGCGACATTTCCTTGCTAGGAAATAGAGTTTGCAGATGTCTACGTATATTAGCAATAGAGTTCTAATGCGTCTCATAACGCGATATAGCACCTCATTCCGATGTTTCATGATAAGACATAATGTTCATTGCGAAGTGTTATGTATACCTCGTATTCACTTCAAATAAATGTAAATGCGACACATACATACTAGGAAATAGCGGCTGCAGATGTCTACGTATCGTAGCAATAGAGATCTAATGCATCCTAAAACGAGATATCGCATCTCGTTCCTTTGATTCATGATAAGATATAATATCCATTGCGAAGTGTCACGTATACCTGGTATTCGCTTCAAGAGAATGTAAATGCGACACTTCCATGGTAGGAAATAGCGTTTGCATATGTCTACGTATCGAAGCAATAGAGTTCTAGTGCTTCTTAAAACGAGATGCCGCATCTCATTTCTCTGTTTCATGATTAGACATAATGTTCATTGCGAAGTGTCATGTATACCTCGTATTCACTTCAAAAGAGTGTAAATGCGACACTTCCTTGCTAGGAAATAGCGTTTGCAGATGTCTACGTATCGTAGCAATAGAGTTCTAATGCTTCATAAAACGCGATATTGCACCTCATTTCTATGTTTCATGATAAGACATAATATCCATTGCGAAATGTGATGTATACCTCGTATTCGCTTCAAAAGAATGTAAATGCGACACTTACTTGCTAGGAAATAGAGTTTCCAGATGTCTAAGTTACGTAACAATAGAGTTCCAATGCTTCTTAAAACGTGATGTCGCACCTCATTTCCCTGTTTCATGATAAGATATAATATTCATTGCGAAGTGTCATGTATACCTCGCATTCACTTCATAAGAATGTAAATGCGACTATTCCTTGCTATGAAATAGCGTTTGCAGATGTCTACGTATCGTAGCAAAAGAGTTCTAATGCTACTTAAATCGCGATATCGCATCTCATTTATATGTTTCTTGATAAGATATAATATTCATTGCGAAGTATCATGTATACCTCGTATTCACTCCAAGAGAATGTAAATGCGACGTTTCCATCCTAGGAAATAGCGTTTGCAGATATCTACGATTGTAGCAAGAGAGTCCTAATGCTTCTTAAAACGAGACGTCACATTTCATTTCTATGTTTGGTGATAAGATATAATATTCATTGCGAAGTGTCATGTATACCTCGTATTCACTCCAAACGAATGTAAATGCGACACTTCCTTGCTAGGAAATAGCGTTTGCAGATGCCTGAGTATCGTAGCAATAGGGTTCTAATGCTTCCTGGATCGCGATATCGCATCTCATTTCTATGTTTCGTGATAAGTTATAATATTCATTCCGAAGTGTCATGTGTACCTCGAATTCACTTCAAAAGAATGTAAATGCGACACTTCCATGCTAGGAAATAGCGTTTGCAGATATCTCCGCATCGAGGCAATAGGGTTCTAATGCTTCGTAAAACGCGATGTCGCATCTCACTCCTATGTTACATGATAAGATATAATAATCATTGCGATGTGTCATGTATACATCGTATTCACTTCAAATGAATGTAAATGCGAATTTTCCTTGCTAGGAAATAGCGTTTGCTGATGTCTATGTATCGTAGCAATAGAGTTCTAATGCTTCTCAAAACGCGATATCGCATCTCATTTCCATGCTTCGTGATAAAATATAATATTCATTGCGAAGTGTCATGTACACCACGTATTCACTACAAAAGAATGTAAATGCGACACTTCCATGCTAGGAAATAGCGCTTGCAGATGTCTATGTGTCGTAGCAATAGATTTCTAATGCTTTTCAAAAAGCGATATCGGATCCCATTTCTATGCTTCGTGATAGGATATAATATTCATTGCGAAGTGTCATGCACACCTCGTATTCACTACAAAGGAATGTAAATGCGACACTTCCATGCTAGGAAATAGCGTTTGCATATGTCTGCGTATCGTAGCAATGTATTTCTTATGCTTCTTAAAACGGGATATCGCATCTCATTACTATGTTTCGGGACAAGATATAATATTCATTGCGAAGTGTCATGTATAGCTCGTACTCACTCCAAAAGAATGTAAATGCGAGACTTCCTTGCTAAGAAGTAGCGTTTCCAGATGTCTATGCATCGAAACAATAGAGTTCTAGTGCTTCTTAAAACGAGATGTCGAATCCCATTTCTCTTTTTCATGATATGATATAATATTCATTGCGAAGTGCCATGTATAACTCGTATTCACTTCAAAAGAATGCAAATGCGAAACTTCCATGCTAGGAAATAGCGTTTGCGGATGTCTACGTATCGTAGCAATAGAGATCCAATGTATCTTAGAACGAGATGTCGCATCTCGTTTCTATGTTTCATGATATGATATAATATTCATTGCGAAGTGCCATGTATAACACGTATTCACTTCAAAAGAATGTAAATGCGAAACTTCCATGCTAGTAAATAGCGTTAGCAGATGTCTACGTATCGTAGCAATGGTTTTCTAATACTGCTTACAACGCGATATCGCACCTCACATCTATGTTACATGATAAGATATAATATTCATTGCGATTTGTCATGTATACCTCGTATTCACTTCAAAAGAATGTAAATGCGACACTTCCTTGCTAGGAAATAGCGTTTGCATATGTCTTCGTATCGTAGCAATATATTTCTTATGCTTCTTAAAACGGGATATCGCATCTCATTACTATGTTTCGGGACAAGATATAATATTCATTGCGAAGTGCCATGTATAACTCGTATTCACTTCAAAAGAATGTAAATGCGAAACTTCCATGCTAGGAAATAGCGTTTGCGGATGTCTACGTATCGTAGCAATAGAGATCCAATGTATCTTAGAACGAGATGTCGCATCTCGTTTCTATGTTTCATAATATGATATAATATTCATTGCGAAGTGCCATGTATAACACGTATTCACTTCAAAAGAATGTAAATGCGAAACTTCCATGCTAGTAAATAGCGTTAGCAGATGTCTACGTATCGTAGCAATGGTTTTCTAATACTGCTTACAACGCGATATCGCACCTCACATCTATGTTACATGATAAGATATAATATTCATTGCGATTTGTCATGTATACCTCGTATTCACTTCAAAAGAATGTAAATGCGACACTTCCTTGCTAGGAAATAGCGTTTGCATATGTCTTCGTATCGTAGCAATATATTTCTTATGCTTCTTAAAACGGGATATCGCATCTCATTACTATGTTTCGGGACAAGATATAATATTCATTGCGAAGTGCCATGTATAACTCGTATTCACTTCAAAAGAATGTAAATGCGAAACTTCCATGCTAGGAAATAGCGTTTGCAGATGTCTACGTATCGTAGCAATGGTGTTCTAATACTGCTTAAAACGCGACATCGCATCACACATCTATGTTTCATGATCAGATATAATATTCATTGCGAAGTGTCATGTATAGCTCGTACTCACTCCAAAAGAATGTAAATGCGAGACTTCCTTGCTAGGAAGTAGCGTTTCCAGATGTCTATGCATCGAAACAATAGAGTTCTAGTGCTTCTTAAAACGAGATGTCGAGTCCCATTTCTCTTTTTCATGATATGATATAATATTCATTGCGAAGTGCCATGTATACCTCGTATTCACTTCAAAAGAATGTAAATGCGACACTTCCTTGCTAGGAAATAGCGTTTGCATATGTCTGCGTATCGTAGCAATATATTTCTTATGCTTCTTAAAACGGGATGCCGCATCTCATTACTATGTTTCGGGACAAGATATAATATTCATTGCGAAGTGCCATGTTTTCCTCCAAAAGAATGTAAATGCGAGACTTCCTTGCTAAGAAGTAGCGTTTCCAGATGTCTATGCATCGAAACAATAGAGTTCTAGTGCTTCTTAAAACGAGATGTCGAATCCCATTTCTCTTTTTCATGATATGATATAATATTCATTGCGAAGTGCCATGTATAACTCGTATTCACTTCAAAAGAATGTAAGTGCGACACTTCCATGCTAGGAAATAGCGTTTGCAGATGTCTACGTATCGTAGCAATAGAGTTCTAATGCTACTTAAATCGCGATATCGCATCTCATTTATATGTTTCGTGATAAGATATAATATTCATTGCGAAGTGTCATGTATGCCTCGTATTCACTTCAAAAGAATGTAAATGCGACGTTTCCATCCTTGGGAATATCGTTTGCAGACGTCTACTTATCGTAGCAAAAGGGTCCTTATGCTTCTTAAAACGACATTTCGCATTTCATTTCTATGTTTCGTGATAAGATATAATATTCATTACGAAATGTCATGTATACCTCGTACTAACACCAAACGAATGTAAATGCGATACTTCCTTGCTAGGAAATAGCGTCTGCAGATGTCTACGCGTGGAGGGAATAGAGTTCTAATGCTTCTTAGATTGCGATATCGCATCTCTCTTCCATGTTTCATGATAAGATACAATATTCATTGCGATTTGTCATGTATACCTCGTATTCACTTCAAAAGAATGTAAATGCGACACTTCCTTGCTAGGAAATAGCGTTTGCATATGTCTGCGTATCGTAGCAATATATTTCTTATGCTTCTTAAAACGGGTTACCGCATCTCATTGCTATGTTTCGGGACAAGATATAATATTCATTGCGAAGTGCCATGTTATCCTCCAAAAGAATGTAAATGCGAGACTTCCTTGCTAAGAAGTAGCGTTTCCAGATGTCTATGCATCGAAACAATAGAGTTCTAGTGCTTCTTAAAACGAGATGTCGAATCCCATTTCTCTTTTTCATGATATGATATAATATTCATTGCGAAGTGCCATGTATAACTCGTATTCACTTCAAAAGAATGTAAATGCGAAACTTCCATGCTAGTAAATAGCGTTTGCAGATGTCTACGTATCGTAGCAATGGTTTTCTAATACTGCTTAAAACGCGATATCGCACCTCACATCTATGTTTCATGGTAAGATATAATATTCATTGCGAAGTGTCATGTATAGCTCGTACTCACTACAAAAGAATGTAAATGCGACACTTCCTTGCTAGGAAATAGCGTTTGCATATGTCTGCGTATCGTAGCAATATATTTCTTATGCTTCTTAAAACGGGATACCGCATCTCATTACTATGTTTCGGGACAAGATATAATATTCATTGTGGAGTGTTTAGTATACCCCGTATTCATTTGAAAAGAATGTAAGTGCAGCATTTCCTTGCTATTAAATAGCGTTTGCATATGTCCGCGTATCGAAGCAGTAGAGTTCAAATCCTTTTTTTAATGCGATATCGCGTCTCATTTCTTTGTTTCATGATAGGATATAATATTCATAGCGAAGTGTCACCTATACCTCGCATACACTTCAAATGAATGTATATGCGATACTTCCTTGCTAGGAAATAGCGCTTGCAGATGTTTACGTATCGAAGCAATAGTGTTCTAATGCTTCTTAAAACGAGATATCTCATCACATTTCTATGTTTCATGATAAGATATAATATACATTGCAAGGTGTCATGTATTCCTCGTATTCACTTCAAAAGAATGTAAATGCGACACTTCCCTGCTAGAAAATAGCGACTGCAGATGCCTACGCGTCGGGGCAATATAGTTCTAATGTCTCTCAAAACGCCATATCGCATCCCATTTCCATGTTTCGTGATAAAATATAATATTCATTGCGAAGTGTCATGTATACCTCGTATTCACTCCAAAAGAATGTAAATGCGACACTTCCATGCTAGGAAATAGCGTTTGCAGATGTCTCCGCATCGAGGCCATAGAGTTCTAATGCTTCTTATAACGCGATATCGCACCTCACTTCTATGTTTCATGATAAGATATAATATTCATTGCGATTTGTCATGTATACCTCGTATTCACTTCAAAAGAATGTAAATGCGACACTTGCATGCTTGGAAATAGCGTTTGCATATGTCTACGTATCGTAACAATAGAGTTCAAATACTTCTTAAAACGCGATATCGCATCTCATTTCTATGTTTCATTTTATGATATAATATTTATTGCGAAGTGCCTCGTATATCCCGCATACATATCAAATGAATGTAAATGCGACACTTCCTTGATAGGAAATAGCGATGGCAGATGTCTACGTATCGAAGCAGTAGAGATCTAATGCTTCTCAAATCGCAATATCGCATCTCAATTCTATGTTTCATGATAAGATAGAATATTCGTTTCGAAGTGCTATGTACTCCTCGTCTACACTTCCAATGAATGTAAATGCGACACTTCCTTGCTAGGTAATAGCGCTTGCAGATGTTTACGTATCGAAGCAATAGGGTTCTAGTGCCCCTTATATCGCTATATCGCATCCCATTTCTATGTTTCATGATGAGATATAATATTCATTGCGAAGTGTCATGTATACCTCGTATTCACTTCAAAAGAAGGTAAATGTGACACTTGCTTGCTAGGAAATAGCGTTTGCATATGTCTGCGTATCGTAGCAATATATTTCTTATGCTTCTTAAATCGCGATATCGCATCTCATTACTATGTTTCGGGACAAGATATAATATTCATTGTGGAGTGTTTAGTATACCCCGTATTCATTTGAAAAGAATGTAAGTGCAGCATTTCCTTGCTATTAAATAGCGTTTGCATATGTCCGCGTATCGAAGCAGTAGAGTTCAACTCCTTCTTTTAATGCGATATCGCGTCTCATTTCTTTGTTTCATGATAGGATATAATATTCATAGCGAAGTGTCACCTATACCTCGCATACACTTCAAATGAATGTATATGCGATACTTCCTTGCTAGGAAATAGCGCTTGCAGATGTTTACGTATCGAAGCAATAGAGTTCTAATGCTTCTTATAACGAGATATCGCATCACATTTCTATGTTTCATGATAAGATATAATATACATTGCAAGGTGTCATGTATTCCTCGTATTCACTTCAAAAGAATGTAAATGCGACACTTCCCTGCTAGAAAATAGCGACTGCAGATGCCTACGCGTCGGGGCAATAGAGTTCTAATGTCTCTCAAAACGCCATATCGCATCCCATTTCCATGTTTCGTGATAAAATATAATATTCATTGCGAAGTGTCATGTATACCTCGTATTCACTCCAAAAGAATGTAAATGCGACACTTCCATGCTAGGAAATAGCGTTTGCAGATGTCTCCGCATCGAGGCCATAGAGTTCTAATGCTTCTTATAACGCGATATCGCACCTCACTTCTATGTTTCATGATAAGATATAATATTCATTGCGATTTGTCATGTATACCTCGTATTCACTTCAAAAGAATGTAAATGCGACACTTCCTTGCTAGGAAATAGCGTTTGCATATGTCTGCGTATCGTAGCAATATATTTCTTATGCTTCCTAAAACGGGATATCGCATCTCATTACTATGTTTCGGGACAAGATATAATATTCATTGCGAAGTGTCATGTATAGCTCGTACTCACTCCAAAAGAATGTAAATGCGAGACTTCCTTGCTAAGAAGTAGCGTTTCCAGATGTCTATGCATCGAAACAACAGAGTTCTAGTGCTTCTTAAAACGAGATGTCGAATCCCATTTCTCTTTTTCATGATATGATATAATATTGATTGCGAAGTGCCATGTATAACTCGTATTCACTTCAAAAGAATGTAAATGCGAAACTTCCATGCTTGGAAATGCGTTTCCATATGTCTACGTATAGAAGCAGTAGAGTTCTAATGCTTCTTAGAACGCGATTTCGCATCTAATTTCAATGTTTCACGATAAGATATAATTTTCATTGCGAACTATTATATATACCTCTTCTACACTACAAAAGAATGTAAGTGCGACACCTCCTTGCTGGGAAATAGCGTTTCCAGATGTCTACGTATCGAAGCAATAGAGTTCTAATGCTTCTCGGAGCGCGATATTGCATCTAATTTCACTGTTTCATGATAAGATATAATATTCATTGCGAAGTGTCATGTATACCTCGTATTCACGTCAAATAAATGTAAATCGACACTTCTATGCTAGGAAATAGCTTATGCAGATGTCTACGCGACGAGGCAATAGAGTTCCAATGCTTCTTAAAACGCGATACAGCATCTCATTTCTATGTTTCATGATAAGATATAATATTCATTGCGAAGTGTCACTTACACCTCGCATACACTTCAAATGAATGTAAATGCGACACTTCCTTGCTAGGGAATAGCGTATTCAGATGTCTACGTATCGTGGCAATAGAGTTCTAATGCTACTTAAAACGCGAAATCGCATCTCATTTCTATGTTTCGTGATAAGGTGTAATATTCATTGTGGAGTGTTATGTATAACCCATATTCACTTCAAAAGAATGTAAATGCGGCACTTCCTTGCTATTATGTAGCGTTTGCATTTGTCTACGTGTCGTAGCAAGAGAGCTCTAATGCTTTTTAAATCCCGATATCGCATCTCATTTCTATGTTTCATGATAAGATATAATATCCATTGTGAAGTGTTATGTATACCTTGCATTCACTTCAAAGAATGTAAGTGCGACGCTTCCTTGCTGTTAAATGGCGTTTGCAGATGTCTACGTATCGTAGCAATAGATTTCTAATCCTTTTTAAATGGCGATATCGCATTCCATTTCTATGTTTCGTGATAAAATATAATATTCATTGTTTAGTGCTATGTATACCTCGTATTCACTTCGAAAGAATGTAAATGCGACACTTGCATGCTTGGAAATAGCGTTTGCATATGTCTACGTATCGTAACAATAGAGTTCAAATGCTTCTTAAAACGCGATATCGCATCTCATTTCTATGTTTCATTTTATGATATAATATTTATTGCGAAGTGCCTCGTATATCCCGCATACATATCAAATGAATGTAAATGCGACACTTCCTTGATAGGAAATAGCGATGGCAGATGTCTACGCATCGAAGCAGTAGAAATCTAATGCTTCTCAAATCGCAATATCGCATCTCATTTCTATGTATCATGATAAGATATAATATTCGTTGCGAAGTGCTATGTACTCCTCGTCTACACTTCCAATGAATGTAAATGCGACACTTCCTTGCTAGGTAATAGCGCTTTCAGATGTTTACGTATCGAAGCAATAGGGTTCTAATGCCTCTTATATCGCTATATCGCATCTCATTTCTATGTTTCGTGATAAGATGTAATATTCATTGCGGACTGTCATGTATACCTCCTATTCACTCCAAACGAATGTAAATGCGACACTTCCTTGCTGGGAAATAGCGTCTGCAGATGCCTACGCATCGAGGCAATAGAGTTCTAATGCTTCTTAAATGCGATATCGCATCTCACTTCTAAGTTTCGTGATAAAATATAATATTCATTGCGAAGAGTCATGTGTACCTCGAATTCACTTCAAGAGAATGTAAATGCGACATTTCCTTGCTAGGTCGTAGCATATTCAGATGTCTACGTATCGTAGCAATAGAGTTCTAATGCTACTTAAATCGCGATATCGCATCTCATTTAAATGTTTGGTGATAAGATATAATATTCATTGCGAAGTGTCATGTATACCTCGTATTCACTTCAAAAGAATGTAAATGCGACACTTCCATGCTAGGAAATAGCGTTTGCAGATATCTCCGCATCGAGGCAATAGGGTTCTAATGCTTCTTAAAACGCGATATCGCATCTCACTTCTATGTTACATGATAAGATATAATATTCATTGCGATGTGTCATGTATACCTCGAATTCACTTCAAAAGAATGTAAATGCGACACTTCCATCCTAGGAAATAGCGTTTGCAGATGTCTATGTATCGTAGCAATAGATTTCTAATGTTTCTCAAAACGCGGTATCGCATCTCATTTCTATGATTCATGGTAAGATATAATATTGATGGCGAAGCGTCATGTATACCTCGTATTCACTCCAAACGAATGTAAATGCGACATTTCCTTGCTAGGAAATAGCGTCTGCAGATGTCTACGTATCGTAGCAATAGAGTTCTAATGCTACTTAAATCGCGATATCGCATCTCATTTAAATTTTTGGTGATAAGATATAATATTCATTGCGGAGTGTCATGCATACCTCCTATTCACTCCAAACAAATGTAAATGCGACACTTCCTTCCTAGGAAATAGCGTCTGCAGATGTCTACGCATCGAGGCGATAGAGTTCTAATGCTTCTTAAAACGAGATATCGCATCTCATTTCTATGTTTCATTATAAGATATAATATTCATTGCGAAGTGACATGTATACCTCGTATTCACATCAAAAGAATGTAAATGCGACTATTCCTTGCTAGATCATAGCGTTTGCAGATGCCTACGTATCGTAGCAATAGAGTTATAATGCTTCTTAGATCGCGGTATCGCATCTCATTTTTATGTTTCGTGATAAGTTACAATATTCATTCCGAAGTGTCATGTAAACCTCGAATTCATTTCAAAAGAATGTAAATGCGACTATTGCTTGCTAGGAAATAGCGTTTGCAGATATCTCCACATGGAGGCAATAGGGTTCTAATGCTTCTTAAGACGCGATATCGCATCTCACTTATTTGTTACATGATAAGATATAATGTTCATTGTGAAGTGTCATGTATACCTCGTATTCACTTCAAAAGAATGTAAATGCGAATCTTCCTTGCTAGGAAATAGCGTATTCAGATGTCTACGTATCGTAGCAATAAAGTTCTAATGCTACTTAAATCGCGATATCACATCTCATTTCTATGTTTCGTGATAAGATATAATATTCACTGCGAGGTATCATGTACAACTCGTACTCACTTCAAAAGAATGTAAGTGCGACACTTCCGTGCTAGGAAATAGCGTTTGCTGATGTCTACGCATCGATGCCATAGAGTTCTAATGCTTCTTAAAACGCGATATCGCATCTCTCTCCTATGTATCATGATAAGATACAATATTCATTGCGAAGTGTCATATATACCTCGTATTCTCTCCAAACGAATGTAAATGCGACACTTCCTTGCTAGGAAATGGCGTATTCAGATGTCTACGTTTCGTAGCAATAGAGTTCTAATGCTTCTCAAAACGCGATATCGCATCTCATTTCTATGCTTCATGATAAGATATAATATTCATTGCGAAGTGTCATGAATACCTCGTATTCACTTCAAAAGAATGTAAATGCGACACTTCCATGCTAGCAAATAGCGTCTGCAGATGTCTACGCGTCGAGGCAATAAGGTTCTAATGCTTCTTAAAACGCGATATCGCATCTCACTTCTACGATTCATGAAATGATATAATATTCATTGCGAAGTGTCATGTATACCTCCTATTCACTTCAAAAGAATGTAAATGCGAATCTTCCTTGCTAGGAAATAGCGTATTCAGATGTCTACGTATCGTAGCAATAGAGTTCTAATGCTACTTATATCGCGATATCGCATCTCATTTCTATGTTTCGTGATAAGATATAATATTCACTGCGAGGTGTCATGTATACCTCGAATTCACTTCAAAGGAATCTAAATGTGACATTTCCATGCTAGGAAATAGCGTCTGTAGATGTCTACGCGTCGAGGCAATAGAGTTCTAGTGCTTCTTAGATCGTGATATCGCATCTCATTTTTATGTTTCGTGATAAGTTATAATATTCATTCCGAAGTGTCATGTACACCTCGTATTCACTTCAAAAGAATGTAAGTGCGACACTTCCATGCTAGGAAATAGTGTTTGCTGATGTCTCCGCATCGATGCCATAGTGTTCTAATGCTTCTTAAAACGCGATATCGCATCTCTCTTCTATGTTTCATGATAAGATATAATATTCATTGCGAAGTGTCATGTATACCTCGTATTCACTTCAAAAGAATGTAATTGCGACACATCCATGCTAGGAAACAGCGTCTGCAGATGTCTACGCGTCGAGGCAATAAGTTTCTAATGCTTCTTAAAACGAGATATCGCATCTCATTTCTATGTTTCATTATAAGATATAATATTCATTGCGAAGTGACATGTATACCTCGTATTCACATCAAAAGAATGTAAATGCGACTATTCCTTGCTAGATCATAGCGTTTGCAGATGCCTACGTATCGTAGCAATAGAGTTATAATGCTTCTTAGATCGCGGTATCGCATCTCATTTTTATGTTTCGTGATAAGTTACAATATTCATTCCGAAGTGTCATGTAAACCTCGAATTCATTTCAAAAGAATGTAAATGCGACTATTGCTTGCTAGGAAATAGCGTTTGCAGATATCTCCACATGGAGGCAATAGGGTTCTAATGCTTCTTAAGACGCGATATCGCATCTCACTTATTTGTTACATGATAAGATATAATGTTCATTGTGAAGTGTCATGTATACCTCGTATTCACTTCAAAAGAATGTAAATGCGAATCTTCCTTGCTAGGAAATAGCGTATTCAGATGTCTACGTATCGTAGCAATAAAGTTCTAATGCTACTTAAATCGCGATATCACATCTCATTTCTATGTTTCGTGATAAGATATAATATTCACTGCGAGGTATCATGTACAACTCGTACTCACTTCAAAAGAATGTAAGTGCGACACTTCCGTGCTAGGAAATAGCGTTTGCTGATGTCTACGCATCGATGCCATAGAGTTCTAATGCTTCTTAAAACGCGATATCGCATCTCTCTCCTATGTATCATGATAAGATACAATATTCATTGCGAAGTGTCATATATACCTCGTATTCTCTCCAAACGAATGTAAATGCGACACTTCCTTGCTAGGAAATGGCGTATTCAGATGTCTACGTTTCGTAGCAATAGAGTTCTAATGCTTCTCAAAACGCGATATCGCATCTCATTTCTATGCTTCATGATAAGATATAATATTCATTGCGAAGTGTCATGAATACCTCGTATTCACTTCAAAAGAATGTAAATGCGACACTTCCATGCTAGCAAATAGCGTCTGCAGATGTCTACGCGTCGAGGCAATAAGGTTCTAATGCTTCTTAAAACGCGATATCGCATCTCACTTCTACGATTCATGAAATGATATAATATTCATTGCGAAGTGTCATGTATACCTCCTATTCACTTCAAAAGAATGTAAATGCGAATCTTCCTTGCTAGGAAATAGCGTATTCAGATGTCTACGTATCGTAGCAATAGAGTTCTAATGCTACTTATATCGCGATATCGCATCTCATTTCTATGTTTCGTGATAAGATATAATATTCACTGCGAGGTGTCATGTATACCTCGAATTCACTTCAAAGGAATCTAAATGTGACATTTCCATGCTAGGAAATAGCGTCTGTAGATGTCTACGCGTCGAGGCAATAGAGTTCTAGTGCTTCTTAGATCGTGATATCGCATCTCATTTTTATGTTTCGTGATAAGTTATAATATTCATTCCGAAGTGTCATGTACACCTCGTATTCACTTCAAAAGAATGTAAGTGCGACACTTCCATGCTAGGAAATAGTGTTTGCTGATGTCTCCGCATCGATGCCATAGTGTTCTAATGCTTCTTAAAACGCGATATCGCATCTCTCTTCTATGTTTCATGATAAGATATAATATTCATTGCGAAGTGTCATGTATACCTCGTATTCACTTCAAAAGAATGTAATTGCGACACATCCATGCTAGGAAACAGCGTCTGCAGATGTCTACGCGTCGAGGCAATAAGTTTCTAATGCTTCTTAAAACGCGATATCGCATCTCACTTCTATGATTCATGATAAGATATTATATTCATTGCGAAGTGTCCTGTATACCTCGTATTCATTTCAAAAGAATGTAAGTGCGACTATTCATTGCTAGGAAATAGCGTTTGCAGATATCTACGTATCGGAGCAATGGAGTTCTAATGCTTCTCAGAACGCCATATCGCATCTCATTTCTATGCTTCATGATAAGATATAATATTCATTGCGAAGTGTCATGTATGCCTCGTATTCACTTCAAAAGAATGTAAATGCGAATCTTCCTTGCTAGGAAATAGCGCTTGCAGATGTCTAGG
Organism: Xylocopa sonorina; assembly: GCF_050948175.1. Taxonomy (NCBI): domain Eukaryota; kingdom Metazoa; phylum Arthropoda; class Insecta; order Hymenoptera; family Apidae; genus Xylocopa; species Xylocopa sonorina. The sequence goes on from NW_027490163.1 coordinate 157,450, forward strand.
TTTCGTAGCAATAGTGTTCTAATGCTTCTCAAAACGCGATATCGCATCTCATTTCTATGCTTCATGATAGGATATAATATTCATTGCGAAGTGTCATGTATAGCTCGTATTCACTTCAAAAGAATGTAAGTGCGACACTTCCATGCTAGGAAATAGCGTTTGCTGATGTCTCCGCATCGATGCCATAGAGTTCTAATGCTTCTTAAAACGCGATATCGCATCTCTCTTCTATGTTTCATGATAAGATATAATATTCATTGCGAAGTGTCATGTATACCTCCCATTCACTACAAAAGAATGAGAATGCGACACTTCCATGCTAGGAAATAGCGTCTGGAGATGTCTACGCGTCGAGGCAATAGAGTTCTAATGCTTCTCAAAACGCGATATCGCATCTCATTTCTATGCTTCATGATAAGATATAATATTCATTGCGAAGTGTCATGTACACCTCGTATTCACTTCAGAAGAATGTAAGTGCGACACTTCCATGCAAGGAAATAGCGTTTGCTGATGTCTCCGCATCGATGCCATAGAGTTCTAATGCTTCTTAAAACGCGATATCGCATCTCTCTTCTATGTTTCACGATAAGATATAATATTCATTGCGAAGTGTCATGTATACCTCCCATTCACTACAAAAGAATGAGAATGCGACACTTCCATGCTAGGAAATAGCGTCTGGAGATGTCTACGCGTCGAGGCAATAGAGTTCTAATGCTTCTCAAAACGCGATATCGCATATCATTTCTCTGTTTCATGATAAGGTATAATATTCATTGCGAAGTGTCATGTATACCCCGTATTCACTTCAAAAGAATGTAAATGCTACGCTTCCTTGCTAGCAAATAGCGTATTCAGATGTCTACGTATCGTGGCAATAGAATTCTAATGCTACTTAAATCGCGATATCGCTTCTCATTTCTGTGTTTCGTGATAAGATATAATATTCATTGCGGAGTGTCATGTATACCTCGTATTCTCTCCAAACGAATGTAAATGCGACACTTCCTTGCTAGGAAATGGCGTATTCAGATGTCTACGTTTCGTAGCAATAGTGTTCTAATGCTACTTAAATCTCGATATCGCATCTCATTTATATGTTTCGTGATAAGTTATAATATTCATTCCGAAGTGTCATGTAAACCTCGAATTCATTTCAAAAGAATGTAAATGCGACTATTGCTTGCTAGGAAATAGCGTTTGCAGATATCTCCACATCGAGGCAATAGAGTTCTAATGCTTCTTAAGACGCGATATCGCATCTCACTTCTATGATTCATGATATGATATAATGTTCATTGCGAAGTGTCATGTATACCTCGTATTCACTTCAAAAGAATGTAAATGCGACTATTCCTTGCTAGGAAATAGCGTTTGCAGATGCCTACGTATCGTAGCAATAGAGTTCTAAAGCTTCGTACAACGCGATATCGCATCTCTCTTCTATGTTTCATGTAAGATATAATATTCATTGCGAAGTGTCATGTATATCTCGTATTCACTTCAAGAGAATGTAAATGCGACTATTGCTTGCTAGGAAATAGCGTTTGCAGATGTCTACGTATCGTAGCAATAAAGTTCCAATGCAACTCAATTCGCGATATCGCATCTCATCTATATGTTTCGTGGTGAGATATAATATTCATTGCGAAGTGTCATGTATACCTCGTATTCACTGCAACAGAATGTAAGTGCGGCACTTCTATGCTAGGAAATAGCGTTTGCAGATGTCTCCGCATCGAGGCCATAGAGTTCTAATGCTTCTTACAACGCGATATCGCATCTCTCTTCTATGTTTCGTGATAAGATATAATATTCATTGTGGAATGTTATGTATACCTCGTATTCACTTCAAACGAATGTAAATGCGACTATTGCTTGCCAGGAAATGGCGTTTGCAGATGTCTACGTATCGTAGCAATAGAGTTCTAATGCTTCCTAAAACGAGATATCGCATTTCATTTCTATGTTACGTGATAAGATATAATATTCATTGCGAAATGTCAAGTATACCTCGTATTCACTACCAAACGAATGTAAATGCGACACTTCCTTGCTAGGAAATAGCGTATTCAGATGTCTACGTATCGTAGCAATAGAGTTCTAATGCTACTTAAATCGCGATATCGCATCTCATTTCTATGCTTCGTGATAAGATGTAATATTCATTGCGAAGTGTCATGTACACCTCGTATTCACTTCAAAAGAATGTAAATGCGACACTTCCATCCTAGGAAATAGCGTCTGCAGATGTCTACGCGTCGAGGCAATAGAGTTCTAATGCTTCTTGAAACGCGATATCGCATCTCACTTCTATGTTTCATGATAAGATACAATATTCATTGCGAAGTGTCATGCACACCTCGTATTCACTTCAAAAGAATGTATGTGCGACACTTCCATGCTAGGAAATAGCGTTTGCAGATGTCCCCGCATCGAGGCCATAGGGTTCTAATGCTTCTTAAAACGCGATATCGCATCTCTCTTCTATGTTTCATGATAAGGTATAATATTCATTACGAAGTGTCTTGTATACCTCGTATTCACTTCAAAAGAATGTAAATGCGAATCTTCCTTGCTAGGAAATAGCGTTTGCAGATTTCTACGTATCGTAGCAAAAGAGTCCTAATGCTTCCTAAAACGAGATATCGCATTTCATTTCTATGTTACGTGATAAGATATAATATTCATTGCGAAATGTCAAGTATACCTCGTATTCACTACCAAACGAATGTAAATGCGACACTTCCTTGCTAGGAAATAGCGTATTCAGATGTCTACGTATCGTAGCAATAGAGTTCTAATGCTACTTAAATCGCGATATCGCATCTCATTTCTATGCTTCGTGATAAGATGTAATATTCATTGCGAAGTGTCATGTACACCTCGTATTCACTTCAAAAGAATGTAAATGCGACACTTCCATCCTAGGAAATAGCGTCTGCAGATGTCTACGCGTCGAGGCAATAGAGTTCTAATGCTTCTTAAAACGCGATATCGCATCTCACTTCTATGTTTCATGATAAGATACAATATTCATTGCGAAGTGTCATGCACACCTCGTATTCACTTCAAAAGAATGTATGTGCGACACTTCCATGCTAGGAAATAGCGTTTGCAGATGTCTCCGCATCGAGGCCATAGAGTTCTAATGCTTCTTAAAACGCGATATCGCATCTCACTCCTATGTTTCATGATAGGATATAATATTCATTGCGAAGTGTCATATATACCTCGTATTCACTTCAGAAGAATGTAAATGCGACTCTTGCTTGCAAGGAAATAGCGTTTGCAGATGCCTACATATCGTAGCAATAGAATTCTAATGCTTCTTAGATCGCGATATCGCATCTCATTTCTATGTTTCGTGATAAGTTATAATATTCATTCCGAAGTGTCATGTATACCTCGAATTCACTTCAAAAGAATGTAAATGCGACACTTCCATGCTAGGAAATAGCGTTTGCAGATATCTCCGCATCGGGGCAATAGGGTTCTAATGCTTCTTAAAACGCGATGTCGCATCTCACTTCTATGTTACATGATAAGATATAATATTCATTGCGAAGTGTCATGTATACCTCGTTGTCACTTCAAAAGAATGTAAATGCAAATCTTCCTTGCTAGGAAATAGCGTTTGCAGATGGCCACGTATCGTAGCATTAGAGTTCTCATGCTTTTTAAGACGGGATATCGCATCTCATATCTATCTTTCATGATAAGGTATAATATTCATTGCGAAGTGCTATGTATACCTCGTATTCGCTTCAAAAGAATGTAAATGCGACACTTCCATGCTAGGAAGTAGCGTTTGCAAATGTCTACGTATTGTAGCAATAGAGTTCTAATGCTTGTTAAAACCCAATATCGCATCTCACTTCTGTGTTTCACGATAAGATATAATATTCATTGCGAAGTGTCATGTACACTCGTCTACACATCAAAAGAATGTAAATGCAACACTTCCTTGCTGGGAATTACCGTTTGCAGATGGCTACGTATCGAAGCAATAGATTTCTCATGCTTCTTAGAACGGGATATCGCATCTCATATCTATGTTTCATGATAAGATATAGTATTCATTGTGCAATGTTATGTATACCTCGCATTCACTTCAAAAGAATGTAAATGCGACACTTCCTTGCTAGGAAATAGCGTTTGCGGATGTCTGCGTATCGTAGCAATAGAGTTCTAATGCTTCTTGAAACGGGATATCGTATCTCATACCTATGGTTCATGATGGGATATAGTATTCATTGCGAAGTGTTATGTATACCTCGCATTCGCTTCAAATGAAGTTAAATGCGACACTTCTTTGCTAGGAAATAGAGCTTGCAGATTTCAACGTACCGTAGCAATAGAGTTCTAATGCTTCTCATAACGCAATATCATATCACATTTGTATGTTTCATGATAGGATATAATATGCATTGTGGAGTGATATGTATCCCTCGAATACACTTCAAATGATTGTAAATGCGGCACTTCCTTGCTGGGAAATAGCGTTTGCAGGTGTCCACGTATCGAAGCAATAGAGTTCTAATGCATCTTAAATCGCGATGTCGCATCTCATTTCTATGTTTCATGATAAGATATAATATTCAGGTCGAAGTGTCATGTATTCCTCGTACTCACATCAAAAGAATGTAGGTGCGACACTTCCTTGCGAGGAAATAGCGTTTGGAGATGGCTACGTATCGTAGCATTAGAGTTCTCATGCTTCTTAAAACGGGATATCGTATCTCATTCCTATGTTTCATGATAAGATATAATATTCATTGCGAAGTATTATGTATACCTCGCATTCGCCTATAAAGAATGTAAATCCGACACTTCCATGCTAGGAAATAGCGTTTGCAAATGTCTACGTATAGTAGCAATAGAGTTCTAATGCTTGTTAAAACCCGATATTGCATGTCACTTCTGTGTTTCACCATAAGATACAATATTCATTGCGAAGTGTCATGTATTCTCGTCTACAAATCAAAAGAATGTAAATGCAACACTTCCTTGCTAGGAAATAGCGTTTGCAGATGGCTACGTATCGAAGCAATAGATTTCTCATGCTTCTTGAAACGGGATATCGTATCTCATACCTATGGTTCATGATAAGATATAGTATTCATTGCGAAGTGTTATGTATACCTCGCATTCGCTTCAAATGAATGTAAATCCGACACTTCCATGCTAGGAAATAGCGTTTGCAGATGTCTACATATCGAAGCAATAGAGTTATAATGCTTCATATATCTCGATATCGCATCTCATTTCTATGTTTCATGATAAGATATAATATGCATTGTGGAGTGATATGTATCCCTCGAATACACTTCAAATGATTGTAAATGCGGCACTTCCTTTCTAGGAAATAGCGTTTGCAGATGTCTACGTATCGAAGCAATAGAGTTATAATGCTTCATATATCGCGATATCGCATCTCATATCTATGTTTCATGTTGAGATATAATATTCATTGCGAAGTGTTATGTATACCTCGTATTCGCTTCAAAAGAATGTAAATGCGACACTTCCTTGCTAGGAAGTAGCGTTTGCAGATGTCTACGTATCGAAGCAATAGAGTTCTAAAGCTTCTTAAATCGCGATATTGCATCTCATTTCTTTGATTCATGATAAGATATAATATTCATTGTGCAGTGTTATGTATTCTCGTCTACACTTCAAAAGAAAGTAAATGCGACACTTCCTTGCTTGGAAATAGCGCTTGCAGATGACTACCTATCGTAGCAATAGAGTTCTAATGCTTCTTAGAACGCGATATCGCACCTCATTTCTATTTTTCATGATAAGATATAATATTCATTGCGAAGTGTCATGTACTCTCGTCTACACGTCAAAAGAATGTAAATGCAGCACTTCCTTGCTAGGGAATAGCGTTTCCAGATATCTAGGTATCGAAGCAATAGAGTTCTAATGGGGAGGGGTAGAGGTCCTTCTCAGACCCGAGAACCATCCTGTTTGTCTCCATGGACTATGGCAGCGGTCTTATCGTTGCAGAGCTCTGGATCCTATCCTTCGGGCTTCAGGGTCTCTTCTTGTTCACTTCCCGACTCCTCCACCGTCGAGCCCGTCACGCTACCTCGGCGCACATCCCTTCCGCGAACCTGCGGTCTTATTATCCGCCGAAGAGGCGTCTTATGGGTCGCTTCTTCCATCAGCTCGCCAGTCTAATCCGTAGAACGGAGAGAGTGAAGCGACCGGGGGGGGGGGGGGGTGTGTGTGGAAGGTTCTACCATCGTGTATTTCACGCTCCTCGCAAATACAGCTGTCGCGATGGTCCGTGTCGCGCTTCTCGCATGGGTGGTGATCTGTGAGCTAGTCTAACCGAAGCAGGGGGGGGGGGGTGAGCGAGCCTTGTGACTTCACTACGTCACAGTACGTACAAATTTGCGATTAAGTAGCTATGTGTTCAAATTCGATTCCGAATAATGCACTAGGAAGCATCCCAGATAACAAACGGCAAGATGGTAGCGACACCATGCCGGCACTATATTGCCACTTCCGAGGAGTGTCAACTGATTCGTAGTCATCTGTGACCGGATTCGTTGACTAAAATGCCAGAACGTGTTACCAGCACGTTCTAGACAAGCGAATCGCGCAGAACCAGCACCATGGTGACACGCGTATCATCGCTCCATTCATGAATCTCCTCAGCAATGACGCAGGATCACATTTGGCAATGGGGAACCTGTGCTTTCATACAAATTAGAACCGTTAGATGTCAGTAGATGTTCAGCATATGAGTATTGATAGACATTTTGATGGTCGTTTTCCTATATTTATAGTTATTGAGCGAGTCGTATATATTTCTTTCAATCCATCATAGACTAAAAATATTATTTATAAAAAAATATCAATTATAAAATAAAAATTCATGCTGTTGCGTCCCTAACTTCGCCTTGTGTAATTTTTGAAATAACATGCTGTCATCGTATATAATGTAACCCTCAATTGCATGAATTTGTAACAATAAATTGAAGAAAATATATATAAAATAAGTGTATATATTTTTATGGCAATGTAATTATCGACTTTATTGAAAAAATCGCCCTATCGAGCTAGTTTATAGAAAATAATAAAATCGAGTTCTTATATCTTTGTTTTGTGCCGGTGTATCTATATTGGAATCAAAATAAATAAATTGCACAGTATAGTCATTTTTCATATTTGCTTATAATTTTTATGGAAACAGCTTCCCCATTAGTAAATGTCAGCCTACGCCACAGCCACGCGTGTAGCTATGGTGAGCTGATAGTGTCATTGTCACGGCCGTGTAGCCCGTGTGCTATATCTCGGTGCTTTAATAGTGCCGTGATACGAATGCCGCCCCAGTACTAACAGTATGCCATTTCGAAAGCTGAGTAGGAGCACTTTGTTAGCACAGTTCTGTCACGGAATTCGTTCCATCCGTTGTCATTGGCGTGCCAATCGCTGGCTGTTTGGGATATTGTAGTGCATGAGGCAGACTTGTTCCTTATCATCGTCAAGGAGATGGATTTTCACTCCCCCCTTTTTGAATTTTTTAAATTATTGTTTGGAATTTTTGCCGTTTCTGTATCTCTATGACCGCATTGTGGATTCAACTTATGTACGATCTTTTTGGTCTTCATCTTTTGTTACATGTAATATTATATATGCGATGCACGTTTGTTATGTAATGCTCCGATTTGTAAGCCTCAGATACTTTTATTCTTAGGTGAAGCAACTTATTCGATTAATATATATTTATTAGACATAGATATAAACAATTAGAAAAATGTTATTAAATCGCTATTAAATATGTTGTTGCAATTATATAGTTAAGGTCTGAAGATGTAGATGCAATTAATGTCCGATATTTTACGTGATCCAATCGACGTATCAAGTGAGGCTATGAAATATAAAAATCTTTTATTATTCTTCGACCCCTTTACATGTTACACGAATGATAAGTTCTACAAGACAAGAAGCCTGAATTAGTGAGATATCTAGGAACATAAGCAATTTGTAAGTAACACATCTTTTCTCTTTGAAATATTTGCCTTTGCATAGAATAGAACGTATAGATATAATTGCCTGTTTTGTACCCATTTCGGTCCAATTCTATTATAGCCTTTGAGCAGAAGTAATATTGATTATACCTGATTTTTGCAATAGTTCTTTAATTAACAGATTTTATTAACCTAGAATCATCATTTGACGGATGTATCAATCTACTTTGTAGCTCCATCAGTTTCTTTTTCTGCTCGCTACTTTCCATTTTCAGTTCCGTATACTTATCCTTTATCACCATCATATATGTTGCGTAAAATTACAATAACTTTTTGTCCTCAAATTTTGCGGATATTTCAATTAAATTTCCTTTGATTAAATAAACGGAAATTAAAAAACAGTGGCACGTACCATTTCTTGGAAACGTTGCATCGTAATTTGCATCTGACTGTTTTGAAAGGCACGCACTTTACTTAACGTTTGCAATGATTCGGTTAGCGAAGTAAAGTAATATTCTACTTTCGAAATTGTTGGCTCTTGTAATTCTAAGGCAAATATATTCATCTGTCGACATCGTGAACATTGTTTTTTGGCAAAATTCCAGAAAAACAAATATACTATAAGTAAAATAATAAACATCATAATATTAAATTTAACTCTGTTCATCGTTGCCTTGTTGGACACATCCATAGCAATATACAGGGTGGGGCAGTAATAATTAGCACCTCAGATATCCACGAAACTATAAGTTTCATAGAAGTTTTTGCTAATATAAAATTGCACAGTACAAAGGGGCCATCCGTTGATGAAAATAGTTTTTTTATAAGTGGAGTTATGTTGGACATATGAAGGTTACCTTCATTTTTTAAAATGAATTGGTATGTCCATTCTTCCGCAATATGATAGAGCATTTTAAAGCAAGTTTAACGATCAGTAACATGAAGGCACTGAAGGTTACAAAAAGTAAAGAAAGGCGATAATACTCACGGTTTTGATAGTAAATGAAACATACGTATTGTAAACAGTGGTGGAAGGCGTAATACTTACCGTTTACTTCACTGTGAATAAATACTTTTCGAAGGGCATTTCAATAGTTTGCAGCATAAGTTAAACATGATAAGATTAGTATTGAAAAATCGGTTCGAATACGTTTGGTTAGGCTGTTCTTTGTGTCGTTCATTTTATAAGTACTGAGCTGCGGATTCCTGAGGACAGCTCACAAAATTGTTGAACTATGGAAGATTATCATTGTGAATTTGAATCAAAAGGTAATTAAATTCCATTAGATTGTAAACAGATCTCAATGTTTCATTTTAGATAGTAAGATTAAATACTCTTTACAAAATTACACGAATGGATACATACCTTTCTGTTATTATTATTTCATAAAGAATTATAATTGCAATTATATAGTTCATTACGATAAAAAATATTTCTCAGAAAATTCTAAATATTAAATTAAAGAATCAAGTAAAACATTTTTAATAATTACGAATATGAAAAATACTTGAACATTCCAATAGAAAGATATCTAAGCAGAAGTTAGAAAAGTCAAACATTCAATTTCAATTCCAGAATTCATCTATAAGAGGTAAAATGTTTCGAAAGCTTTAATTACAGTCTTTAATGCAAGCAGTTGGGCAGTATTTCAATTTTTAAGAAAATTGATGAAAGTCAACCATTTTGAAGTGGTCAGAATCTTTGTCGTTTGAGCAATAAGTGAATAACAAATAACTGCATAAATTCCAGGCTTAAAAACATATGGATTAAATCCTATGCAGACTCGTTTATGAGCTAGTTACTAAATAATAATCCACACTAAGTAATCATTTTAAAACTTAAACGATTACATCTCGCGAACTTTCAAAGATATCAGAAGCGTGAAAAGTATGTGGTTTATCAAAAACTCTTCTAAAAGAACGGACGAAGCCAATAGAAATCTTTGTTGAAGTAAGCAAGTTCTAAAGTTCTAAGCAACGCGATGGCCCTTATCTGCCTATGTTTCATAGCAAGTAAGTTCTGAATTTCTATGAAATCCGATGGAATTCCTCACTACTAACGTTTCAAAGTAAGTTCTCAAATTCTCAATTCTACGTTTAAAACTATGTGTGTTCCATATATCTATGTAAAGTGATGGTTCCTATTAGTTGTAACGGAAACCTATATATAGTAAGTCAGGGAAGCTCGAAGGGGTTAATTATCTAAATGCTTTAAGGTGTAAAACGTACTTTAATCTAAAGCGATCTATCGTTCCAAGGTACCCGCTCACGTACAACTTTTCTTGGGGGCCAGCTGCTCAAAAAGTAGCAAAGGGATAGACTACACGACCCCGGGAACCCTGGGGCGGAACAACCCTTGAAACTTCGAAATGCTCCTCTTCTCGACTACGCCTAGCCAAGTACACACACTCAGGTCGCGAGATACTGAAGTCACGGCATGTTTATTTATGGTCTCGACGTGGGTTTAACTAACAAGGGCTACGGGAAACTACGCAACACGCCGCAAATTACCGGGTATCATAACTCGCTTCACGATATAAGATACAATATACAATATGCGACACAAGAAATGGGACACTTTAGCGAATAAGCTCTCACGTTCTCTTCTTCAGGTTCCTTGAATTCGCTGGTGGTCTTCGGGTCTCCTGCATCTTCCTCGGGGCTCCTTGGTGGAGTGGGCTGTAGGCTTCGGTATTGTTCGAGTCCATCGATCAGTGGATTTCGGCGATTTCCTCTTCTCGCCCCCTTGGGTGTCCCATGGCCCACCTGCAGGGCCGCTGGACTTTTGACTTCTTTTTAGGGAGTTAAGGATGGTTGAGGACCTTCTCACATCCCAGAGCATTATATAGCACAAAAGCAGATAAGCATAATGCGATGCATAGAGCTTTACAACATTCTAACTTACTTTGAACTGTTTATATGAAATGCAATATTGAGGTGTATGAAGCATGACAAATTAAATGCTTCGGCACCTGGACATCTAGAAACGCTATCCCCGGGCAAGAAAGTGTACGGTTCACACTCAATTCATGTGCAGAAGCAGATAAACATAACGCGATGCTATGAATATTACATCTTTTCATGAAATATAGAAGTAAGATGCGCAATCGCGTTTTACGAAGCATTAGAACTCTATTGCATCTAAACCTTCAGATATAGAAACGATATTCCGTAGCAAGGAAGTGATCCATTTACATTCATTTGAAGTATAGAGGAGATATACATAACGCGTTGCATTGAAATTACATCTTATCATGTGACTTAGAATTGATATGCGATATCGCGTTTTATAAAGAGTTAGAAATCTATTGCTTCGATGCGTAGACATCTAGAAACGCAATTTCCTAGCCAAGAAGTGTGGCATTTGCATTCTTTTGAAGTGTAGACGAGGTATACATAACACTTCGCAATGAATATTATATCTTATCATGAAACATACATGAGATGCGATATCGCGATTTAAGAAGCTTTAGAACTTTATTGCTACGATACGTAGACATCTGCAAACGCTATTTCCTAGCAAGGAAGTGTCGCATTTACATTCTTTTGAAGTGAATACGAGGTGTACATGACACCTCGCATTGAATATTATATCTTATCACAAAACATAGAAATGAGATGCGATATCGCGATTTAAGTAGCATTAGAACTCTATTGCTACGATACGTAGACATCTGCAAACGCTATTTCCTAGCAAGCAATAGTCGCATTTACTTTCTTTTCAATTGAATACGAGGTGTACATGACACTTCGCAATGAATATTATATCTTATCACGAAACATAGAAATGAGATACGATATCGCGATTTAAGTAGCATTAGAACCCTTTTGCTACGATACGTAGACATCTGAAAACGCTGTTTCCTAGCAAGGAAGTGTCGCATTTACATTCTTCTGAAGTGAATACGAGGTGTACATGACACTTCGCAATGAATATTATATCTCTTCACGAAACATAGAAGGGAGATGCGACATCGCGTTTTAAGAAGCATTAAAACTTTATGGCCTCGATGCGGAGACACCTACAAACGCTATTTCCTAGCATGGAAGTGTCGCATTTACATTTGGTTGGAGTGAATGCGAGGTACACATGACACTTCGCAATGAATATTATATCTTATCACGAAACATAGAAATGAGATGCGATATCGCGATTTAAGTAGCATTAGAACTCTATTGCTACGATACGTAGACATCTGAATACGCTATTTCCTAGCAAGGAAGTGTCGCATTTACATTCTCTTGAAGTGAATACGAGGCGTACATGACACCTCGCAGTGAATATTATATCTTATCACAAAACATAGAAATGAGATGCGATATCGCGTCTTAAGAAGCATTAGAACCCTATTGCCTTAATGGGGAGATATCTGCAAACGCTATTTCCTCGCATTGAAGTGTCGCATTTACATTCTTTTGAAGTGAGTTCGATGTATACATGACACTTCGCAATGAATATTATATCTTATCAAGAAACACATAAATGTGATGCGATATCGCGATTTAAGTAGCTCTAGAAATCTATTGCTACGACACATAGACATCTGCGAACGCTATTTCCTAGCAAGCAATAGTCGCATTTACTTTCTTTTGAATTGAATACGAGGTGTACATGACACTTCGCAATGAATATTATATCTTATCACGAAACATAGAAATGAGATACGATATCGCGTTCTAAGAAGTATTAGAACTGTATTGCCTCGACGCGTAGACATCTGCAAACGCTATTTCCTAGCATGGAAGTGTCGCACTTACATTCTTTTGAAGTGAATACGAGGTATACATGACACTTCGCAATGAATATTATACCTTATCATGTAACATAGAAATGAGATGCGATATCGCGATTTAAGAAGCATTCGAACCCTATTGCTACGATGCGTAGGCATCTGCAAACGCTATTTCCTAGCAAGGAAGATTCGCACTTACATTCTTTTGAAGTGAATACAAGGTATACATGAGACTTCGCTATGAATATTATATCTCATCACGAAACATATACATGAGATGCGATATCGCGATTTAAGTAGCATTAGAGCTCTATTGCTACGATACGTAGACATCTGCGAACGCTATTTCCCAGCAAGCAATAGTCGCATTTACATTCTTTTGAATTGAATACGAGGTATACATGACACTTCGCAATGAATATTATACCTGATCACGAAATATATAGATGAGATGCGATATCGCGATTTAAGTAGTATTAAAACTTTATTGCTACGATACGGAGACATCTGCAAACGCTATTTCCTAGCAAGCAATAGTCGCATTTACAATCTTTTGAAGTGAATACGAGGTATACATGACACTTCGCAATGAAAATTATATCTTATCTCGAAACATAGAAGTGAGATGTGATATCGCGATTTAAGTAGCATTAGAAATCTATTGCTACGATACGTAGACATCTGCAAACGCTATTTCCTAGCAAGCAGTAGTCGGATTTACATTCTTTTGAAGTGAATACGAGGTATACATGACACTTCGCAATGAATATTATATCTTATCATGAAACACAGAAGAGGGATGCGATATCGCGATTTAAGTAGCATTAGAACCCTTTTGCTACGATACGTAGACATCTGAAAACGCTATTTCCTAGCCAGGAAGTGTCGCATTTACATTCTTTTGAAGTGAATACGAGATATACATGACACTTCGCAATGAATATTATATCTTATCATGAAACATAGGAATGAGGTGCTATATCGCGTTTTGAGAAGCATTAGAACACTATTGCTAATATACGTAGACATCTGCAAACTCTATTTCCTACCATGGAAATGTCGCACTTACATTCCATTGAAGTGAATACGAGGTATACATAACATTACACAATGAATATTATATCTTATTACGAAACATAGAAATGAAATACGACATCTCGTTTTCAGAAGCATAAGTACTCTATTGCTGTGATACGTAGACATCTGCAAACGCTATTTCCTAGCATGGAAGTGTCGCATTTACATTCTTTTGAAGTGAATACGAGGTATACATGACACTTCGCAATGAATATTATATCTTATCAAGAATCATAGGGGAAATATGCGATATCGCGTCTTAAGAAGCATTAGAACTCTATTTTTACGATACGTAAACATCTGCAAACAATATTTCCTAGCAAGGAAGTGTCGCATTTACAATCTTTTGAAGTGAATGCGAGGTATACATAACACTCCACAATGAATATTATATCTTATCACGAAACATAGAAATGGAATGCGACATCTCGTTTTAAGTAGCATTAGAACTCCATTCTTACGATACGTGGTCATCTGGAAACGCTATTTCCTAGCAAGGAAGTGTCGCTTTTACATTATTTTGAAGTGAATAAGAGGTATACATGACACTTCGCAATGAAAATTATATCTTATCTCGAAACATAGAAGTGAGATGTGATATCGCGTTTTAGGAAGCATTAGAACTCTATTGCTACGATACGTAGACATCTGCAAACGCTATTTCCTAGCAAGGAAGTTTCGCATTTACATTCATTTGAAGTGAATACGAGGTATACATGACACTTCGCAATGAATATTATACCTTATCTCGATACATAGAAGTGAGATGCGACATCTCGTTTTAAGAAGCATTAGAACTCTGTTGCTACGATACGTAGACATCTGCAAACGCTATTTCCAAGCATGGAAGTGTCGCATTTACATTCTTTTGAAGTGAATACGAGGTATACATGACACTTCGCAATGGATATTATATCTTATCATGAAACATAGAAATGAGATACGATATCGCGATTTAAGTAGCATTAGAACCCTTTTGCTACGATACGTAGACATCTGAAAACGCTATTTCCTAGCAAGGAAGTGTCGCATTTACATTCTCTTGAAGTGAATACGAGGCGTACATGACACCTCGCAGTGAATATTATATCTTATCACAAAACATAGAAATGAGATGCGATATCGCGTCTTAAGAAGCATTAGAACCCTATTGCCTTAATGGGGAGATATCTGCAAACGCTATTTCCTCGCATTGAAGTGTCGCATTTACATTCTTTTGAAGTGAGTTCGATGTATACATGACACTTCGCAATGAATATTATATCTTATCAAGAAACACATAAATGTGATGCGATATCGCGATTTAAGTAGCACTAGAACTCTATTGCTACGACACATAGACATCTGCGAACGCTATTTCCTAGCAAGCAATAGTCGCATTTACTTTCTTTTGAATTGAATACGAGGTGTACATGACACTTCGCAATGAACATTATATCTTATCACGAAACATAGAAATGAGATACGATATCGCGTTCTAAGAAGTATTAGAACTGTATTGCCTCGACGCGTAGACATCTGCAAACGCTATTTCCTAGCATGGAAGTGTCGCACTTACATTCTTTTGAAGTGAATACGAGGTATACATGACACTTCGCAATGAATATTATACCTTATCATGTAACATAGAAATGAGATGCGATATCGCGATTTAAGAAGCATTCGAACTCTATTGCTACGATGCGTAGGCATCTGCAAACGCTATTTCCTAGCAAGGAAGATTCGCACTTACATTCTTTTGAAGTGAATACAAGGTATACATGAGACTTCGCTATGAATATTATATCTCATCACGAAACATATACATGAGATGCGATATCGCGATTTAAGTAGCATTAGAGCTCTATTGCTACGATACGTAGACATCTGCGAACGCTATTTCCCAGCAAGCAATAGTCGCATTTACATTCTTTTGAATTGAATACGAGGTATACATGACACTTCGCAATGAATATTATACCTTATCACGAAATATATAGATGAGATGCGATATCGCGATTTAAGTAGTATTAAAACTTTATTGCTACGATACGGAGACATCTGCAAACGCTATTTCCTAGCAAGCAATAGTCGCAGTTACAATCTTTTGAAGTGAATACGAGGTATACATGACACTTCGCAATGAAAATTATATCTTATCTCGAAACATAGAAGTGAGATGTGATATCGCGATTTAAGTAGCATTAGAAATCTATTGCTACGATACGTAGACATCTGCAAACGCTATTTCCTAGCAAGCAGTAGTCGGATTTACATTCTTTTGAAGTGAATACGAGGTATACATGACACTTCGCAATGAATATTATATCTTATCATGAAACACAGAAGTGGGATGCGATATCGCGATTTAAGTAGCAGTAGAACCCTTTTGCTACGATACGTAGACATCTGAAAACGCTATTTCCTAGCCAGGAAGTGTCGCATTTACATTCTTTTGAAGTGAATACGAGATATACATGACACTTCGCAATGAATATTATATCTTATCATGAAACATAGGAATGAGGTGCTATATCGCGTTTTGAGAAGCATTAGAACACTATTGCTAATATACGTAGACATCTGCAAACTCTATTTCCTACCATGGAAATGTCGCACTTACATTCCATTGAAGTGAATACGAGGTATACATAACATTACACAATGAATATTATATCTTATTACGAAACATAGAAATGAAATACGACATCTCGTTTTCAGAAGCATAAGTACTCTATTGCTGTGATACGTAGACATCTGCAAACGCTATTTCCTAGCATGGAAGTGTCGCATTTACATTCTTTTGAAGTGAATACGAGGTATACATGACACTTCGCAATGAATATTATATCTTATCAAGAATCATAGGGGAAATATGCGATATCGCGTCTTAAGAAGCATTAGAACTCTATTTTTACGATACGTAAACATCTGCAAACAATATTTCCTAGCAAGGAAGTGTCGCATTTACAATCTTTTGAAGTGAATGCGAGGTATACATAACACTCCACAATGAATATTATATCTTATCACGAAACATAGAAATGGAATGCGACATCTCGTTTTAAGTAGCATTAGAACTCCATTCTTACGATACGTGGTCATCTGGAAACGCTATTTCCTAGCAAGGAAGTGTCGCTTTTACATTATTTTGAAGTGAATAAGAGGTATACATGACACTTCGCAATGAAAATTATATCTTATCTCGAAACATAGAAGTGAGATGTGATATCGCGTTTTAGGAAGCATTAGAACTCTATTGCTACGATACGTAGACATCTGCAAACGCTATTTCCTAGCAAGGAAGTTTCGCATTTACATTCATTTGAAGTGAATACGAGGTATACATGACACTTCGCAATGAATATTATACCTTATCTCGATACATAGAAGTGAGATGCGACATCTCGTTTTAAGAAGCATTAGAACTCTGTTGCTACGATACGTAGACATCTGCAAACGCTATTTCCAAGCATGGAAGTGTCGCATTTACATTCTTTTGAAGTGAATACGAGGTATACATGACACTTCGCAATGGATATTATATCTTATCATGAAACATAGAAATGAGATACGATATCGCGATTTAAGTAGCATTAGAACCCTTTTGCTACGATACGTAGACATCTGAAAACGCTATTTCCTAGCAAGGAAGTGTCGCATTTACATTCTCTTGAAGTGAATACGAGGCGTACATGACACCTCGCAGTGAATATTATATCTTATCACAAAACATAGAAATGAGATGCGATATCGCGTCTTAAGAAGCATTAGAACCCTATTGCCTTAATGGGGAGATATCTGCAAACGCTATTTCCTCGCATTGAAGTGTCGCATTTACATTCTTTTGAAGTGAGTTCGATGTATACATGACACTTCGCAATGAATATTATATCTTATCAAGAAACACATAAATGTGATGCGATATCGCGATTTAAGTAGCACTAGAACTCTATTGCTACGACACATAGACATCTGCGAACGCTATTTCCTAGCAAGCAATAGTCGCATTTACTTTCTTTTGAATTGAATACGAGGTGTACATGACACTTCGCAATGAACATTATATCTTATCACGAAACATAGAAATGAGATACGATATCGCGTTCTAAGAAGTATTAGAACTGTATTGCCTCGACGCGTAGACATCTGCAAACGCTATTTCCTAGCATGGAAGTGTCGCACTTACATTCTTTTGAAGTGAATACGAGGTATACATGACACTTCGCAATGAATATTATACCTTATCATGTAACATAGAAATGAGATGCGATATCGCGATTTAAGAAGCATTCGAACTCTATTGCTACGATGCGTAGGCATCTGCAAACGCTATTTCCTAGCAAGGAAGATTCGCACTTACATTCTTTTGAAGTGAATACAAGGTATACATGAGACTTCGCTATGAATATTATATCTCATCACGAAACATATACATGAGATGCGATATCGCGATTTAAGTAGCATTAGAGCTCTATTGCTACGATACGTAGACATCTGCGAACGCTATTTCCCAGCAAGCAATAGTCGCATTTACATTCTTTTGAATTGAATACGAGGTATACATGACACTTCGCAATGAATATTATACCTTATCACGAAATATATAGATGAGATGCGATATCGCGATTTAAGTAGTATTAAAACTTTATTGCTACGATACGGAGACATCTGCAAACGCTATTTCCTAGCAAGCAATAGTCGCAGTTACAATCTTTTGAAGTGAATACGAGGTATACATGACACTTCGCAATGAAAATTATATCTTATCTCGAAACATAGAAGTGAGATGTGATATCGCGATTTAAGTAGCATTAGAAATCTATTGCTACGATACGTAGACATCTGCAAACGCTATTTCCTAGCAAGCAGTAGTCGGATTTACATTCTTTTGAAGTGAATACGAGGTATACATGACACTTCGCAATGAATATTATATCTTATCATGAAACACAGAAGTGGGATGCGATATCGCGATTTAAGTAGCAGTAGAACCCTTTTGCTACGATACGTAGACATCTGAAAACGCTATTTCCTAGCCAGGAAGTGTCGCATTTACATTCTTTTGAAGTGAATACGAGATATACATGACACTTCGCAATGAATATTATATCTTATCATGAAACATAGGAATGAGGTGCTATATCGCGTTTTGAGAAGCATTAGAACACTATTGCTAATATACGTAGACATCTGCAAACTCTATTTCCTACCATGGAAATGTCGCACTTACATTCCATTGAAGTGAATACGAGGTATACATAACATTACACAATGAATATTATATCTTATTACGAAACATAGAAATGAAATACGACATCTCGTTTTCAGAAGCATAAGTACTCTATTGCTGTGATACGTAGACATCTGCAAACGCTATTTCCTAGCATGGAAGTGTCGCATTTACATTCTTTTGAAGTGAATACGAGGTATACATGACACTTCGCAATGAATATTATATCTTATCAAGAATCATAGGGGAAATATGCGATATCGCGTCTTAAGAAGCATTTGAACTCTATTTTTACGATACGTAAACATCTGCAAACAATATTTCCTAGCAAGGAAGTGTCGCATTTACAATCTTTTGAAGTGAATGCGAGGTATACATAACACTCCACAATGAATATTATATCTTATCACGAAACATAGAAATGGAATGCGACATCTCGTTTTAAGGAGCATTAGAACTCCATTCTTACGATACGTGGTCATCTGGAAACGCTATTTCCTAGCAAGGAAGTGTCGCTTTTACATTCTTTTGAAGTGAATAAGAGGTATACATGACACTTCGCAATGAAAATTATATCTTATCTCGGAACATAGAAGTGAGATGTGATATCGCGTTTTAGGAAGCATTAGAACTCTATTGCTACGATACGTAGACATCTGCAAACGCTATTTCCTAGCAAGGAAGTTTCGCATTTACATTCATTTGAAGTGAATACGAGGTATACATGACACTTCGCAATGAATATTATACCTTATCATGTAACATAGAAATGAGATGCGATATCGCGATTTAAGAAGCATTCGAACTCTATTGCTACGATACGTAGACATCTGCAAACGCTATTTCCTAGCATGGAAGTGTCGCACTTACATTCTTTTGAAGTGAATACGAGGTATACATGACACTTCGCAATGAATATTATACCTTATCATGTAACATAGAAATGAGATGCGATATCGCGATTTAAGAAGCATTCGAACTCTATTGCTACGATACGTAGACATCTGCGAACGCTATTTCCCAGCAAGCAATAGTCGCATTTACATTCTTTTGAATTGAATACGAGGTATACATGACACTTCGCAATGAATATTATACCTTATCACGAAATATATAGATGAGATGCGATATCGCGATTTAAGTAGCATTAAAACTTTATTGCTACGATACGGAGACATCTGCAAACGCTATTTCCTAGCAAGCAATAGTCGCATTTACAATCTTTTGAAGTGAATACGAGGTATACATGACACTTCGCAATGAATATTATACCTTATCTCGATACATAGAAGTGAGATGCGACATCTCGTTTTAAGAAGCATTAGAACTCTGTTGCTACGATACGTAGACATCTGCAAACGCTATTTCCAAGCATGGAAGTGTCGCATTTACATTCTTTTGAAGTGAATACGAGGTATACATGACACTTCGCAATGAATATTATATCTTATCAAGAATCATAGGGGAAATATGCGATATCGCGTCTTAAGAAGCATTTGAACTCTATTTTTACGATACGTAAACATCTGCAAACAATATTTCCTAGCAAGGAAGTGTCGCATTTACAATCTTTTGAAGTGAATGCGAGGTATACATAACACTCCACAATGAATATTATATCTTATCACGAAACATAGAAATGGAATGCGACATCTCGTTTTAAGGAGCATTAGAACTCCATTCTTACGATACGTGGTCATCTGGAAACGCTATTTCCTAGCAAGGAAGTGTCGCTTTTACATTCTTTTGAAGTGAATAAGAGGTATACATGACACTTCGCAATGAAAATTATATCTTATCTCGGAACATAGAAGTGAGATGTGATATCGCGTTTTAGGAAGCATTAGAACTCTATTGCTACGATACGTAGACATCTGCAAACGCTATTTCCTAGCAAGGAAGTTTCGCATTTACATTCATTTGAAGTGAATACGAGGTATACATGACACTTCGCAATGAATATTATACCTTATCATGTAACATAGAAATGAGATGCGATATCGCGATTTAAGAAGCATTCGAACTCTATTGCTACGATACGTAGACATCTGCAAACGCTATTTCCTAGCATGGAAGTGTCGCACTTACATTCTTTTGAAGTGAATACGAGGTATACATGACACTTCGCAATGAATATTATACCTTATCATGTAACATAGAAATGAGATGCGATATCGCGATTTAAGAAGCATTCGAACTCTATTGCTACGATACGTAGACATCTGCGAACGCTATTTCCCAGCAAGCAATAGTCGCATTTACATTCTTTTGAATTGAATACGAGGTATACATGACACTTCGCAATGAATATTATACCTTATCACGAAATATATAGATGAGATGCGATATCGCGATTTAAGTAGCATTAAAACTTTATTGCTACGATACGGAGACATCTGCAAACGCTATTTCCTAGCAAGCAATAGTCGCATTTACAATCTTTTGAAGTGAATACGAGGTATACATGACACTTCGCAATGAATATTATACCTTATCTCGATACATAGAAGTGAGATGCGACATCTCGTTTTAAGAAGCATTAGAACTCTGTTGCTACGATACGTAGACATCTGCAAACGCTATTTCCAAGCATGGAAGTGTCGCATTTACATTCTTTTGACGTGAATACGAGGTATACATGACACTTCGCAATGGATATTATATCTTATCATGAAAGATAGAAGTGAGATGCGATATCGCGTATTGAGAAGCATTAGATCTCTATTGCTAATATACGTTGACATCTGCAAACGCTATTTCCTTGCATGGATGTGTCGCATTTACATTCTTGTGATGTGAGTACGAGGTATACATGACACTCCACAATGAATATTATACCTTATTACGAAACATGGAAATGAAATGCGACATCTCGTTTTAAGAAGCATTAGAACTCTATCGCTACGATACGTAGACATCTGCAAACGCTATTTTCTAGCATGGAAGTTTCGCATTTACATTCTTTTGAAGTGAATACGAGATATACATGAAACTTCGCAATGAAAATTATATCTTATCACGAAACATAGAAATGAAATGCGACATCTCGTTTTAAGAAGCATTAGAACTCTATTGCTACGATACGTAGACATCTGCAAACGCTAAATCCTAGCATGGAAGTGTCGCATTTACATTCTTTTGAAGTGAGTACGAGGTATACATGATACATCGCAATGTATATTATATCTTATCATGAAACATAGAAGTGAGATGCGATATCGCGTTCTAAGCAGCATTAGGACTCTATTGCTACGATACGTAGACATCTGCAAACGCTATTTCCTAGCATGGAAGTGTCTTATTTACATTCTATTGAAGTGAATACGAGGTATACATGACACTTCGCAATGAATATTATATCTTATCATGAAACATAGAAGTGAGATGCGATATCGCGTTCTAAGAAGTATTAGAACTCTATTGCTACGATACGTAGACATCTGCAAACGATATTTCCAAGCATGGAAGGGTCGCATTTACATTCTTTTGAAGTGAATACGAGGTATACATGACACTTCGCAATGAATATTATATCTTATCACGAAACACATAAATGTGATGCGATATCGCGATTTAAGTAGCATTAGAACTCTATTGCTACGATACATAGACATCTGCAAACGCTATTTCCTACCAAGCAATAGTCGCATTTACTTTCTTTTGAATTGAATACGAGGTGTACATGACACTTCGTAATGAATATTATATCTTACTACGAAACATAGGAATGAGATGCGATATCGCGATTTAAGTAGCATTAGAACTCTATTGCTACGATACGTAGACACCTGAATAAGCTATTTCCTAGCAAGGAAGTGTTGCATTTACATTCTTTTGAATTGAATACGAGGTATACATGACACTTCGCAATGCATATTATATCTTATCATGAAACATTGAAGAGTGATGCGATATCGCGTTGTAAGAAGCATTAGAACTCTATGGCCTCGATGCGGAGACATCTGCAAACGCTATTTCCTAGCATGGAAGTGTCGCACTTACATTCTTTTGAAGTGAATACCAGGTATACATGACACTTCGCAATGAATATTATACCTTATCAAGAAATATATAGATGAGATGCGACATCGCGATTTAAGTAGCATTAGAAATTTATTGCTACGATACGGAGACATCTGCAAACGCAATTTCCTAGCAAGCAATAGTCGCATTTACAATCTTTTGAAGTGAATATGAGGTATACATGAGACTTCGCAATGAATATTATATCTCATCACGAAACATATAAATGAGATGCGATATCGCGTTTTAAGAAGCATTAGAACTCTATTGCTACGATACGTAGACATCTGCAAACGCTATTTCCTAGCATGGAAGTGTCGCATTTACATTCTTTTGAAGTGAATAAGAGGTATACATGACACTTCGCAATGAAAAATATATCTTATCTCGAAACATAGAAGTGAGATGTGATATCGCGATTTAAGTAGCATTAGAACCCTTTTGCTACGATACGTAGACATCTGAAAACGCTATTTCCTAGCAAGGAAGTGTCGCATTTACATTCTTTTGAAGTGAATACGAGATATACATGACACTTCGCAATGAATATTATATCTTATCATGAAACATAGGAATGAGGTGATATATCGCGTTTTGAGAAGCATTAGAACACTATTGCTAATATACGTAGACATCTGCAAACTCTATTTCCTACCATGGAAATGTCGCACTTACATTCCATTGAAGTGAATACGAGGTATACATAACATTACACAATGAATATTATATCTTATTACGAAACATAGAAATGAAATACGACATCTCGTTTTCAGAAGCATAAGTACTCTATTGCTGTGATACGTAGACATCTGCAAACGCTATTTCCTAGCATGGAAGTGTCGCATTTACATTCTTTTGAAGTGAATACGAGGTATACATGACACTTCGCAATGAATATTATATCTTATCAAGAATCATAGAGGAAATATGCGATATCGCGTCTTAAGAAGCATTAGAACTCTATTTTTACGATACGTAAACATCTGCAAACAATATTTCCTAGCAAGGAAGTGTCGCATTTACAATCTTTTGAAGTGAATGCGAGGTATACATAACACTCCACAATGAATATTATGTCTTATCACGAAACATAGAAATGGAATGCGACATCTCGTTTTAAGTAGCATTAGAACTCCATTCTTACGATACGTGGTCATCTGGAAACGCTATTTCCTAGCAAGGAAGTGTCGCTTTTACATTATTTTGAAGTGAATAAGAGGTATACATGACACTTCGCAATGAAAATTATATCTTATCTCGAAACATAGAAGTGAGATGTGATATCGCGTTTTAGGAAGCATTAGAACTCTATTGCTACGATACGTAGACATCTGCAAACGCTATTTCCTAGCAAGGAAGTTTCGCATTTACATTCATTTGAAGCGAATACGAGGTATACATGACACTTCGCAATGAATATTATACCTTATCTCGATACATAGAAGTGAGATGCGACATCTCGTTTTAAGAAGCATTAGAACTCTGTTGCTACGATACGTAGACATCTGCAAACGCTATTTCCAAGCATGGAAGTGTCGCATTTACATTCTTTTGAAGTGAATACGAGGTATACATGACACTTCGCAATGGATATTATATCTTATCATGAAACATAGAAGTGAGATGCGATATCGCGTTTTAAGAAGCATTAGAACCCTATTGCTACGATACGTAGACATCTGCAAACGCTATTTCCTAGCATGGAAGTGTCGCATTTACATTCTTTTGAAGTGAATACGAGATATACATGACACTTCGCAATGAATATTATATCTTATCATGAAACATAGGAATGAGGTGCTATATTGCGTTTTGAGAAGCATTAGAACACTATTGCTAATATACGTAGACATCTGCAAACTCTATTTCCTACCATGGAAATGTCGCACTTACATTCCATTGAAGTGAATACGAGGTATACATAACATTACACAATGAATATTATATCTTATTACGAAACATAGAAATGAAATACGACATCTCGTTTTCAGAAGCATAAGTACTCTATTGCTGTGATACGTAGACATCTGCAAACGCTATTTCCTAGCATGGAAGTGTCGCATTTACATTCTTTTGAAGTGAATACGAGGTATACATGACACTTCGCAATGAATATTATATCTTATCATGAAACATAGAAGTGAGATGCGATATCGCGTTTGAAGAAGCATTAGAACTCTATTGCTACGATACGTAGACATCTGCAAACGCTATTTCCTAGCACGCAAGTGTTGCATTTACATTCTTTTGAAGTGAATACGAGGTATACATGACACTTCGCAATGAATATTATATCTTATTACGAAACATAGAAATGAAATACGACATCTCGTTTTCAGAAGCATAAGTACTCTATTGCTGTGATACGTAGACATCTGCAAACGCTATTTCCTAGCATGGAAGTGTCGCATTTACATTCTTTTGAAGTGAATACGAGGTATACATGACACTTCGCAATGAATATTATATCTTATCATGAAACATAGAAGTGAGATGCGATATCGCGTTTGAAGAAGCATTAGAACTCTATTGCTACGATACGTAGACATCTGCAAACGCTATTTCCTAGCATGCAAGTGTTGCATTTACAATCTTTTGAAGTGAATGCGAGGTATACATAACACTCCACAATGAATATTATATCTTATCACGAAACATAGAAATGGAATGCGACATCTCGTTTTAAGGAGCATTAGAACTCCATTCTTACGATACGTGGTCATCTGGAAACGCTATTTCCTAGCAAGGAAGTGTCGCTTTTACATTCTTTTGAAGTGAATAAGAGGTATACATGACACTTCGCAATGAAAATTATATCTTATCTCGGAACATAGAAGTGAGATGTGATATCGCGTTTTAGGAAGCATTAGAACTCTATTGCTACGATACGCAGACATCTGCAAACGCTATTTCCTAGCAAGGAAGTTTCGCATTTACATTCATTTGAAGTGAATACGAGGTATACATGACACTTCGCAATGAATATTATACCTTATCATGTAACATAGAAATGAGATGCGATATCGCGATTTAAGAAGCATTCGAACTCTATTGCTACGATACGTAGACATCTGCAAACGCTATTTCCTAGCATGGAAGTGTCGCACTTACATTCTTTTGAAGTGAATACGAGGTATACATGACACTTCGCAATGAATATTATACCTTATCATGTAACATAGAAATGAGATGCGATATCGCGATTTAAGAAGCATTCGAACTCTATTGCTACGATACGTAGACATCTGCGAACGCTATTTCCCAGCAAGCAATAGTCGCATTTACATTCTTTTGAATTGAATACGAGGTATACATGACACTTCGCAATGAATATTATACCTTATCACGAAATATGTAGATGAGATGCGATATCGCGATTTAAGTAGCATTAAAACTTTATTGCTACGATACGGAGACATCTGCAAACGCTATTTCCTAGCAAGCAATAGTCGCATTTACAATCTTTTGAGGTGAATACGAGGTATACATGACACTTCGCAATGAATATTATACCTTATCTCGATACATAGAAGTGAGATGCGACATCTCGTTTTAAGAAGCATTAGAACTCTGTTGCTACGATACGTAGACATCTGCAAACGCTATTTCCAAGCATGGAAGTGTCGCATTTACATTCTTTTGAAGTGAATACGAGGTATACATGACACTTCGCAATGGATATTATATCTTATCATGAAAGATAGAAGTGAGATGCGATATCGCGTATTGAGAAGCATTAGATCTCTATTGCTAATATACGTTGACATCTGCAAACGCTATTTCCTTGCATGGATGTGTCGCATTTACATTCTTGTGATGTGAGTACGAGGTATACATGACACTCCACAATGAATATTATACCTTATTACGAAACATGGAAATGAAATGCGACATCTCGTTTTAAGAAGCATTAGAACTCTATCGCTACGATACGTAGACATCTGCAAACGCTATTTTCTAGCATGGAAGTTTCGCATTTACATTCTTTTGAAGTGAATACGAGATATACATGAAACTTCGCAATGAATATTATATCTTATCACGAAACATAGAAATGAAATGCGACATCTCGTTTTAAGAAGCATTAGAACTCTATTGCTACGATACGTAGACATCTGCAAACGCTAAATCCTAGCATGGAAGTGTCGCATTTACATTCTTTTGAAGTGAGTACGAGGTATACATGATACATCGCAATGTATATTATATCTTATCATGAAACATAGAAGTGAGATGCGATATCGCGTTCTAAGCAGCATTAGAACTCTATTGCTACGATACGTAGACATCTGCAAACGCTATTTCCTAGCATGGAAGTGTCTTATTTACATTCTATTGAAGTGAATACGAGGTATACATGACACTTCGCAATGAATATTATATCTTATCATGAAACATAGAAGTGAGATGCGATATCGCGTTCTAAGAAGTATTAGAACTCTATTGCTACGATACGTAGACATCTGCAAACGATATTTCCAAGCATGGAAGGGTCGCATTTACATTCTTTTGAAGTGAATACGAGATATACATGACACTTCGCAATGAATATTATATCTTATCATGAAACATAGAAGTGAGATGCGATATCGCTTTCTAAGAAGCATTAGAACTCTATTGCTACGATACGTAGACATCTGCAAAGGCTATTTCCTAGCATGGAAGGGTCGCATTTACATTCTTTTGAAGTGAGTACGAGGTATACATGACACTTCGCAATGAATATTACATCTTATCATGAAACATAGAAGTGATATGCGATATCGCGTTCAAAGAAGCAATAGAACTCTATCGCTACGATACGTAGACATCTGCAAACGCTATTTCCTAGCATGGAAGTTTCGCATTTACATTCTTTTGAAGTGAATACGAGATATACATGACTTTTCGCAATGAATATTATATCTTATCATGAAACATAGGAATGATTTGCGATATCTCGTTTTGAGAAGCATTAGAACTCTATTGCTAGGACACGTAGACATCTGCAAACGCTATTTCCTAGCATGGAAGTGTCGCATTTACATTCTTTTGAAGTGAATACGAGGTATACATGACACTTCGCAATAAATATTGTATCTTATCATGAAAGATAGAAGTGAGATGCGATATCGCGTTTTAAGAAGCATTAGAACCCTATTGCTACGATACGTAGACATCTGCAAACGCTACTTCCTAGCATGGAAGTGTCGCATTTACATTCTTTTGAAGTGAATACGAGGTATACATGACACTTCGCAATAAATATTATACCTTATCGTGAAAGATAGAAGTGATATGCGATATCGCGTATTGAGAAGCATTAGATCTCTATTGCTAATATACGTTGACATCTGCAAACGCTATTTCCTTGCATGGATGTGTCGCATTTACATTCTTGTGATGTGAGTACGAGGTATACATGACACTCCACAATGAATATTATACCTTATTACGAAACATGGAAATGAAATGCGACATCTCGTTTTAAGAAGCATTAGAACTCTATCGCTACGATACGTAGACATCTGCAAACGCTATTTCCTAGCATGGAAGTATCGCATTTACATTCTTTTGAACTGAATACGAGGTATACATGACACTTCGCAATGAATATTATATCTTATCATGAAACATAGAAGTGAGATGCTATATCGTGTTTTAAGAAGCATTAGAACTCTATTGCTACGATACGTAGACATCTGCAAACGCTGTTTCCTGGCATGGAAGTGTCGCATTTACATTCTTTTGAAGTGAACACGAGATATACATGACACTTCGCAATGAATATTATATCTTATCATGAAACATAGAAGTGAGATGCGTTATCGAGTTTTAGGAAGCGTTAGAACTCTATTGCCTCGATACGTAGACATCTGCTAACGCTATTTCCTAGCATGGAAGTGTCGAATTTACATTCTTTTGAAGTGAGTACGATGTATACATAACACTCCATAATGAATATTATATCTTCTCATGAAGCATAGCAGTGAGACGCGATATCGCTATTTAGGAAGCATTAGAACTCTATTGCTGCGATACGTAGACATCTGCAAACGCTATTTCCTAGCATGGAAGTGTCGCATTTACTTTCTTTTGAAGTGAATACGAGATATACATGACACTTCGCAATGAATATTATATCTTATCATGAAACATAGGAATGAGGTGCTATCTCGCATTTTGAGGAGCATTAGAACTCTATTGCTACGATACGTAGACATCTGCAAACGCTATTTCCTAGCATGGAAGTGTCTTATTTACGTTCTTTTGAAGTGAATACGAGGTATACATAACACTCCACAATGAATATTATATCTTATCACGAAACATAGAAATGAAATGCGACATCTCGTTTTAAGAAGCATTAGAACTCTATTGCTACGATACGTAGACATCTGCAAACGCTATATCCTAGCATGGAAGTGTCGCATTTACATTCTTTTAAAGTGAGTACGAGGTATACATGACACATCGCAATGTATATTATATCTTATCATGAAACATAGAAGTGAGATGCGATATCGCGTTCTAAGCAGCATTAGAACTCTATTGCTACGATACGTAGACATCTGCAAACGCTATTTCCTAGCATGGAAGTGTCTTATTTATATTCTATTGAAGTGAATACGAGGTATACATGACACTTCGCAATGAATATTATATCTTATCATGAAACATAGAAGTGAGATGCGATATCGCGTTCTAAGAAGTATTAGAACTCTATTGCTACGATACGTAGACATCTGCAAACGATATTTCCATGCATGGAAGGGTCGCATTTACATTCTTTTGAAGTGAATACGAGATATACATGACACTTCGCAATGAATATTATATCTTATCATGAAACATAGAAGTGAGATGCGATATCGCTTTCTAAGAAGCATTAGAACTCTATTGCTACGATACGTAGACATCTGCAAAGGCTATTTCCTAGCATGGAAGGGTCGCATTTACATTCTTTTGAAGTGAGTACGAGGTATACATAACACTCCATAATGAATATTATATCTTCTCATGAAACATAGCAGTGAGATGCGATATCGCGTTTTAAGAAGCATTAGAACTCTATTGCTACGATACGTAGACATCTGCAAACAATATTTCCTAGCAAGGAAGTGTCGCATTTACATTCTTTTGAAGTGAATACGAGATATACATGACACTTCGCAACGAGTATTATATCTTATCATGAAACATAGGAATGTGATGCGATATCGCGTATTAAGAAGCAAAAGAACTCTATTGATACGATACGTAGGCATCTGCAAACAATATTTCCTAGCAAGGAAGTGTCGCACTTACATCCTCTTGAAGTGAATACGAGGTATACATGACACACCACAATGAATATTATATCTAATTACGAAACATAGAAATGAAATGCGACATCTCGTTCTAAGAAGCATTAGAACTCTATTGCTACGATACGTTGACATCTGCAAACGCTATTTCCTAGCATGGAAGTGTCGCATTTACATTCTTTTGAAGCGAATACGAGGTATACATGACACTTCGCAATAAATATTATATCTTATCATGAAAGATAGGAATGAGATGCGATATCGCGTATTGAGAAGCATTAGATCTCTATTGCAAATATACGCTGACATCTGCAAACGCTATTACCTTGCATGGATGTGTCGCATTTACATTCTTGTGATGTGAGTACGAGGTATACATGACACTCCACAATGCATATTATATCTTATTACGAAACATGGAAATGAAATGCGACATCTCGTTTAAAGAAGCATTAGAACTCTATCGCTACGGTACGTAGACATCTGCAAACGCTATTTCCTAGCATGGAAGATTCGCATTTACATTCTTTTGAAGTGAATACGAGGTATACATGACACTTCGCAATGAATATTACATCTTATCATGAAACATAGAAGTGATATGCGATATCGCGTTCAAAGAAGCAACAGAACTCTATCGCTACGATACGTTGACATCTGCAAACGCAATTTCCTAGCATGGAAGTGTCGCATTTACATTCTTTTGAAGTGAATACGAGGTATACATGACACTTCGCAATAAATATTATATCTTATCATGAAAGATAGGAATGAGATGCGATATCGCGTATTGAAAAGCATTAGATCTCTATTGCAAATATACGTTGACATCTGCAAACGCTATTACCTTGCATGGATGTGTCGCATTTACATTCTTGTGATGTGAGTACGAGGTATACATGACACTCCACAATGAATATTATATCTTATTACGAAACATGGAAATGAAATGCGACATCTCGTTTTAAGAAGCATTAGAACTCTATCGCTACGATACGTAGACATCTGCAAACGCTATTTCCTAGCATGGAAGTGTCGCATTTACATTCTTTTGAAGTGAATACGAGGTATACATAACACTCTACAATGAATATTATATGTTATCACGAAACATAGAAGTGAGATGCGATATCGCGATTTACGAAGCGCTAGAACTATATTGCTACGATGCGTAGACATCTGGAAATGTTATTTCCTAGCAAGGAAGTGTCGCATTTACATTCTTTTGAAGTGAATACGAGGTATATATAACACTCCACAATGAATATTATATCTTATCACGAAACATAGAAATGAAATGCGGCATCTCGTTTTAAGAAGCATTAGATTTCTATTGCTACGATACGTAGACATCTGCAAACGCTATTTCCTAGCATGGAAGTGTCGCATTTACATTCATTTGAAGCGAACACGAGGTATACATGACACTTCGCAATGAATATTATATCTTATCATGAAACGTAGGAATGAGGTGCTATATTGCGTTTTGAGAAGCATTAGAACTCTATTGCTAATATACGTAGACATCTGCAAACTCTATTTCCTACCATGGAAATGTCGCACTTACATTCCATTGAAGTGAATACGAGGTATACCTAACATTACACAATGAATATTATATCTTATTACGAAACATAGAAATGAAATACGACATCTCGTATTCAGAAGCATAAGTACCCTATTGCTGTGATACGTAGACATTTGCATACGCTATTTCCTAGCATGGAAGTGTCGCATTTACATTCTGTTGAAGTGAATACGAGGTATACATGACACTTCGCAATGAATATTATATCTTATCATGAAACATAGAAGTGAGATGCGACATCTCGTATTCAGAAGCATAAGTACTCTATTGCTGTGATACGTAGACATCTGCATACGCTATTTCCTAGCATGGAAGTGTCGCATTTACATTCTTTTGAAGTGAATACGAGGTATACATGACACTTCGCAATGAATATTATATCTTATCATGAAACATAGGAATGAGGTGCTATATTGCGTTTTGAGAAGCATTAGAACTCTATCGCTAATATACGTAGACAACTGCAAACTCTATTTCCTACCATGGAAATGTCGCACTTACATTCCATTGAAGTGAATACGAGGTATACATATCATTACACAATGGATATTATATCTTATTACGAAACATACAAATGAAATACGACATCTCGTTTTCAGAAGCATAAGTACTCTATTGCTGTGATACGTAGACATCTGCAAACGCTATTTCCTAGCATGGAAGTGTCGCATTTACATTCTTTTGAAGTGAATACGAGGTATACATGACACTTCGCAATGAATATTATATCTTATCATGAAACATAGAAGTGAGATGGTGATATTGGGTTTTAAGAAGCATTAGAACTCTATTGCTACGATACGTAGACATCTGCAAACGCTATTTCCTAGCATGCAAGTGGCGCATTTACATTCTGTTGAAGTGAATACGAGGTATACATGACACTTCGCAATGAATATTATGTCTTATCATGAAACATAGAAATGAAATGCGACATCTCGTTTTAAGAAGCATATGTACTCTATTGCTGTGATACGTAGACATCTGCAAACAATATTTCCTAGCAAGGAAGCGTCGCATTTACATTCTTGTGAAGTGAAATCGAGGTATACATGACACTTCGCATTGAATATTATATCTTATCATGAAACATAGAAGTGAGATTTGATATCGCGTTTTAAGAAGCATTAGAACTCTATTGCTACGATACGTAGACATCTGCAAACGCTATTTCCTAGCATGGAAGGGTCGCATTTACATTCTTTTGAAGTGAATACGAGGTATACATGACACTACGCAATAAATATTATATCTGATCATGAAACATAGAAATGAGATGCGACATCGCATTTTGAGAAGCAGTAGAACCCTATTGCTTCGATACGTAGACATCTGCAAACTCTACTTCCTAGCAGGGAAGTGTCGCATTTACATTCTTTTGAAGTGAATACGAGGTATACATGACACTTCGCAATGAATATTATATCTTATCATGATACATAGAAGTGAGATGCGATATCGCGTTCTGAGAAGCATTAGAACTCTATTGCTACGATACGTAGACATCTGCAAACGCTACTTCCTAGCATGGAAGTGTCGCATTTACATTCTTTTGAAGTGAATACGAGGTATACATGACACTTCGCAATGAATATTATACCTTATCATGAAACATAGAAGAGAGGTCCGATATCGCGTTTTAGGAAGCATTAGAACTCTATTGCTGCGATACGTAGACATCAGCAAACCCTATTTCCTAGCATGGAAGTGTCATATTTACATTCTTTTGAAGTGAATACGAGGTATACATGTCACTTCGCAATGAATATTATATCTTATCATGAAACATAGGAGTGAGATGCGATATCGCGTTCTAAGAAGCATTAGAACTCTATTGCTACGATACGTAGACATCTGCAAACGCTATTTCCTAGCATGGAAGTGTCGCATTTACATTCTTTTGAAGTGAATACGAGATATACATGACACTTCGCAATGAATATTATAGCTTATCATGAAACATAGGAATGAGGTGCTATATCGCATTTTGAGAAGCATTAAAACTATATTGCTATTATACGTAGACATCTGCAAACTCTATTTCCTAGCAAGGAAATTTCGCACTTACATTCCACTGAAGTGAATACGTGGTATACATAACATTACACAATGAATATTATATCTTATTACGAAACATAGAAGTGAAATACGACAACTCGTTTTAAGAAGCATTAGTACTCTATTACTGTGATACGTAGACATCTGCAAACAATATTTCCTAGCAAGGAAGTGTCGCATTTACATTCTTTTGAAGTGAATACGAGGTATACATGACACTTCGCAATGAATATTATACCTTATCATGAAACATAGAAGAGAGGTGCGATAACGCATTTTAGGGAGCATTAGAACTCTATTGCTGCGATACGTAGACATCTGCAAACGCTATTTCCTAGCATGGAAGTGTCGCATTTACATTCTTTTGAAGTGAATACGAGATATACATGACACTTCGCAATGAATATTATATCTTATCATGAGACATAGGAATGAGGTGCTATATCGCGTTTTGAGAGGCATTAGAACTCTATTGCTGCGATACGTAGACATCTGCAAACGCCATTTCCTAGCATTACACTTACATTCCACTGAAGTGAGTACGAGGTATACATAGCAGTCCACAGTGAATATTATATCTTATCACGAAACATAGAAATGAAATGCGGCATCTCGTTTTAAGACGCATTAGGACTCTATTGCTACGATACGTAGACATCTGCAAACAATATTTCCTAGCAAGGAAGTGTCGCATTTACATTCTTGTGAAGTGAAATCGAGGTATACATGACACTTCGCAATGAATATTATATCATATCATGGAACATGGAAGTGAGATGCGATATCGCGTTCTAAGAAGCATTAGAACTCTATTGCTACGATACGTAGACATCTGCAAATGCTATTTCCTAGCATGGAAGGGTCGCATTTACACTTTTTTGAAGTGAGTACGAGGTATACAAAACACTCCATAATGAATATTATATCTTTTCATGAAACATAGCAGTGAGATGCGATATCGCGTTTTAAGAAGCATCAGAAATCTATTGCTACGTTACGTAGACATCTGCAAACGCTATTTCCAAGCACGGAAGTGTCGCATTTACATTCTTTTGAAGTGAATACGAGATATACATGACACATCGAAATGAATATTATATCTTATCATGAAACATAGGAATGAGGTGCTATATCGCGTTTTGAGAAGCATTGGAACTCTGTTGCTAATATACGTAGACATCTGCAAACTCTATTTCCTAGCATGGACATGTGGCACTTACATTCCACTGAAGTGAATGCGAGGTATACATAACATTACACAATGAGAATTATATCTTATTATTAAACATAGAAATGAAATACGACATCTCGTTTTAAGAAGCATTAGTACTCTATTGCTGTGATACGTAGACATCTGCAAACAATATTTCCTAGCAAGGAAGTGTCGCATTTACATTCTTGTGAAGTGAAATCGAGGTATACATGACAAATCGCACTGAATATTATATCTTATCATGAAACATAGAAGTGAGATGCTTTATCGCGTTTTAAGAAGCATTAGAACTCTATTGCTACGATACGTAGACATCTGCAAACGCTATTTCCAAGAATGGAAGGGTCGCATTTACATTCTTTTGAATTGAGTACGAGGTATACATAACACTCCATAATGAATATTGTATCTTATCATGAAACATAGCAGTGAGATGCGATATCGCATTTTAAGAAGCATTAGAACTCTATTGCTACGATACGTAGACATCTGCAAACGCTATTTCCTGGCAAGGAAGTGTCGCATTTACATTCTTTTGAAGTGAATACGAGGTATACATAACATTCCACAATGAATATTACATCTTATTACGAAACATAGAAATGAAATACGACTTCTCATTTTAAGAAGCATTAGAACTCTATTGCTATGATACGTAGACATCTGCAAACAATATTTCCTAGCAAGGAAGTGTCGCATTTACATTCTCTTGAAGTGAATACCAGGTATACATAACACTCCACAATGAATATTATATCTTATCACGAAACATAGAAGTGAGATGCGACATCGCGTTCTACGAATCATTAGAACTCTATTGTTTCGACACGTAGTCGTCTGGAAACGATATTTCCTAGTAAGGAAGTGTCACATTTACATCCTTTTGAAGTGAATACGAGGTATACATGACACTTCGCAATGAATATTATGTCTTATCATGAAACATAGAAATGAAATGCGACATCTCGTTTTAAGAAGTATTAGAACACTCTTGCTACGATACGTAGACATCTGCAAACAATATTTCCTAGCATGCAAGAGGCGCACTTACATTCTGTTGAAGTGAATACGAGGTATACATGACACTTCGCAATGAATATTATGTCTTATCATGAAACATAGAAAGGAAATGCGACATCTCGTTTTATGAAGTATTAGAACACTCTTGCTACTATACGTAGACGTCTGCAAACGTTATTTCCTAGCATGGAAGTGTCGCATTTACATTCCATTGAAGTGAATACGAGATATGCATGAAACTTCGCAATGAATATTATATCTTATCATGAAACATAGGAATGAGGTACTATATCGCGTTTTGAGAAGCATTAGAACTCTATTGATAATATACGTAGACATCTGCAAACTCTATTTCCTAGCAAGGAAGTGTCGCATTTACATTCCATTGAAGTGAATACGAAGTATGCATGACACTTCGCAATGGATATTATATCTTATCATGAAACATAGAAATGAGATGCGATATCTCGTTTTAGGAAGTATTAGAACTCCATTCTTACGATACGTGGTCATCTGGAAACGCTATTTCCTAGCATGCAAGTTTCGCATTTACATTCTTTTGAAGTGAATACGAGGTATACATGACACTTCGCAATGAATATTATATCTTATCATGAAACATAGAAGTGAGATGCGATATCGCGTTTTAAGAAGCATTAGAACTGTATTGCAACGATACGTAGACATCTGCAAACGCTATTTCCTAGCATGCAAGTGGCGCATTTACATTCTGTTGAAGTGAATACGAGGTATACATGACACTTCGCAATGAATATTATATCTTATCATGAAACATAGAAATGAGATGCGACATCGCGTTTTGAGAAGCATTAGAACCCTATTGCTTTGAAACGTAGACATCTGCAAACTCTACTTCCTAGCAGGGAAGTGTCGCAATTACATTCTTTTGAAGTGAATACGAAGTGTACATGACACTTCATAATGAATATTATATCTTTTCATGAAACATAGAAGTGAGATGCGATATTGCGTTTTAAGAAGCATTAGAACTCTATTGCTACGATACGTAGACATCGGCAAACGCTATTTCCTAGCATGGAAGTGTTGCATTTACATTCTTTTGAAGTGAATACGAGGTATACATGACACTTCGCAATGGATATTATATCTTATCATGAAACATAGATGTGAGATGCGATATCGCGCTCTAAGAAGCATTGGAACTCTATTGCTACGATACGTAGACATCTGCAACGGCTATTTCCTAGCATGGAAGTGTCGCATTTACATTCTTTTGAAGTGAATACGAGATATACATGACACTTCGCAGTGAATATTATATCTTATCATGAAAAATAGGAATGAGGTGCTGTATCGCGTTTTGAGAAGCATTAGAACTCCCTTTCTAATATACGTAGACATCTGCAAACTCTATTTCCTAGCAAGGAAATGTCGCATTTACATTCCATTGAAGTGAATACGAGGTATACATGACACTTCGCAATGGATATTATATCTTATCATGAAACATAGAAATGAGATGCGACATCTCGATTTAAGAAGTATTAGAACTCTATTCTTTCGATACGTGGTCTGGAAACGCTATTTCCTAGCACGGAAGATTCGTATTTACATTCTTTTGAAGTGAATATGAGGTATACATGACACTCCATAATGAATATTATATCTTATCGTGAATCATAGCAGTGAGATGCTTTATCGCGTTCTACGAATCATTAGAACTCTATTGTTTCGACACGTAGTCGTCTGGAAACGCTAATTCCTAGTAAGGAAGTGTCGCATTTACATCCTTTTGAAGTGAATACGAGGTATACATGACACTTCGCAATGAATATTATATCTGACCATGAAACATATTAATGAGATGCGACATCGCGTTTTGAGAAGCATTAGAACCCTATTGCTTCGATACGTAGACATCTGCAAACAATATTTCCTAGCAAGGAAGTGTCGCATTTACATTCTCTTGAAGTGAATACCAGGTATACATAACACTCCACAATGAATATTATATCTTATCACGAAACATAGAAGTGAGATGCGATATCGCGTTCTACGAATCATTAGAACTCTATTGTTTCGACACGTAGTCGTCTGGAAACGCTAATTCCTAGTAAGGAAGTGTCGCATTTACATCCTTTTGAAGTGAATACGAGGTATACATGACACTTCGCAATGAATATTATGTCTTATCATGAAACAGAAATGAAATGCGACATCTCGTTTTAAGAAGTATTAGAACACACTTGCTACGATACGTAGACGTCTGCAAACGTTATTTCCTAGCATGGAAGTGTCGCATTTACATTCTTTTGAAGTGAATACGAGGTATACATGACACTTCGCAATGAATATTATATCTTATCAAGAATCATAGAGGAAATATGCGATATCGCGTCTTAAGAAGCATTAGAACACTGTTTTTACGATACGTAGACATCTGCAAACAATATTTCCTAGCAAGGAAGTGTCGCATTTACAATCTTTTGAAGTGAATGCGAGGTATACATAACACTCCACAATGAATATTATATCTTATCACGAAACATAGAAATGGAATGCGACATCTCGTTTTAAGGAGCATTAGAACTCCATTCTTACGATAGGTTGTCATCTGGAAACGCTATTTCCTAGCAAGGAAGTGTCGCTTTTACATTCTTTTGAAGTGAATAAGAGGTATACATGACACTTCGCAATGAAAATTATATCTTATCTCGAAACATAGAAGTGAGATGTGATATCGCGTTTTAGGAAGCATTAGAACTCTATTGCTACGATACGTAGACATCTGCAAACGCTATTTCCTAGCAAGGAAGCTTCGCATTTACATTCATTTGAAGTGAATACGAGGTATACATGACACTTCGTAATGAATATTATACCTTATCTCGATACATAGAAGTGAGATGCGACATCTCGTTTTAAGAAGCATTAGAACTCTGTTGCTACGATACGTAGACATCTGCAAACGCTATTTCCAAGCATGGAAGTGTCGCATTTACATTCTTTTGAAGTGAATACGAGGTATACATGACACTTCGCAATGGATATTATATCTTATCATGAAACATAGAAGTGAGATGCGATATCGCGTTTTAAGAAGCCATAGAACTCTATTGCTACGATACGTAGACATCTGCAAACGCTATTTCCTAGCATGGAAGTGTCGCATTTACATTCTTTTGAAGTGAATACGAGATATACATGACACTTCCCAATGAATATTATATCTTACCATGAAACATAGGAATGAGGTGCAATATTGCGTTTTGAGAAGCATTAGAACACTATTGCTAATATACGTAGACATCTCCAAACTCTATTTCCTACCATGGAAATGTCCCATTACATTCCATTGAAGTGAATACGAGGTATACATAACATTACACAATGAATATTATATCTTATTACGAAACATAGAAATGAAATACGACATCTCGTTTTCAGAAGCATAAGTACTCTATTGCTGTGATACGTAGACATCTGCAAACGCTATTTCCTAGCAAGGAAGTGTCGCATTTACATTCTTTTGAAGTGAATACGAGGTATACATGACACTTCGCAATGAATATTATATCTTATCATGAAACATAGAAGTGAGATGCGATATCGCGTTTGAAGAAGCATTAGAACTCTATTGCTACGATAAGTAGACATCTGCAAACGCTATTTCCCAGCATGCAAGTGTCGCATTTACATTCTTTTGAAGTGAAGACGAGGTATACATGACACTTCGCAATGAATATTATATCTTATCAAGAATCATAGAGGAAATATGCGATATCGCGTCTTAAGAAGCAATAGAACTCTGTTTTTACGATACGTAGACATCTGCAAACAATATTTCCTGGCAAGGAAGTGTCGCATTTACAATCTTTTGAAGTGAATGCGAGGTATACATAACACTCCACAATGAATATTATATCTTATCACGAAACATAGAAATGGAATGCGACATCTCGTTTTAAGGAGCATTAGAACTCCATTCTTACGATACGTGGTCATCTGGAAACGCTATTTCATAGCAAGGAAGTGTCGCTTTTACATTCTTTTGAAGTGAATAAGAGGTATACATGACACTTCGCAATGAAAATTATATCTTATCTCGAAACATAGAAGTGAGATGTGATATCGCGTTTTAGGAAGCATTAGAACTCTATTGCTACGATACGTAGACATCTGCAAACGCTATTTCCTAGCAAGGAAGCTTCGCATTTACATTCATTTGAAGTGAATACGAGGTATACATGACACTTCGCAATGAATATTATACCTTATCTCGATACATAGATGTGAGATGCGACATCTCGTTTTAAGAAGCATTAGAACTCTGTTGCTACGATACGTAGACATCTGCAAACGCTATTTCCGAGCATGGAAGTGTCGCATTTACATTCTTTTGAAGTGAATACGAGGTATACATGACACTTCGCAATGGATATTATATCTTATCATGAAACATAGAAGTGAGATGCGATATCGCGTTTTAAGAAGCATTAGAACTCTATTGCTACGATACGTAGACATCTGCAAACGCTATTTCCTAGCATGGAAGTGTCGCATTTACATTCTTTTGAAGTGAATACGAGATATACATGGCACTTCGCAATGAATATTATATCTTATCATGAAACATAGGAATGAGGTGCTATATTGCGTTTTGAGAAGCATTAGAACACTATTGCTAATATACGTAGACATCTGCAAACTCTATTTCCTACCATGGAAATGTCCCATTACATTCCATTGAAGTGAATACGAGGTATACATAACATTACACAATGAATATTATATCTTATTACGAAACATAGAAATGAAATACGACATCTCGTTTTCAGAAGCATAAGTACTCTATTGCTGTGATACGTAGACATCTGCAAACGCTATTTCCAAGAATGGAAGGGTCGCATTTACATTCCTTTGAATTGAGTACGAGGTATACATAACACTCCATAATGAATATTGTATCTTATCATGAAACATAGCAGTGAGATGCGATATCGCATTTTAAGAAGCATTAGAACTCTATTGCTACGATACGTAGACATCTGCAAACGCTATTTCCTAGCAAGGAAGTGTCGCATTTACATTCTTTTGAAGTGAATACGAGGTATACATGACACTTCGCAATGAATATTATATCTTATCATGAAACATAGAAGTGAGATGCGATATCGCGTTTTAAGAAGCATTAGAACTGTATTGCAACGATACGTAGACATCTGCAAACGCTATTTCCTAGCATGCAAGTGTCGCATTTACATTATTTTGAAGTGAATACGAGGTATACATGACACTTCGCAATGAATATTATATCTTATCATGAAACATAGGGGTGAGATGCGATATCGCGTTTTAAGAAGCATTAGAACCCTATTGCAACGATACGTAGACATCTGCAAACAATATTTCCTAGCAAGGAAGTGTCGCATTTACATTCCTTTGAAGTGAATACGAAGTATACATGACACTTCATAATGAATATTATATCTTATCATGAAACAT
This sequence comes from Xylocopa sonorina, assembly GCF_050948175.1. Classification (NCBI taxonomy): domain Eukaryota; kingdom Metazoa; phylum Arthropoda; class Insecta; order Hymenoptera; family Apidae; genus Xylocopa; species Xylocopa sonorina. The sequence continues at coordinate 199,138 of NW_027490163.1, forward strand.
AGAAGTGAGATGCGATATTGGGTTTTAAGAAGCATTAGAACTCTATTGCTACAATACGTAGACATCTGCAAACAATATTTCCTAGCATGCAAGTGGCGCATTTACATTCTGTTGAAGTGAATACGAGGTATACATGACACTTCGCAATGAATATTATATCTTATCATGAAACATAGAAATGAGATGCGACATCGCGTTTTGAGAAGCATTAGAACCCTATTGCTTTGAAACGTAGACATCTGCAAACTCTACTTCCTAGCAGGGAAGTGTCGCAATTACATTCTTTTGAAGTGAATACGAAGTGTACATGACACTTCATAATGAATATTATATCTTTTCATGAAACATAGAAGTGAGATGCGATATTGCGTTTTAAGAAGCATTAGAACTCTATTGCTACGATACGTAGACATCGGCAAACGCTATTTCCTAGCATGGAAGTGTTGCATTTACATTCTTTTGAAGTGAATACGAGGTATACATGACACTTCGCAATGGATATTATATCTTATCATGAAACATAGATGTGAGATGCGATATTGCGTTTTAAGAAGCATTAGAACTCTATTGCTACGATACGTAGACATCGGCAAACGCTATTTCCTAGCATGGAAGAGTTGCATTTACATTCTTTTGAAGTGAATACGAGGTATACATGACACTTCGCAATGGATATTATATCTTATCATGAAACATAGATGTGAGATGCGATATCGCGCTCTAAGAAGCATTGGAACTCTATTGCTACGATACGTAGACATCTGCAACGGCTATTTCCTAGCATGGAAGTGTCGCATTTACATTCTTTTGAAGTGAATACGAGATATACATGACACTTCGCAGTGAATATTATATCTTATCATGAAAAATAGGAATGAGGTGCTGTATCGCGTTTTGAGAAGCATTAGAACTCCCTTGCTAATATACGTAGACATCTGCAAACTCTATTTCCTAGCAAGGAAATGTCGCATTTACATTCCATTGAAGTGAATACGAGGTATACATGACACTTCGCAATGGATATTATATCTTATCATGAAACATAGAAATGAGATGCGACATCTCGTTTTAAGAAGTATTAGAACTCTATTCTTTCGATACGTGGTCTGGAAACGCTATTTCCTAGCACGGAAGATTCGTATTTACATTCTTTTGAAGTGAATATGAGGTATACATGACACTCCATAATGAATATTATATCTTATCGTGAATCATAGCAGTGAGATACGATATCCCGTTTTAGGAAGCACTAGAACTCTATTCCTACGATGCGTAGACATCTGCAAATGTTATTTCCTAGCAAGGAAGTGTCGCATTAACATTCTTTTGAAGTGAATACGAGGTATACATAACATTCCACAATGAATATTACATCTTATTACGAAACATAGAAATGAAATACGACTTCTCATTTTAAGAAGCATTAGAACTCTATTGCTTCGATACGTAGACATCTGCAAACAACATTTCCTAGCCAGGAAGTGTCGCATTTACATTCTTGTGAAGTGAATACGAGGTATACATGACACTTCGCAACGGATATTATATCTTATCATGAAACATAGAAGTGAGATGCGATATCGCGTTTTAAGAAGCCATAGAACTCTATTGCTACGATACGTAGACATCTGCAAACGCTATTTCCTAGCAAGGAAGCTTCGCATTTACATTCATTTGAAGTGAATACGAGGTATACATGACACTTCGCAATGAATATTATACCTTATCTCGATACATAGATGTGAGATGCGACATCTCGTTTTAAGAAGCATTAGAACTCTGTTGCTACGATACGTAGACATCTGCAAACGCTATTTCCGAGCATGGAAGTGTCGCATTTACATTCTTTTGAAGTGAATACGAGGTATACATGACACTTCGCAATGGATATTATATCTTATCATGAAACATAGAAGTGAGATGCGATATCGCGTTTTAAGAAGCATTAGAACTCTATTGCTACGATACGTAGACATCTGCAAACGCTATTTCCTAGCATGGAAGTGTCGCATTTACATTCTTTTGACGTGAATACGAGATATACATGGCACTTCGCAATGAATATTATATCTTATCATGAAACATAGGAATGAGGTGCTATATTGCGTTTTGAGAAGCATTAGAACACTATTGCTAATATACGTAGACATCTGCAAACTCTATTTCCTACCATGGAAATGTCCCATTACATTCCATTGAAGTGAATACGAGGTATACATAACATTACACAATGAATATTATATCTTATTACGAAACATAGAAATGAAATACGACATCTCGTTTTCAGAAGCATAAGTACTCTATTGCTGTGATACGTAGGCATCTGCAAACGCTATTTCCAAGAATGGAAGGGTCGCATTTACATTCTTTTGAATTGAGTACGAGGTATACATAACACTCCATAATGAATATTGTATCTTATCATGAAACATAGCAGTGAGATGCGATATCGCATTTTAAGAAGCATTAGAACTCTATTGCTACGATACGTAGACATCTGCAAACGCTATTTCCTAGCAAGGAAGTGTCGCATTTACATTCTTTTGAAGTGAATACGAGGTATACATAACATTCCACAATGAATATTACATCTTATTACGAAACATAGAAATGAAATACGACTTCTCATTTTAAGAAGCATTAGAACTCTATTGCTATGATACGTAGACATCTGCAAACAATATTTCCTAGCAAGGAAGTGTCGCATTTACATTCTCTTGAAGTGAATACCAGGTATACATAACACTCCACAATGAATATTATATCTTATCACGAAACATAGAAGTGAGATGCGACATCGCGTTCTACGAATCATTAGAACTCTATTGTTTCGACACGTAGTCGTCTGGAAACGATATTTCCTAGTAAGGAAGTGTCACATTTACATCCTTTTGAAGTGAATACGAGGTATACATGACACTTCGCAATGAATATTATGTCTTATCATGAAACATAGAAATGAAATGCGACATCTCGTTTTAAGAAGTATTAGAACACTCTTGCTACGATACGTAGACATCTGCAAACAATATTTCCTAGCATGCAAGTGTCGCATTTACATTCTTTTGAAGTGAATACGAGGTATACATGACACTTCGCAATGAATATTATACCTTATCATGAAACATAGAAGAGAGGTCCGATATCGCGTTTTAGGAAGCATTAGAACTCTATTGCTGCGATACGTAGACATCAGCAAACCCTATTTCCTAGCATGGAAGTGTCATATTTACATTCTTTTGAAGTGAATACGAGGTATACATGTCACTTCGCAATGAATATTATATCTTATCATGAAACATAGGAATGAGGTACTATATCGCGTTTTGAGAAGCATTAGAACTCTATTGATAATATACGTAGACATCTGCAAACTCTATTTCCTAGCAAGGAAGTGTCGCATTTACATTCCATTGAAGTGAATACGAAGTATGCATGACACTTCGCAATGGATATTATATCTTATCATGAAACATAGAAATGAGATGCGATATCTCGTTTTAGGAAGTATTAGAACTCCATTCTTACGATACGTGGTCATCTGGAAACGCTATTTCCTAGCATGCAAGTTTCGCATTTACATTCTTTTGAAGTGAATACGAGGTATACATGACACTTCGCAATGGATATTATATCTTATCATGAAACATAGATGTGAGATGCGATATCGCGCTCTAAGAAGCATTGGAACTCTATTGCTACGATACGTAGACATCTGCAACGGCTATTTCCTAGCATGGAAGTGTCGCATTTACATTCTTTTGAAGTGAATACGAGATATACATGACACTTCGCAGTGAATATTATATCTTATCATGAAAAATAGGAATGAGGTGCTGTATCGCGTTTTGAGAAGCATTAGAACTCCCTTGCTAATATACGTAGACATCTGCAAACTCTATTTCCTAGCAAGGAAATGTCGCATTTACATTCCATTGAAGTGAATACGAGGTATACATGACACTTCGCAATGGATATTATATCTTATCATGAAACATAGAAATGAGATGCGACATCTCGTTTTAAGAAGTATTAGAACTCTATTCTTTCGATACGTGGTCTGGAAACGCTATTTCCTAGCACGGAAGATTCGTATTTACATTCTTTTGAAGTGAATATGAGGTATACATGACACTCCATAATGAATATTATATCTTATCGTGAATCATAGCAGTGAGATACGATATCCCGTTTTAGGAAGCACTAGAACTCTATTCCTACGATGCGTAGACATCTGCAAATGTTATTTCCTAGCAAGGAAGTGTCGCATTAACATTCTTTTGAAGTGAATACGAGGTATACATAACATTCCACAATGAATATTACATCTTATTACGAAACATAGAAATGAAATACGACTTCTCATTTTAAGAAGCATTAGAACTCTATTGCTTCGATACGTAGACATCTGCAAACAACATTTCCTAGCCAGGAAGTGTCGCATTTACATTCATTTGAAGTGAATACGAGGTATACATGACACTTCGCAATGAATATTATATCTGACCATGAAACATATTAATGAGATGCGACATCGCGTTTTGAGAAGCATTAGAACCCTATTGCTTCGATACGTAGACATCTGCAAAAATTATTTCCTAGCAAGGAAGTGTCGCATTTACATTCTCTTGAAGTGAATACCAGGTATACATAACACTCCACAATGAATATTATATCTTATCACGAAACATAGAAGTGAGATGCGATATCGCGTTCTACGAATCATTAGAACTCTATTGTTTCGACACGTAGTCGTCTGGAAACGCTAATTCCTAGTAAGGAAGTGTCGCATTTACATCCTTTTGAAGTGAATACGAGGTATACATGACACTTCGCAATGAATATTATGTCTTATCATGAAACAGAAATGAAATGCGACATCTCGTTTTAAGAAGTATTAGAACACACTTGCTACGATACGTAGACGTCTGCAAACGTTATTTCCTAGCATGGAAGTGTCGCATTTACATTCATTTGAAGTGAATACGAGGTATACATGACACTTCGTAATGAATATTATACCTTATCTCGATACATAGAAGTGAGATGCGACATCTCGTTTTAAGAAGCATTAGAACTCTGTTGCTACGATACGTAGACATCTGCAAACGCTATTTCCAAGCATGGAAGTGTCGCATTTACATTCTTTTGAAGTGAATACGAGGTATACATGACACTTCGCAATGGATATTATATCTTATCATGAAACATAGAAGTGAGATGCGATATCGCGTTTTAAGAAGCCATAGAACTCTATTGCTACGATACGTAGACATCTGCAAACGCTATTTCCTAGCATGGAAGTGTCGCATTTACATTCTTTTGAAGTGAATACGAGATATACATGACACTTCGCAATGAATATTATATCTTATCATGAAACATAGGAATGAGGTGCTATATTGCGTTTTGAGAAGCATTAGAACACTATTGCTAATATACGTAGACATCTCCAAACTCTATTTCCTACCATGGAAATGTCCCATTACATTCCATTGAAGTGAATACGAAGTATGCATGACACTTCGCAATGGATATTATATCTTATCATGAAACATAGAAATGAGATGCGATATCTCGTTTTAGGAAGTATTAGAACTCCATTCTTACGATACGTGGTCATCTGGAAACGCTATTTCCTAGCATGCAAGTTTCGCATTTACATTCTTTTGAAGTGAATACGAGGTATACATGACACTTCGCAATGGATATTATATCTTATCATGAAACATAGATGTGAGATGCGATATTGCGTTTTAAGAAGCATTAGAACTCTATTGCTACGATACGTAGACATCGGCAAACGCTATTTCCTAGCATGGAAGTGTTGCATTTACATTCTTTTGAAGTGAATACGAGGTATACATGACACTTCGCAATGGATATTATATCTTATCATGAAACATAGATGTGAGATGCGATATCGCGCTCTAAGAAGCATTGGAACTCTATTGCTACGATACGTAGACATCTGCAACGGCTATTTCCTAGCATGGAAGTGTCGCATTTACATTCTTTTGAAGTGAATACGAGATATACATGACACTTCGCAGTGAATATTATATCTTATCATGAAAAATAGGAATGAGGTGCTGTATCGCGTTTTGAGAAGCATTAGAACTCCCTTGCTAATATACGTAGACATCTGCAAACTCTATTTCCTAGCAAGGAAATGTCGCATTTACATTCCATTGAAGTGAATACGAGGTATACATGACACTTCGCAATGGATATTATATCTTATCATGAAACATAGAAATGAGATGCGACATCTCGTTTTAAGAAGTATTAGAACTCTATTCTTTCGATACGTGGTCTGGAAACGCTATTTCCTAGCACGGAAGATTCGTATTTACATTCTTTTGAAGTGAATATGAGGTATACATGACACTCCATAATGAATATTATATCTTATCGTGAATCATAGCAGTGAGATACGATATCCCGTTTTAGGAAGCACTAGAACTCTATTCCTACGATGCGTAGACATCTGCAAATGTTATTTCCTAGCAAGGAAGTGTCGCATTAACATTCTTTTGAAGTGAATACGAGGTATACATAACATTCCACAATGAATATTACATCTTATTACGAAACATAGAAATGAAATACGACTTCTCATTTTAAGAAGCATTAGAACTCTATTGCTTCGATACGTAGACATCTGCAAACAACATTTCCTAGCCAGGAAGTGTCGCATTTACATTCATTTGAAGTGAATACGAGGTATACATGACACTTCGCAATGAATATTATATCTGACCATGAAACATATTAATGAGATGCGACATCGCGTTTTGAGAAGCATTAGAACCCTATTGCTTCGATACGTAGACATCTGCAAAAATTATTTCCTAGCAAGGAAGTGTCGCATTTACATTCTCTTGAAGTGAATACCAGGTATACATAACACTCCACAATGAATATTATATCTTATCACGAAACATAGAAGTGAGATGCGATATCGCGTTCTACGAATCATTAGAACTCTATTGTTTCGACACGTAGTCGTCTGGAAACGCTAATTCCTAGTAAGGAAGTGTCGCATTTACATCCTTTTGAAGTGAATACGAGGTATACATGACACTTCGCAATGAATATTATGTCTTATCATGAAACAGAAATGAAATGCGACATCTCGTTTTAAGAAGTATTAGAACACACTTGCTACGATACGTAGACGTCTGCAAACGTTATTTCCTAGCATGGAAGTGTCGCATTTACATTCATTTGAAGTGAATACGAGGTATACATGACACTTCGTAATGAATATTATACCTTATCTCGATACATAGAAGTGAGATGCGACATCTCGTTTTAAGAAGCATTAGAACTCTGTTGCTACGATACGTAGACATCTGCAAACGCTATTTCCAAGCATGGAAGTGTCGCATTTACATTCTTTTGAAGTGAATACGAGGTATACATGACACTTCGCAATGGATATTATATCTTATCATGAAACATAGAAGTGAGATGCGATATCGCGTTTTAAGAAGCCATAGAGCTCTATTGCTACGATACGTAGACATCTGCAAACGCTATTTCCTAGCATGGAAGTGTCGCATTTACATTCTTTTGCAGTGAATACGAGATATACATGACACTTCGCAATGAATATTATATCTTATCATGAAACATAGGAATGAGGTGCTATATTGCGTTTTGAGAAGCATTAGAACACTATTGCTAATATACGTAGACATCTCCAAACTCTATTTCCTACCATGGAAATGTCCCATTACATTCCATTGAAGTGAATACGAGGTATACATAACATTACACAATGAATATTATATCTTATTACGAAACATAGAAATGAAATACGACATCTCGTTTTCAGAAGCATAAGTACTCTATTGCTGTGATACGTAGACATCTGCAAACGCTATTTCCTAGCAAGGAAGTGTCGCATTTACATTCTTTTGAAGTGAATACGAGGTATACATGACACTTCGCAATGAATATTATATCTTATCATGAAACATAGAAGTGAGATGCGATATCGCGTTTGAAGAAGCATTAGAACTCTATTGCTACGATAAGTAGACATCTGCAAACGCTATTTCCCAGCATGCAAGTGTCGCATTTACATTCTTTTGAAGTGAAGACGAGGTATACATGACACTTCGCAATGAATATTATATCTTATCAAGAATCATAGAGGAAATATGCGATATCGCGTCTTAAGAAGCATTAGAACTCTGTTTTTACGATACGTAGACATCTGCAAACAATATTTCCTGGCAAGGAAGTGTCGCATTTACAATCTTTTGAAGTGAATGCGAGGTATACATAACACTCCACAATGAATATTATATCTTATCACGAAACATAGAAATGGAATGCGACATCTCGTTTTAAGGAGCATTAGAACTCCATTCTTACGATACGTGGTCATCTGGAAACGCTATTTCATAGCAAGGAAGTGTCGCTTTTACATTCTTTTGAAGTGAATAAGAGGTATACATGACACTTCGCAATGAAAATTATATCTTATCTCGAAACATAGAAGTGAGATGTGATATCGCGTTTTAGGAAGCATTAGTACTCTATTGCTACGATACGTAGACATCTGCAAACGCTATTTCCTAGCAAGGAAGCTTCGCATTTACATTCATTTGAAGTGAATACGAGGTATACATGACACTTCGCAATGAATATTATACCTTATCTCGATACATAGATGTGAGATGCGACATCTCGTTTTAAGAAGCATTAGAACTCTGTTGCTACGATACGTAGACATCTGCAAACGCTATTTCCGAGCATGGAAGTGTCGCATTTACATTCTTTTGAAGTGAATACGAGGTATACATGACACTTCGCAATGGATATTATATCTTATCATGAAACATAGAAGTGAGATGCGATATCGCGTTTTAAGAAGCATTAGAACTCTATTGCTACGATACGTAGACATCTGCAAACGCTATTTCCTAGCATGGAAGTGTCGCATTTACATTCTTTTGAAGTGAATACGAGATATACATGGCACTTCGCAATGAATATTATATCTTATCATGAAACATAGGAATGAGGTGCTATATTGCGTTTTGAGAAGCATTAGAACACTATTGCTAATATACGTAGACATCTGCAAACTCTATTTCCTACCATGGAAATGTCCCATTACATTCCATTGAAGTGAATACGAGGTATACATAACATTACACAATGAATATTATATCTTATTACGAAACATAGAAATGAAATACGACATCTCGTTTTCAGAAGCATAAGTACTCTATTGCTGTGATACGTAGACATCTGCAAACGCTATTTCCTAGTATGGAAGTGTCGCATTTACATTCTTTTGAAGTGAATACGAGGTATACATGTCACATCGCAATGAATATTATATCTTATCACGAAACATAGATGTGACATGCGATATCGCGGTTTAAGAATCGCTAGAACTCTATTGCTACGATACGTAGACATCTGCAAACGCTACTTCCTAGCATGGATGTGTCGCATTTACATTCTTTTGAAGTGAATACGAGGTATACATGACACTTCGCAATGAATATTATATCTTATCATGAAACATAGAAGTGAGATGCGATATCGCGTTCCAAGAAGCATTAGAACTCTATTGCTACGATACGTAGACATCTGCAAACGCTATTTCCCAGCATGCAAGTGTCGCATTTACATTCTTTTGAAGTGAATACGAGGTATACATGACACTTCGCAATGAATATTATATCTTATCAAGAATCATAGAGGAAATATGCGATATCGCGTCTTAAGAAGCATTAGAACACTGTTTTTACGATACGTAGACATCTGCAAACAATATTTCCTAGCAAGGAAGTGTCGCATTTACAATCTTTTGAAGTGAATGCGAGGTATACATAACACTCCACAATGAATATTATATCTTATCACGAAACATAGAAATGGAATGCGACATCTCGTTTTAAGGAGCATTAGAACTCCATTCTTACGATACGTGGTCATCTGGAAACGCTATTTCCTAGCAAGGAAGTGCCGCTTTTACATACTTTTGAAGTGAATAAGAGGTATACATGACACTTCGCAATGAAAATTATATCTTATCTCGAAACATAGAAGTGAGATGTGATATCGCGTTTTAGGAAGCATTAGAACTCTATTGCTACGATACGTAGACATCTGCAAACGCTATTTCCTAGCAAGGAAGCTTCGCATTTACATTCATTTGAAGTGAATACGAGGTATACATGACACTTCGCAATGAATATTATACCTTATCTCGATACATAGAAGTGAGATGCGACATCTCGTTTTAAGAAGCATTAGAACTCTGTTGCTACGATACGTAGACGTCTGCAAACGCTATTTCCAAGCATGGAAGTGTCGCATTTACATTCTTTTGAAGTGAATACGAGGTATACATGACACTTCGCAATGGATATTATATCTTATCATGAAACATAGAAGTGAGATGCGATATCGCGTTTTAAGAAGCATTAGAACTCTATTGCTACGATACGTAGACATCTGCAAACGCTATTTCCTAGCATGGAAGTGTCGCATTTACATTCTTTTGAAGTGAATACGAGATATACATGACACTTCGCAATGAATATTATATCTTATCATGAAACATAGGAATGAGGTGCTATATTGCGTTTTGAGAAGCATTAGAACACTATTGCTAATATACGTAGACATCTCCAAACTCTATTTCCTACCATGGAAATGTCCCATTACATTCCATTGAAGTGAATACGAGGTATACATAACATTACACAATGAATATTATATCTTATTACGAAACATAGAAATGAAATACGACATCTCGTTTTCAGAAGCATAAGTACTCTATTGCTGTGATACGTAGACATCTGCAAACGCTATTTCCTAGCAAGGAAGTGTCGCATTTACATTCTTTTGAAGTGAATACGAGGTATACACGACACTTCGCAATGGATATTATATCTTATCATGAAACATAGAAGTGAGATGCGATATCGCGTTTTAAGAAGCATTAGAACTCTATTGCTACGATACGTAGACATCTGCAAACGCTATTTCCTAGAATGGAAGTGTCGCATTTACATTCTTTTGAAGTGAATACGAGATATACATGACACTTCGCAATGAATATTATATCTTATCATGAAACATAGGAATGAGGTGCTATATTGCGTTTTGAGAAGCATTAGAACACTATTGCTAATATACGTAGACATCTCCAAACTCTATTTCCTACCATGGAAATGTCCCATTACATTCCATTGAAGTGAATACGAGGTATACATAACATTACACAATGAATATTATATCTTATTACGAAACATAGAAATGAAATACGACATCTCGTTTTCAGAAGCATAAGTACTCTATTGCTGTGATACGTAGACATCTGCAAACGCTATTTCCTAGTATGGAAGTGTCGCATTTACAATCTTTTGAAGTGAATACGAGGTATACATGTCACATCGCAATGAATATTATATCTTATCACGAACATAGATGTGACATGCGATATCGCGGTTTAAGAATCGCTAGAACTCTATTGCTACGATACGTAGACATCTGCAAACGCTACTTCCTAGCATGGATGTGTCGCATTTACATTCTTTTGAAGTGAATACGAGGTATACATGACACTTCGCAATGAATATTATATCTTATCATGAAACATAGAAGTGAGATGCGATATCGCGTTCCAAGAAGCATTAGAACTCTATTGCTACGATACGTAGACATCTGCAAACGCTATATCCTAGCATGGAAGTACCGCATTTACATTCCTTTGAAGATAATACGAGGTATACATAACACTTCACAATGAATATTATGTCTAATCACGAAACATAGAAGTGAAATGCGATATCGCTGTTTAAGAAGCACTAGAACTCTATGGCTACGATGCGTAGACATCTGCAAATGTTATTTCCGAGCAAGGAAGTGTAGCATTTACATTCATTTGAAGTGAATACGAGGTATACATGACACTTCGCAATGAATATTATACCTTATCTCGATACATAGAAGTGAGATGCGACATCTCGTTTTAAGAAGCATTAGAACACTGTTGCTACGATACGTAGACATCTGCAAACGCTATTTCCTAGCATGGAAGTGTCGCATTTACATTCTTTTGAAGTGAATACGAGATATACATGGCACTTCGCAATGAATATTATATCTTATCATGAAACATAGAAGTGAGATGCGATATCGCGTTTGAAGAAGCATTAGAACTCTATTGCTACGATACGTAGACATCTGCAAACGCTATTTCCCAGCATGCAAGTGTCGCATGTACATTCTTTTGAAGTGAATACGAGGTATACATGACACTTCGCAATGAATATTATATCTTATCATGAAACATAGGAATGAGGTGCTATATTGCGTTTTGAGAAGCATTAGAACACTATTGCTAATATACGTAGACATCTCCAAACTCTATTTCCTACATTGGAAATGTCCCATTACATTCCATTGAAGTGAATACGAGGTATACATAACATTACACAATGAATATTATATCTTATTACGAAACATAGAAATGAAATACGACATCTCGTTTTCAGAAGCATAAGTACTCTATTGCTGTGATACGTAGACATCTGCAAACGCTATTTCCTAGCAAGGAAGTGTCGCATTTACATTCTTTTGAAGTGAATACGAGGTATACATGACACTTCGCAATGGATATTATATCTTATCATGAAACATAGAAGTGAGATGCGATATCGCGTTTTAAGAAGCATTAGAACTCTATTGCTACGATACGTAGACATCTGCAAACGCTATTTCCTAGCATGGAAGTGTCGCATTTACATTCTTTTGAAGTGAATACGAGATATACATGACACTTCGCAATGAATATTATATCTTATCATGAAACATAGGAATGAGGTGCTATATTGCGTTTTGAGAAGCATTAGAACACTATTGCTAATATACGTAGACATCTCCAAACTCTATTTCCTACCATGGAAATGTCCCATTACATTCCATTGAAGTGAATACGAGGTATACATAACATTACACAATGAATATTATATCTTATTACGAAACATAGAAATGAAATACGACATCTCGTTTTCAGAAGCATAAGTACTCTATTGCTGTGATACGTAGACATCTGCAAACGCTATTTCCTAGCAAGGAAGTGTCGCATTTACATTCTTTTGAAGTGAATACGAGGTATACATGACACTTCGCAATGAATATTATATCTTATCATGAAACATAGAAGTGAGATGCGATATCGCGTTTGAAGAAGCATTAGAACTCTATTGCTACGATACGTAGACATCTGCAAACGCTATTTCCCAGCATGCAAGTGTCGCATTTACATTCTTTTGAAGTGAATACGAGATATACATGGCACTTCGCAATGAATATTATATCTTATCATGAAACATAGGAATGAGGTGCTATATTGCGTTTTGAGAAGCATTAGAACACTATTGCTAATATACGTAGACATCTGCAAACTCTATTTCCTACCATGGAAATGTCCCATTACATTCCATTGAAGTGAATACGAGGTATACATAACATTACACAATGAATATTATATCTTATTACGAAACATAGAAATGAAATACGACATCTCGTTTTCAGAAGCATAAGTACTCTATTGCTGTGATACGTAGACATCTGCAAACGCTATTTCCTAGTATGGAAGTGTCGCATTTACAATCTTTTGAAGTGAATACGAGGTATACATGTCACATCGCAATGAATATTATATCTTATCACGAAACATAGATGTGACATGCGATATCGCGGTTTAAGAATCGCTAGAACTCTATTGCTACGATACGTAGACATCTGCAAACGCTACTTCCTAGCATGGATGTGTCGCATTTACATTCTTTTGAAGTGAATACGAGGTATACATGACACTTCGCAATGAATATTATATCTTATCATGAAACATAGAAGTGAGATGCGATATCGCGTTCCAAGAAGCATTAGAACTCTATTGCTACGATACGTAGACATCTGCAAACGCTATATCCTAGCATGGAAGTGCCGCATTTACATTCCTTTGAAGATAATACGAGGTATACATAACACTTCACAATGAATATTATGTCTAATCACGAAACATAGAAGTGAAATGCGATATCGCTGTTTAAGAAGCACTAGAACTCTATGGCTACGATGCGTAGACATCTGCAAATGTTATTTCCGAGCAAGGAAGTGTAGCATTTACATTCATTTGAAGTGAATACGAGGTATACATGACACTTCGCAATGAATATTATACCTTATCTCGATACATAGAAGTGAGATGCGACATCTCGTTTTAAGAAGCATTAGAACACTGTTGCTACGATACGTAGACATCTGCAAACGCTATTTCCAAGCATGGAAGTGTCGCATTTACATTCTTTTGAAGCGAATACGAGGTATACATGACACTTCGCAATGGATATTATATCTTATCATGAAACATAGAAGTGAGATGCGATATCGCGTTTTAAGAAGCATTAGAACTCTATTGCTAGGATACGTAGACATCTGCAAACGCTATTTCCTAGCATGGAAGTGTCGCATTTACATTCTTTTGAAGTGAATACGAGATATACATGACACTTCGCAATGAATATTATATCTTATCATGAAACATAGGAATGAGGTGCTATATTGCGTTTTGAGAAGCATTAGAACACTATTGCTAATATACGTAGACATCTCCAAACTCTATTTCCTACCATGGAAATGTCCCATTACATTCCATTGAAGTGAATACGAGGTATACATAACATTACACAATGAATATTATATCTTATTACGAAACATAGAAATGAAATACGACATCTCGTTTTCAGAAGCATAAGTACTCTATTGCTGTGATACGTAGACATCTGCAAACGCTATTTCCTAGCAAGGAAGTGTCGCATTTACATTCTTTTGAAGTGAATACGAGGTATACATGACACTTCGCAATGAATATTATATCTTATCATGAAACATAGAAGTGAGATGCGATATCGCGTTTGAAGAAGCATTAGAACTCTATTGCTACGATACGTAGACATCTGCAAACGCTATTTCCCAGCATGCAAGTGTCGCATTTACATTCTTTTGAAGTGAATACGAGGTATACATGACACTTCGCAATGAATATTATATCTTATCAAGAATCATAGAGGAAATATGCGATATCGCGTCTTAAGAAGCATTAGAACTCTGTTTTTACGATACGTAGACATCTGCAAACAATATTTCCTGGCAAGGAAGTGTCGCATTTACAATCTTTTGAAGTGAATGCGAGGTATACATAACACTCCACAATGAATATTATATCTTATCACGAAACATAGAAATGGAATGCGACATCTCGTTTTAAGGAGCATTAGAACTCCATTCTTACGATACGTGGTCATCTGGAAACGCTATTTCATAGCAAGGAAGTGTCGCTTTTACATTCTTTTGAAGTGAATAAGAGGTATACATGACACTTCGCAATGAAAATTATATCTTATCTCGAAACATAGAAGTGAGATGTGATATCGCGTTTTAGGAAGCATTAGAACTCTATTGCTACGATACGTAGACATCTGCAAACGCTATTTCCTAGCAGGGAAGCTTCGCATTTACATTCATTTGAAGTGAATACGAGGTATACATGACACTTCGCAATGAATATTATACCTTATCTCGATACATAGATGTGAGATGCGACATCTCGTTTTAAGAAGCATTAGAACTCTGTTGCTACGATACGTAGACATCTGCAAACGCTATTTCCGAGCATGGAAGTGTCGCATTTACATTCTTTTGAAGTGAATACGAGGTATACATGACACTTCGCAATGGATATTATATCTTATCATGAAACATAGAAGTGAGATGCGATATCGCGTTTTAAGAAGCATTAGAACTCTATTGCTACGATACGTAGACATCTGCAAACGCTATTTCCTAGCATGGAAGTGTCGCATTTACATTCTTTTGAAGTGAATACGAGATATACATGACACTTCGCAATGAATATTATATCTTATCATGAAACATAGGAATGAGGTGCTATATTGCGTTTTGAGAAGCATTAGAACACTATTGCTAATATACGTAGACATCTCCAAACTCTATTTCCTACAATGGAAATGTCCCATTACATTCCATTGAAGTGAATACGAGGTATACATAACATTACACAATGAATATTATATCTTATTACGAAACATAGAAATGAAATACGACATCTCGTTTTCAGAAGCATAAGTACTCTATTGCTGTGATACGTAGACATCTGCAAACGCTATTTCCTAGCAAGGAAGTGTCGCATTTACATTCTTTTGAAGTGAATACGAGGTATACATGACACTTCGCAATGGATATTATATCTTATCATGAAACATAGAAGTGAGATGCGATATCGCGTTTTAAGAAGCATTAGAACTCTATTGCTACGATACGTAGACATCTGCAAACGCTATTTCCTAGCATGGAAGTGTCGCATTTACATTCTTTTGAAGTGAATACGAGATATACATGACACTTCGCAATGAATATTATATCTTATCATGAAACATAGGAATGAGGTGCTATATTGCGTTTTGAGAAGCATTAGAACACTATTGCTAATATACGTAGACATCTCCAAACTCTATTTCCTACCATGGAAATGTCCCATTACATTCCATTGAAGTGAATACGAGGTATACATAACATTACACAATGAATATTATATCTTATTACGAAACATAGAAATGAAATACGACATCTCGTTTTCAGAAGCATAAGTACTCTATTGCTGTGATACGTAGACATCTGCAAACGCTATTTCCTAGCAAGGAAGTGTCGCATTTACATTCTTTTGAAGTGAATACGAGGTATACATGACACTTCGCAATGAATATTATATCTTATCATGAAACATAGAAGTGAGATGCGATATCGCGTTTGAAGAAGCATTAGAACTCTATTGCTACGATACGTAGACATCTGCAAACGCTATTTCCCAGCATGCAAGTGTCGCATTTACATTCTTTTGAAGTGAATACGAGATATACATGGCACTTCGCAATGAATATTATATCTTATCATGAAACATAGGAATGAGGTGCTATATTGCGTTTTGAGAAGCATTAGAACACTATTGCTAATATACGTAGACATCTGCAAACTCTATTTCCTACCATGGAAATGTCCCATTACATTCCATTGAAGTGAATACGAGGTATACATAACATTACACAATGAATATTATATCTTATTACGAAACATAGAAATGAAATACGACATCTCGTTTTCAGAAGCATAAGTACTCTATTGCTGTGATACGTAGACATCTGCAAACGCTATTTCCTAGTATGGAAGTGTCGCATTTACAATCTTTTGAAGTGAATACGAGGTATACATGTCACATCGCAATGAATATTATATCTTATCACGAAACATAGATGTGACATGCGATATCGCGGTTTAAGAATCGCTAGAACTCTATTGCTACGATACGTAGACATCTGCAAACGCTACTTCCTAGCATGGATGTGTCGCATTTACATTCTTTTGAAGTGAATACGAGGTATACATGACACTTCGCAATGAATATTATATCTTATCATGAAACATAGAAGTGAGATGCGATATCGCGTTTTAAGAAGCATTAGAACTCTATTGCTAGGATACGTAGACATCTGCAAACGCTATTTCCTAGCATGGAAGTGTCGCATTTACATTCTTTTGAAGTGAATACGAGATATACATGACACTTCGCAATGAATATTATATCTTATCATGAAACATAGGAATGAGGTGCTATATTGCGTTTTGAGAAGCATTAGAACACTATTGCTAATATACGTAGACATCTCCAAACTCTATTTCCTACCATGGAAATGTCCCATTACATTCCATTGAAGTGAATACGAGGTATACATAACATTACACAATGAATATTATATCTTATTACGAAACATAGAAATGAAATACGACATCTCGTTTTCAGAAGCATAAGTACTCTATTGCTGTGATACGTAGACATCTGCAAACGCTATTTCCTAGCAAGGAAGTGTCGCATTTACATTCTTTTGAAGTGAATACGAGGTATACATGACACTTCGCAATGAATATTATATCTTATCATGAAACATAGAAGTGAGATGCGATATCGCGTTTGAAGAAGCATTAGAACTCTATTGCTACGATACGTAGACATCTGCAAACGCTATTTCCCAGCATGCAAGTGTCGCATTTACATTCTTTTGAAGTGAATACGAGGTATACATGACACTTCGCAATGAATATTATATCTTATCAAGAATCATAGAGGAAATATGCGATATCGCGTCTTAAGAAGCATTAGAACTCTGTTTTTACGATACGTAGACATCTGCAAACAATATTTCCTAGCAAGGAAGTGTCGCATTTACAATCTTTTGAAGTGAATGCGAGGAATACATGACACTTCGCAATGAATATTATATCTTATCATGAAACATAGAAGTGAGATGCGATATCGCGTTTGAAGAAGCATTAGAACTCTATTGCTACGATAAGTAGACATCTGCAAACGCTATTTCCCAGCATGCAAGTGTCGCATTTACATTCTTTTGAAGTGAAGACGAGGTATACATGACACTTCGCAATGAATATTATATCTTATCAAGAATCATAGAGGAAATATGCGATATCGCGTCTTAAGAAGCATTAGAACTCTGTTTTTACGATACGTAGACATCTGCAAACAATATTTCCTGGCAAGGAAGTGTCGCATTTACAATCTTTTGAAGTGAATGCGAGGTATACATAACACTCCACAATGAATATTATATCTTATCACGAAACATAGAAATGGAATGCGACATCTCGTTTTAAGGAGCATTAGAACTCCATTCTTACGATACGTGGTCATCTGGAAACGCTATTTCATAGCAAGGAAGTGTCGCTTTTACATTCTCTTGAAGTGAATAAGAGGTATACATGACACTTCGCAATGAATATTATATCTTATCTCGAAACATAGAAGTGAGATGTGATATCGCGTTTTAGGAAGCATTAGAACTCTATTGCTACGATACGTAGACATCTGCAAACGCTATTTCCTAGCAAGGAAGCTTCGCATTTACATTCATTTGAAGTGAATACGAGGTATACATGACACTTCGCAATGAATATTATACCTTATCTCGATACATAGATGTGAGATGCGACATCTCGTTTTAAGAAGCATTAGAACTCTGTTGCTACGATACGTAGACATCTGCAAACGCTATTTCCGAGCATGGAAGTGTCGCATTTACATTCTTTTGAAGTGAATACGAGGTATACATGACACTTCGCAATGGATATTATATCTTATCATGAAACATAGAAGTGAGATGCGATATCGCGTTTTAAGAAGCATTAGAACTCTATTGCTACGATACGTAGACATCTGCAAACGCTATTTCCTAGCATGGAAGTGTCGCATTTACATTCTTTTGAAGTGAATACGAGATATACATGGCACTTCGCAATGAATATTATATCTTATCATGAAACATAGGAATGAGGTGCTATATTGCGTTTTGAGAAGCATTAGAACACTATTGCTAATATACGTAGACATCTGCAAACTCTATTTCCTACCATGGAAATGTCCCATTACATTCCATTGAAGTGAATACGAGGTATACATAACATTACACAATGAATATTATATCTTATTACGAAACATAGAAATGAAATACGACATCTCGTTTTCAGAAGCATAAGTACTCTATTGCTGTGATACGTAGACATCTGCAAACGCTATTTCCTAGCAAGGAAGTGTCGCATTTACATTCTTTTGAAGTGAATACGAGGTATACATGACACTTCGCAATGAATATTATATCTTATCATGAAACATAGAAGTGAGATGCGATATCGCGTTTGAAGAAGCATTAGAACTCTATTGCTACGATACGTAGACATCTGCAAACGCTATTTCCCAGCATGCAAGTGTCGCATTTACATTCTTTTGAAGTGAATACGAGATATACATGGCACTTCGCAATGAATATTATATCTTATCATGAAACATAGGAATGAGGTGCTATATTGCGTTTTGAGAAGCATTAGAACACTATTGCTAATATACGTAGACATCTGCAAACTCTATTTCCTACCATGGAAATGTCCCATTACATTCCATTGAAGTGAATACGAGGTATACATAACATTACACAATGAATATTATATCTTATTACGAAACATAGAAATGAAATACGACATCTCGTTTTCAGAAGCATAAGTACTCTATTGCTGTGATACGTAGACATCTGCAAACGCTATTTCCTAGTATGGAAGTGTCGCATTTACAATCTTTTGAAGTGAATACGAGGTATACATGTCACATCGCAATGAATATTATATCTTATCACGAAACATAGATGTGACATGCGATATCGCGGTTTAAGAATCGCTAGAACTCTATTGCTACGATACGTAGACATCTGCAAACGCTACTTCCTAGCATGGATGTGTCGCATTTACATTCTTTTGAAGTGAATACGAGGTATACATGACACTTCGCAATGAATATTATATCTTATCATGGAACATAGAAGTGAGATGCGATATCGCGTTCCAAGAAGCATTAGAACTCTATTGCTACGATACGTAGACATCTGCAAACGCTATATCCTAGCATGGAAGTGCCGCATTTACATTCCTTTGAAGATAATACGAGGTATACATAACACTTCACAATGAATATTATGTCTAATCACGAAACATAGAAGTGAAATGCGATATCGCTGTTTAAGAAGCACTAGAACTCTATGGCTACGATGCGTAGACATCTGCAAATGTTATTTCCGAGCAAGGAAGTGTAGCATTTACATTCATTTGAAGTGAATACGAGGTATACATGACACTTCGCAATGAATATTATACCTTATCTCGATACATAGAAGTGAGATGCGACATCTCGTTTTAAGAAGCATTAGAACACTGTTGCTACGATACGTAGACATCTGCAAACGCTATTTCCAAGCATGGAAGTGTCGCATTTACATTCTTTTGAAGCGAATACGAGGTATACATGACACTTCGCAATGGATATTATATCTTATCATGAAACATAGAAGTGAGATGCGATATCGCGTTTTAAGAAGCATTAGAACTCTATTGCTAGGATACGTAGACATCTGCAAACGCTATTTCCTAGCATGGAAGTGTCGCATTTACATTCTTTTGAAGTGAATACGAGATATACATGACACTTCGCAATGAATATTATATCTTATCATGAAACATAGGAATGAGGTGCTATATTGCGTTTTGAGAAGCATTAGAACACTATTGCTAATATACGTAGACATCTCCAAACTCTATTTCCTACCATGGAAATGTCCCATTACATTCCATTGAAGTGAATACGAGGTATACATAACATTACACAATGAATATTATATCTTATTACGAAACATAGAAATGAAATACGACATCTCGTTTTCAGAAGCATAAGTACTCTATTGCTGTGATACGTAGACATCTGCAAACGCTATTTCCTAGCAAGGAAGTGTCGCATTTACATTCTTTTGAAGTGAATACGAGGTATACATGACACTTCGCAATGAATATTATATCTTATCATGAAACATAGAAGTGAGATGCGATATCGCGTTTGAAGAAGCATTAGAACTCTATTGCTACGATACGTAGACATCTGCAAACGCTATTTCCCAGCATGCAAGTGTCGCATTTACATTCTTTTGAAGTGAATACGAGATATACATGGCACTTCGCAATGAATATTATATCTTATCATGAAACATAGGAATGAGGTGCTATATTGCGTTTTGAGAAGCATTAGAACACTATTGCTAATATACGTAGACATCTGCAAACTCTATTTCCTACCATGGAAATGTCCCATTACATTCCATTGAAGTGAATACGAGGTATACATAACATTACACAATGAATATTATATCTTATTACGAAACATAGAAATGAAATACGACATCTCGTTTTCAGAAGCATAAGTACTCTATTGCTGTGATACGTAGACATCTGCAAACGCTATTTCCTAGTATGGAAGTGTCGCATTTACAATCTTTTGAAGTGAATACGAGGTATACATGTCACATCGCAATGAATATTATATCTTATCACGAAACATAGATGTGACATGCGATATCGCGGTTTAAGAATCGCTAGAACTCTATTGCTACGATACGTAGACATCTGCAAACGCTACTTCCTAGCATGGATGTGTCGCATTTACATTCTTTTGAAGTGAATACGAGGTATACATGACACTTCGCAATGAATATTATATCTTATCATGAAACATAGAAGTGAGATGCGATATCGCGTTCCAAGAAGCATTAGAACTCTATTGCTACGATACGTAGACATCTGCAAACGCTATATCCTAGCATGGAAGTGCCGCATTTACATTCCTTTGAAGATAATACGAGGTATACATAACACTTCACAATGAATATTATGTCTAATCACGAAACATAGAAGTGAAATGCGATATCGCTGTTTAAGAAGCACTAGAACTCTATGGCTACGATGCGTAGACATCTGCAAATGTTATTTCCGAGCAAGGAAGTGTAGCATTTACATTCATTTGAAGTGAATACGAGGTATACATGACACTTCGCAATGAATATTATACCTTATCTCGATACATAGAAGTGAGATGCGACATCTCGTTTTAAGAAGCATTAGAACACTGTTGCTACGATACGTAGACATCTGCAAACGCTATTTCCAAGCATGGAAGTGTCGCATTTACATTCTTTTGAAGTGAATACGAGGTATACATGACACTTCGCAATGGATATTATATCTTATCATGAAACATAGAAGTGAGATGCGATATCGCGTTTTAAGTAGCATTAGAACTCTATTGCTAGGATACGTAGACATCTGCAAACGCTATTTCCTAGCATGGAAGTGTCGCATTTACATTCTTTTGAAGTGAATACGAGATATACATGACACTTCGCAATGAATATTATATCTTATCATGAAACATAGGAATGAGGTGCTATATTGCGTTTTGAGAAGCATTAGAACACTATTGCTAATATACGTAGACATCTCCAAACTCTATTTCCTACCATGGAAATGTCCCATTACATTCCATTGAAGTGAATACGAGGTATACATAACATTACACAATGAATATTATATCTTATTACGAAACATAGAAATGAAATACGACATCTCGTTTTCAGAAGCATAAGTACTCTATTGCTGTGATACGTAGACATCTGCAAACGCTATTTCCTAGCAAGGAAGTGTCGCATTTACATTCTTTTGAAGTGAATACGAGGTATACATGACACTTCGCAATGAATATTATATCTTATCATGAAACATAGAAGTGAGATGCGATATCGCGTTTGAAGAAGCATTAGAACTCTATTGCTACGATACGTAGACATCTGCAAACGCTATTTCCCAGCATGCAAGTGTCGCATTTACATTCTTTTGAAGTGAATACGAGGTATACATGACACTTCGCAATGAATATTATATCTTATCAAGAATCATAGAGGAAATATGCGATATCGCGTCTTAAGAAGCATTAGAACTCTGTTTTTACGATACGTAGACATCTGCAAACAATATTTCCTAGCAAGGAAGTGTCGCATTTACAATCTTTTGAAGTGAATGCGAGGAATACATAACACTCCACAATGAATATTATATCTTATCACGAAACATAGAAATGGAATGCGACATCTCGCTTTAAGGAGCATTAGAACTCCATTCTTACGATACGTGGTCATCTGGAAACGCTATTTCCTAGCAAGGAAGTGTCGCTTTTACGTTATTTTGAAGTGAATAAGAGGTATACATGACACTTCGCAATGAAAATTATATCTTATCTCGAAACATAGAAGTGAGATGTGATATCGCGTTTTAGGAAGCATTAGAACTCTGTTGCTACGATACGTAGACATCTGCAA
Organism: Xylocopa sonorina; assembly: GCF_050948175.1. NCBI lineage: Eukaryota > Metazoa > Arthropoda > Insecta > Hymenoptera > Apidae > Xylocopa > Xylocopa sonorina. The sequence continues at coordinate 223,014 of NW_027490163.1, forward strand.
ACGCTATTTCCTAGCAAGGAAGCTTCGCATTTACATTCATTTGAAGTGAATACGAGGTATACATGACTCTTCGCAATGAATATTATACCTTATCTCGATACATAGAAGTGAGATGCGACATCTCGTTTTAAGAAGCATTAGAACTCTGTTGCTACGATACGTAGACATCTGCAAACGCTATTTCCAAGCATGGAAGTGTCGCATTTACATTCTTTTGAAGTGAATACGAGGTATACATGACACTTCGCAATGGATATTATATCTTATCATGAAACATAGAAGTGAGATGCCATATCGCGTTTTAAGAAGCATTAGAACTCTATTGCTACGATACGTAGACATCTGAAAACGCTATTTCCTAGCATGGAAGTGTCGCATTTACATTCTTTTGAAGTGAATACGAGATATACATGGCACTTCGCAATGAATATTATATCTTATCATGAAACATAGGAATGAGGTGCTATATTGCGTTTTGAGAAGCATTAGAACACTATTGCTAATATACGTAGACATCTGCAAACTCTATTTCCTACCATGGAAATGTCCCATTACATTCCATTGAAGTGAATACGAGGTATACATAACATTACACAATGAATATTATATCTTATTACGAAACATAGAAATGAAATACGACATCTCGTTTTCAGAAGCATAAGTACTCTATTGCTGTGATACGTAGACATCTGCAAACGCTATTTCCTAGTATGGAAGTGTCGCATTTACATTCTTTTGAAGTGAATACGAGGTATACATGTCACATCGCAATGAATATTATATCTTATCACGAAACATAGATGTGACATGCGATATCGCGGTTTAAGAATCGCTAGAACTCTATTGCTACGATACGTAGACATCTGCAAACGCTACTTCCTAGCATGGAAGTGTCGCATTTACATTCTTTTGAAGTGAATACGAGATATACATGACACTTCGCAATGAATATTATATCTTATCATGAAAGATAGAAGTGAGATGCGATATCGCGTATTGAGAAGCATTAGATCTCTATTGCTAATATACGTTGACATCTGCAAACGCTATTTCCTTGCATGGATGTGTCGCATTTACATTCTTGTGATGTGAGCACGAGGTATACATGACACTCCACAATGAATATTATACCTTATTACGAAACATGGAAATGAAATGCGACATCTCGTTTTAAGAAGCATTAGAACTCTATCGCTACGATACGTAGACATCTGCAAACGCTATTTCCTAGCATGGAAGTTTCGCATTTACATTCTTTTGAAGTGAATACGAGGTATACATGACACTTCGCATTGAATATTATATCTTATCATGAAACATAGAAGTGAGATGCTATATCGCGTTTTAAGAAGCATTAGAACTCTATTGCTACGATACGTAGACATCTGCAAACGCTGTTTCCTGGCATGGAAGTGTCGCATTTACATTCTTTTGAATTGAATACGAGGTATACATTACACTCTACCATGAATATTATATCTTATCACGAAACATAGATGTGACATGCGATATCGCGGTTTAAGAAGCGCTAGAACTCTATTGCTACGATACGTAGACATCTGCAAACGCTACTTCCTAGCATGGAAGTGTCGCATTTACATTCTTTTGAAGTGAATACGAGGTATACATGACACTTCGCAATGAATATTATATCTTATCATGAAACATAGAAGTGAGATGCGATATCGCGTTCTAAGAAGCATTAGAACCCTAATGCTACGATACGTAGACATCTGCAAACGCTACTTCCTAGCATGGAAGTGTCGCATTTACATTCTTTTGAAGTGAATACGAGATATACATGACACTTCGCAATGAATATTATATCTTATCATGAAACATAGAAGTGAGATGCGTTATCGAGATTTAGGAAGCGTTAGAACTCTATTGCCTCGATACGTAGACATCTGCAAACGCTATTTCCTAGCATGGAAGTGTCGCATTTACATTCTTTTGAAGTGAGTACGAGGTATACATAACACTCCATAATGAATATTATATCTTATCATGAAACATAGGAATGAGGTGCTATATCGCATTTTGAGGAGCATTAGAACTCTATTGCTACGATACGTAGACATCTGCAAACGCTATTTCCTAGCATGGAAGTTTCGCATTTACATTCTTTTGATGTGAATACGAGGTATACATGACACTTCGCAATGGATATTATATATTATTATGAAACATAGAAATGAGATGCTACATCTCGTTTTAAGAAGTATTAGAACTCTATTCTTTCGATACGTGATCATCTGGAAACGCTATTTCCTAGCGAGGAAGTGTCGCATTTACATTCTTTTGATGTGAATACGAGGTATACATGACACTTCGCAATGAATATTATATCTTATCATGAAACATAGAAGTGAGATGCGATATCGCGTTCTAAGAAGCATTAGAACCCTATTGCTACGATACGTAGACACCTGCGAGCGCTATTTCCTAGCATGGAAGTGTCGCATTTACATTCCATTGAAGTGAATACGAGGTATGCATTACACTTCGCAATGGATATTTTATCATATTATGAAACATAGAAATGAGATGCGACATCTCGTTTTAAGTAGGATCAGAACTCTATTGCTACGATACGTAGACATCTGGAAACGCTATTTCCTAGCAAGGAAGTGTCGCATTTACATTCTTTTGAAGTGAATACCAGGTATACATGACACTTCGCAATGGATATTTTATCATATCATGAAACATAGAAATGAGATGCGACATCTCGTTTTAAGTAGGATCAGAACTCTATTGCTACGATACGTAGACATCTGGAAACGCTATTTCCTAGCAAGGAAGTGTCGCATTTACATTCTTTTGAAGTGAATACCAGGTATACATGACACTTCGCAATGAATATTATATCTTATCTCGAAACATAGAAGTGAGATGCGATATTGCGATTTAAGGAGCGTTAGAACTCTATTGCTACGATGGGTAGACATCTGCAAATGTTATTTCCAATCAAGCAAGTGTCGCATTTACATCCTTTGAAGTGAATACGAGGTATACATAACACCCCGCAATGAATATTATATCTTATCACGAAACATAGAAATGAAATGCGACATCTCGTTTTAAGTAGCATTACAACTCTATTGCTACGATACGTAGACATCTGCAAAGGCTATTTCCTAGCACGGAAGTGTCGCATTTACATTCCTTTGAAGTGAATACGAGGTATACATAACACTCCACAATGAATATTATATCTTATCTCGAAACATAGAAGTGAGATGTGATATCGCGTTTTAAGAAGCATTAGAGCTCTATTGCTACGATACGTAGACATCTGCAAACGCTATTTGCTAGCATGGAAGTTTCGCATTTACATTCATTTGAAGTGAATACGATGTATACATGACACTTCGCAATGAATATTATATCTTATCATGAAACATAGAAGTGAGATGCGATATCGCGTTCTAAGAAGCATTAGAATTCCATTGCTACGATACGTAGACATCTGCAAACGCTATTTCCTAGCATGGAAGGGTCGCATTTACATTCTTTTGAAGTGAGTACGAGGTATACATAACACTCCATAGTGAATATTATATCTTCTCATGAAACATAGCAGTGAGATGCTGTATCGCGTTTTAAGATGCATTAGAACTCTATTGCTACGATACGTAGATATCTGCAAACGCTATTTCCTTGCATGTAAGTGTCACATTTACATTCTTTTGAAGTGAATACGAGATATACATGACACTTCGCAATGAATATTATATCTTGTCATGAAACATAGGAATGAGGTGCTATATCGCGTTTTGAGAAGCTTTAGAACTCTATTGCCAACATACGTAGATATCTGCAAATTCTATTTCCTAGGAAGGAAATGTCGCATTTACAATCCATTGAAGTGAACACGAGGTATACATGACACTTCGCAATAAATATTATATCTTATCATGAAACATAGAAATGAGATGCGGCATCTCGTTTTAAGAAGTACTAGAACTCTATTGTTTCCATACGTAGTCATCTGCAAATGCTATTTCCTAGCATGGAAATGACGCATTTACATCCCTTTGAAGTGAATACGAGGTATACATGACACTTCGCAATGAATATTATATCTGATCATGAAACATAGAAGTGAGATGCGATATCGCATTTTAAGAAGCATTAGAACTCTATTGCTACGATACGTAGACATCTGCAAACGCTATTTCCTAGCATGGAAGTGTCGCATTTACATTCTTTTGAAGTGAGTACGAGGTATACATAACACTCTACAATGAATATTATATGTTATCACGAAACATAGAAGTGAGATGCGATATCGCGATTTACGAAGCGCTAGAACTCTATTGCTACGATGGGTAGACATCTGCAAATGTTATTTCCAATCAAGCAAGTGTCGCATTTACATCCTTTGAAGTGAATACGAGGTATACATAACACTCCGCAATGAATATTATATCTTACCACGAAACATAGAACTGAAATGCGACATCTCGTTTTAAGTAGCATTACATCTCTATTGCTACGATACGTAGACATCTGCAAAGGCTATTTCCTAGCACGGAAGTGTCGCATTTACATTCTTTTGAAGTGAATACGAGGTATACATAACACTCCACAATGAATATTATATCTTATCTCGAAACATAGAAGTGAGATTTGATATCGCGTTTTAAGAAGCATTAGAGCTCTATTGCTCCGATACGTAGACATCTGCAAACGCTATTTGCTAGCATGGAAGTTTCGCATTTACATTCATTTGAAGTGAATACGATGTATACATGACACTTCGCAATGAATATTATATCTTATCATGAAACATAGAAGTGAGATGCGATATCGCGTTCTAAGAAGCATTAGAACTCCATTGCTACGATACGTAGACATCTGCAAACGCTATTTCCTAGCATGGAAGGGTCGCATTTACATTCTTTTGAAGTGAGTACGAGGTATACATAACACTCCATAGTGAATATTATATCTTCTCATGAAACATAGCAGTGAGATGCTGTATCGCGTTTTAAGAAGCATTAGAACTCCATTGCTACGATACGTAGATATCTGCAAACGCTATTTCCTTGCATGGAAGTGTCACATTTACATTCTTTTGAAGTGAATACGAGATATACATGACACTTCGCAATGAATATTATATCTTGTCATGAAACATAGCAATGAGGTGCTATATCGCGTTTTGAGAAGCTTTAGAACTCTATTGCCAATATACGTAGATATCTGCAAACTCTATTTCCTAGGAAGGAAATGTCGCATTTACAATCCATTGAAGTGAACACGAGGTATACATGACACTTCGCAATAAATATTATATCTTATCATGAAACATAGAAATGAGATGCGACATCTCGTTTTAAGAAGTACTAGAACTCTATTGTTTCCATACGTAGTCATCTGCAAATGCTATTTCCTAGCATGGAAATGACGCATTTACATCCCTTTGAAGTGAATACGAGGTATACATGACACTTCGCAATGAATATTATATCTGATCATGAAACATAGAAATGAGATGCGACATCGCATTTTGAGAAGCAGTAGAACCCTATTGCTTCGATACGTAGACATCTGCAAACTCTAATTCCTAGCAGGGAAGTGTCGCATTTACATTCATTTGAAGTGAATACGAGGTATACATGACACTTCGCAATGAATATTATACCTTATCATGAAACATAGAAGTGAGATGCGATATCGCATTTTAAGAAGCATTAGAACCCTATTGCTTCGATACGTAGACATCTGCAAACGCTATTTCCTAGCATGGAAGTGTCTTATTTACATTCTTTTGAAGTGAATGCGATGTATACATGACACTTCGCAATGAATATTATATCTTACCACGAAACATAGAACTGAAATGCGACATCTCGTTTTAAGTAGCATTACATCTCTATTGCTACGATACGTAGACATCTGCAAACGCTATTTCCTAGCATGGAAGGGTCGCATTTACATTCTTTTGAAGTGAGTACGAGGTATACATAACACTCCATAGTGAATATTATATCTTCTCATGAAACATAGCAGTGAGATGCTGTATCGCGTTTTAAGATGCATTAGAACTCTATTGCTACGATACGTAGATATCTGCAAACGCTATTTCCTTGCATGTAAGTGTCACATTTACATTCTTTTGAAGTGAATACGAGATATACATGACACTTCGCAATGAATATTATATCTTGTCATGAAACATAGGAATGAGGTGCTATATCGCGTTTTGAGAAGCTTTAGAACTCTATTGCCAACATACGTAGATATCTGCAAATTCTATTTCCTAGGAAGGAAATGTCGCATTTACAATCCATTGAAGTGAACACGAGGTATACATGACACTTCGCAATAAATATTATATCTTATCATGAAACATAGAAATGAGATGCGGCATCTCGTTTTAAGAAGTACTAGAACTCTATTGTTTCCATACGTAGTCATCTGCAAATGCTATTTCCTAGCATGGAAATGACGCATTTACATCCCTTTGAAGTGAATACGAGGTATACATGACACTTCGCAATGAATATTATATCTGATCATGAAACATAGAAGTGAGATGCGATATCGCATTTTAAGAAGCATTAGAACTCTATTGCTACGATACGTAGACATCTGCAAACGCTATTTCCTAGCATGGAAGTGTCGCATTTACATTCTTTTGAAGTGAGTACGAGGTATACATAACACTCTACAATGAATATTATATGTTATCACGAAACATAGAAGTGAGATGCGATATCGCGATTTACGAAGCGCTAGAACTCTATTGCTACGATGGGTAGACATCTGCAAATGTTATTTCCAATCAAGCAAGTGTCGCATTTACATCCTTTGAAGTGAATACGAGGTATACATAACACTCCGCAATGAATATTATATCTTACCACGAAACATAGAACTGAAATGCGACATCTCGTTTTAAGTAGCATTACATCTCTATTGCTACGATACGTAGACATCTGCAAAGGCTATTTCCTAGCACGGAAGTGTCGCATTTACATTCTTTTGAAGTGAATACGAGGTATACATAACACTCCACAATGAATATTATATCTTATCTCGAAACATAGAAGTGAGATTTGATATCGCGTTTTAAGAAGCATTAGAGCTCTATTGCTCCGATACGTAGACATCTGCAAACGCTATTTGCTAGCATGGAAGTTTCGCATTTACATTCATTTGAAGTGAATACGATGTATACATGACACTTCGCAATGAATATTATATCTTATCATGAAACATAGAAGTGAGATGCGATATCGCGTTCTAAGAAGCATTAGAACTCCATTGCTACGATACGTAGACATCTGCAAACGCTATTTCCTAGCATGGAAGGGTCGCATTTACATTCTTTTGAAGTGAGTACGAGGTATACATAACACTCCATAGTGAATATTATATCTTCTCATGAAACATAGCAGTGAGATGCTGTATCGCGTTTTAAGAAGCATTAGAACTCCATTGCTACGATACGTAGATATCTGCAAACGCTATTTCCTTGCATGGAAGTGTCACATTTACATTCTTTTGAAGTGAATACGAGATATACATGACACTTCGCAATGAATATTATATCTTGTCATGAAACATAGCAATGAGGTGCTATATCGCGTTTTGAGAAGCTTTAGAACTCTATTGCCAATATACGTAGATATCTGCAAACTCTATTTCCTAGGAAGGAAATGTCGCATTTACAATCCATTGAAGTGAACACGAGGTATACATGACACTTCGCAATAAATATTATATCTTATCATGAAACATAGAAATGAGATGCGACATCTCGTTTTAAGAAGTACTAGAACTCTATTGTTTCCATACGTAGTCATCTGCAAATGCTATTTCCTAGCATGGAAATGACGCATTTACATCCCTTTGAAGTGAATACGAGGTATACATGACACTTCGCAATGAATATTATATCTGATCATGAAACATAGAAATGAGATGCGACATCGCATTTTGAGAAGCAGTAGAACCCTATTGCTTCGATACGTAGACATCTGCAAACTCTAATTCCTAGCAGGGAAGTGTCGCATTTACATTCATTTGAAGTGAATACGAGGTATACATGACACTTCGCAATGAATATTATACCTTATCATGAAACATAGAAGTGAGATGCGATATCGCATTTTAAGAAGCATTAGAACCCTATTGCTTCGATACGTAGACATCTGCAAACGCTATTTCCTAGCATGGAAGTGTCTTATTTACATTCTTTTGAAGTGAATGCGATGTATACATGACACTTCGCAATGAATATTATATCTTACCACGAAACATAGAACTGAAATGCGACATCTCGTTTTAAGTAGCATTACATCTCTATTGCTACGATACGTAGACATCTGCAAAGGCTATTTCCTAGCACGGAAGTGTCGCATTTACATTCTTTTGAAGTGAATACGAGGTATACATAACACTCCACAATGAATATTATATCTTATCTCGAAACATAGAAGTGAGATTTGATATCGCGTTTTAAGAAGCATTAGAGCTCTATTGCTACGATACGTAGACATCTGCAAACGCTATTTGCTAGCATGGAAGTTTCGCATTTACATTCATTTGAAGTGAATACGATGTATACATGACACTTCGCAATGAATATTATATCTTATCATGAAACATAGAAGTGAGATGCGATATCGCGTTCTAAGAAGCATTAGAACTCCATTGCTACGATACGTAGACATCTGCAAACGCTATTTCCTAGCATGGAAGGGTCGCATTTATATTCTTTTGAAGTGAGTACGAGGTATACATAACACTCCATAGTGAATATTATATCTTCTCATGAAACATAGCAGTGAGATGCTGTATCGCGTTTTAAGAAGCATTAGAACTCTATTGCTACGATACGTAGATATCTGCAAACGCTATTTCCTTGCATGGAAGTGTCACATTTACATTCTTTTGAAGTGAATACGAGATATACATGACACTTCGCAATGAATATTATATCTTGTCATGAAACATAGGAATGAGGTGCTATATCGCGTTTTGAGAAGCTTTAGAACTCTATTGCCAATATACGTAGATATCTGCAAACTCTATTTCCTAGGAAGGAAATGTCGCATTTACAATCCATTGAAGTGAACACGAGGTATACATGACACTTCGCAATAAATATTATATCTTATCATGAAACATAGAAATGAGATGCGACATCTCGTTTTAAGAAGTACTAGAACTCTATTGTTTCCATACGTAGTCATCTGCAAATGCTATTTCCTAGCATGGAAATGACGCATTTACATCCCTTTGAAGTGAATACGAGGTATACATGACACTTCGCAATGAATATTATATCTGATCATGAAACATAGAAATGGGATGCGACATCGCATTTTGAGAAGCAGTAGAACCCTATTGCTTCGATACGTAGACATCTGCAAACTCTAATTCCTAGCAGGAAAGTGTCGCATTTACATTCATTTGAAGTGAATACGAGGTATACATGACACTTCGCAATGAATATTATACCTTATCATGAAACATAGAAGTGAGATGCGATATCGCATTTTAAGAAGCATTAGAACTCTATTGCTACGATACGTAGACATGTGCAAACGCTATTTCCTAGCATGGAAGTGTCGCATTTACATTCTTTTGAAGTGAATACGAGGTATACATAACACTCTACAATGAATATTATATGTTATCACGAAACATAGAAGTGAGATGCGATATCGCGATTTACGAAGCGCTAGAACTCTATTGCTACGATGGGTAGACATCTGCAAATGTTATTTCCAATCAAGCAAGTGTCGCATTTACATCCTTTGAAGTGAATACGAGGTATACATAACACTCCGCAATGAATATTATATCTTACCACGAAACATAGAACTGAAATGCGACATCTCGTTTTAAGTAGCATTACATCTCTATTGCTACGATACGTAGACATCTGCAAGGGCTATTTCCAAGCACGGAAGTGTCGCATTTACATTCTTTTGAAGTGAATACGAGGTATACATAACACTCCACAATGAATATTATATCTTATCTCGAAACATAGAAGTGAGATGTGATATCGCGTTTTAAGAAGCATTAGAGCTCTATTGCTACGATACGTAGACATCTGCAAACGCAATTTCCTAGCATGCAAGTGTCGCATTTACATTCTTTTGAAGTGAATACGAGGTATACATGACACTTCGCGATGAATATTATATCTTATCATGTAACATAGGAATGCGGTGCTATATCGCGTTTTGAGAAGCATTAGAACTCTATTGCTAATATACGTAGACATCTGCAAACTCTATTTCTTAGCAAGGAAATGTCGCATTTACATTCCATTGAAGTGAATACGAGGTATGCATGACACTTCGCAATGGATATTATATCTTATCATGAAACATAGAAATGAGATGCGATATCTAGTTTTAGGAAGTATTAGAACCCCATTCTTACGATACGTGGTCTGGAAACGCTATTTCCTAGCACGGAAGATTCGTATTTACATTCTTTTGAAGTGAATATGAGGTATACATGACACTCCATAATGAATATTATATCTTATCATGAATCATAGCAGTGAGATACGATATCCCGTTTTAAGAAGCATTAGAACTCTATTCCTACGATGCGTAGACATCTGCAAATGTTATTTCCTAGCAAGGAAGTGTCGCATTTACATTCTTTTGAAGTGAATACGAAGTATACATAACATTCCACAATGAATATTACATCTTATTACGAAACATAGAAATGTAATACGACTTCTCATTTTAAGAAGCATTAGAACTCTATTGCTACGATACGTAGACATCTGCAAACAATATTTCCTAGCAACGAAGTGTCGCATTTACATTCTCTTGAAGTGAATACCAGGTATACATAACACTCCACAATGAATATTATATCTTATCACGAAACATAGAAGTGAGATGCGACATCGCGTTCTACGAATCATTAGAACTCTATTGTTTCGACACGTAGTCGTCTGGAAACGATATTTCCTAGTAAGGAAGTGTCGCATTTACATCCTTTTGAAGTGAATACGGGGTATACATGACACTTCGCAATGAATATTATGTCTTATCATGAAACATAGAAATCAAATGCGACATCTCGTTTTAAGAAGTATTAGAACACTCTTGCTACGATACGTAGACATCTGCAAACAATATTTCCTAGCATGCAAGTGGCGCATTTACATTCTGTTGAAGTGAATACGAGGTATACATGACACTTCGCAATGAATATTATGTCTTATCATGAAACATAGAAAGGAAATGCGACATCTCGTTTTATGTAGTATTAGAACAAACTTGCTACTATACGTAGACGTCTGCAAACGTTATTTCCTAGCATGGAAGTGTCGCATTTACATTCCATTGAAGTGAATACGAGATATGCATGAAACTTCGCAATGAATATTATATCTTATCATGAAACATAGGAATGAGGTACTATATCGCGTTTTGAGAAGCATTAGAACTCTATTGCTAATATACGTAGACATCTGCAAACTCTATTTCCTATCAAGGAAGTGTCGCATTTACATTCCATTGAAGTGAATACGAGGTATGCATGACACTTCGCAATGGATATTATATCTTATCATGAAACATAGAAATGAGATGCGATATCTCGTTTTAGGAAGTATTAGAACTCCATTCTTACGATACGTGGTCATCTGGAAACGCTATTTCCTAGCATGCAAGTTTCGCATTTACATTCTTTTGAAGTGAATACGAGGTATACATGACACTTCGCAATGAATATTATATCTTATCATGAAACATAGAAGTGAGATGCGATATCGCGTTTTAAGAAGCATTAGAACTGTATTGCAACGATACGTAGACATCTGCAAACGCTATTTCCTAGCATGCAAGTGTCGCATTTACATTATTTTGAAGTGAATACGAGGTATACATGACACTTCGCAATGAATATTATATCTTATCATGAAACATAGGGGTGAGATGCGATATCGCGTTTTAAGAAGCATTAGAACCCTATTGCAACGATACGTAGACATCTGCAAACAATATTTCCTAGCAAGGAAGTGTCGCATTTACATTCCTTTGAAGTGAATACGAAGTATACATGACACTTCATAATGAATATTATATCTTATCATGAAACATAGAAGTGAGATGCGATATTGGGTTTTAAGAAGCATTAGAACTCTATTGCTACGATACGTAGACATCTGCAAACAATATTTCCTAGAATGCAAGTGGCGCATTTACATTCTGTTGAAGTGAATACGAGGTATACATGACACTTCGCAATGAATATTATGTCTTATCATAAAACATAGAAATGAAATGCGACATCTCGTTTTAAGAAGTATTAGAACATTCTTGCTACGATACGTAGACGTCTGCAAACGTTATTTCCTAGCGTGGAAGTGTCGCATTTACATTCCATTGAGGTGAATACGAGATATGCATGAAACTTCGCAATCGACATTATATCTTAACATGAAACATAGAAATGAGATGCGACATCTCGTTTTAAGAAGTATTAGAACTCTATTCTTTCGATACGTTGTCATCTGCAAACGCTATTTCCTAGCATGGAAATGACGCATTTACATTCTTTTCAAGTGAATACGAGGTATACATGACACTTCGCAATGAATATTATATCTTATCATGAAACATATTAATGAGATGCGACATCGCGTTTTGAGAAGCATTAGAACCCTATTGCTTCGATACGTAGACATCTGCAAACGCTATTTCCTAGCATGCAAGTGTCGCATTTACATTCTTTTGAAGTGAATACGAGATATGCATGAAACTTCGCAAAGAATATTATATCTTATCATGAAACATAGAAGTGTGTTGCGATATCGCGTTCTAAGAAGCATTAGAACTCTATTGCTACGATACGTAGACATCTGCAAATGCTATATCCTAGCATGGAAGTGCCGCATTTACATTCTTTTGAAGATAATACGAGGTATACATAACACTTCACAATGAATATTATGTCTCATCACGACACATAGAAGTGAAATGCGATATCGCGTTTTAAGAAGCATTAGAACTGTATTGCAACGATACGTAGACATCTGCAAACAATATTTCCTAGCATGCAAGTGGCGCATTTACATTCTTTTGAAGTGAATACGAGGTATACATGACACTTCGCAATGGATATTATATCTTATCATGAAACATAGATGTGAGATGCGATATCGCGCTCTAAGAAGCATTAGAACTCTATTGCTACGATACGTAGACATCTGCAAAGGCTATTTCCTAGCATGGAAGTGTCGCATTTACATTCTTTTGAAGTGAATACGAGATATACATGACACTTCGCAGTGAATATTATATCTTATCATGAAACATAGGAATGAGGTGCTGTATCGCGTTTTGAGAAGCATTAGAACTCCCTTGCTAATATACGTAGACATCTGCAAACTCTATTTCCTACCATGGAAATGTCGCACTTACATTCCATTGAAGTGAATACGAGGTATACCTAACATTACACAATGAATATTATATCTTATTACGAAACATAGAAATGAAATACGACATCTCGTATTCAGAAGCATAAGTACTCTATTGCTGTGATACGTAGACATTTGCATACGCTATTTCCTAGCATGGAAGTGTCGCATTTACATTCTTTTGAAGTGAAAACTAGGTATACATGACACTTCGCAATGAATATTATATCTTATCATGAAACATAGATGTGAGATGCGACATCTCGTATTCAGAAGCATAAGTACTGTATTGCTGTGATACGTAGACATCTGCGTGCGCTATTTCCTAGCATGGAAGTGTCGCATTTACATTCTTTTGAAGTGAATACGAGGTATACATGACACTTCGCAATGAATATTATATCTTATCATGAAACATAGGAATGAGGTGCTATATTGCGTTTTGAGAAGCATTCGAACTCTATTGCTAATATACGTAGACAACTGCAAACTCTATTTCCTACCATGGAAATGTCGCACTTACATTCCATTGAAGTGAATACGAGGTATACATATCATTACACAATGGATATTATATCTTATTACGAAACATACATATGAAATACGACATCTCGTTTTAAGAAACATATGCATTCTATTGCTGTGATACGTAGACATCTGCAAACGCTATTTCCTAGCATGGAAGGGTCGCATTTACATTCTTTGAAGTGAATACGAGGTATACATGACACTTCGCAATAAATATTATATCTGATCATGAAACATAGAAATGAGATGCGACATCGCATTTTGAGAAGCAGTAGAACCGTATTGCTTCGATACGTAGACATCTGCAAACTCTACTTGCTAGCAGGGAAGTGTCGCATTTACATTCATTTGAAGTGAATACGAGGTATACATGACACTTCGCAATGAATATTATACCTTATCATGAAACATAGACGTGAGATGCGATATCGCATTTTAAGAAGCATTAGAACTCTATTGCTACGATACGTAGACATCTGGAAACGCTATTTCCTAGCATGGAAGTGTCGCATTTACATTCTTTTGAAGTGAATACGAGGTATACATAATACCCTACAATGAATATTATATGTTATCACGAAACATAGAAGTGAGATGCGATATCGCGATTTACGAAGCGCTAGAACTATATTGCTACGATGCGTAGACATTTGGAAATGTTATTTCCTAGCAAGGAAGTGTCGCATTTACATTCTTTTGAAGTGAATACGAGGTATACATAACACTCCACAATGAATATTATATCTTATCATGAATCATAGCAGTGAGATACGATATCCCGTTTTAAGAAGCATTAGAACTCTATTCCTACGATGCGTAGACATCTGCAAATGTTATTTCCTAGCAAGGAAGTGTCGCATTTACATTCTTTTGAAGTGAATACGAAGTATACATAACATTCCACAATGAATATTACATCTTATTACGAAACATAGAAATGTAATACGACTTCTCATTTTAAGAAGCATTAGAACTCTATTGCTACGATACGTAGACATCTGCAAACTCTATTTCCTAGCAAGGAAATTGTCGCATTTACATTCCATTGAAGTGAATACGAGGTATACATGACATTTCGCAATGGATATTATATCTTATCATGAAACATAGAAATGAGATGCGACATCTCGTTTTAAGAAGTATTAGAACTCTATTCTTTCGATACGTGGTCTGGAAACGCTATTTCCTAGCACGGAAGATTCGTATTTACATTCCGTTGAAGTGAATATGAGGTATACATGACACTCCATAATGAATATTATATCTTATCATGAATCATAGCTGTGAGATACGATATCCCGTTTTAAGAAGCATTAGAACTCTATTCCTACGATGCGTAGACATCTGCAAATGTTATTTCCTAGCAAGGAAGTGTCGCATTTACATTCTTTTGAAGTGAATACGAGGTATACATAACATTCCACAATGAATATTACATCTTATTACGAAACATAGAAATGAAATACGACTTCTCATTTTAAGAAGCATTAGAACTCTATTGCTATGATACGTAGACATCTGCAAACAATATTTCCTAGCAAGGAAGTGTCGCATTCACATTCTCTTGAAGTGAATACCAGGTATACATAACACTCCACAATGAATATTATATCTTATCACGAAACATAGAAGTGAGATGCGACATCGCGTTCTACGAATCATTAGAACTCTATTGTTTCGACACGTAGTCGTCTGGAAACGATATTTCCTAGTAAGGAAGTGTCGCATTTACATCCTTTTGAAGTGAATACGGGGTATACATGACACTTCGCAATGAATATTATGTCTTATCATGAAACATAGAAATGAAATGCGACATCTCGTTTTAAGAAGTATTAGAACACTCTTGCTACGATACGTAGACATCTGCAAACAATATTTCCTAGCATGCAAGTGGCGCATTTACATTCTGTTGAAGTGAATACGAGGTATACATGACACTTCGCAATGAATATTATGTCTTATCATAAAACATAGAAATGAAATGCGACATCTCGTTTTAAGAAGTATTAGAACATTCTTGCTACGATACGTAGACGTCTGCAAACGTTATTTCCTAGCGTGGAAGTGTCGCATTTACATTCCATTGAGGTGAATACGAGATATGCATGAAACTTCGCAATCGACATTATATCTTAACATGAAACATAGAAATGAGATGCGACATCTCGTTTTAAGAAGTATTAGAACTCTATTCTTTCGATACGTTGTCATCTGCAAACGCTATTTCCTAGCATGGAAATGACGCATTTACATTCTTTTCAAGTGAATACGAGGTATACATGACACTTCGCAATGAATATTATATCTTATCATGAAACATATTAATGAGATGCGACATCGCGTTTTGAGAAGCATTAGAACCCTATTGCTTCGATACGTAGACATCTGCAAACGCTATTTCCTAGCATGCAAGTGTCGCATTTACATTCTTTTGAAGTGAATACGAGATATGCATGAAACTTCGCAAAGAATATTATATCTTATCATGAAACATAGAAGTGTGTTGCGATATCGCGTTCTAAGAAGCATTAGAACTCTATTGCTACGATACGTAGACATCTGCAAATGCTATATCCTAGCATGGAAGTGCCGCATTTACATTCTTTTGAAGATAATACGAGGTATACATGACACTTCGCAATGAATATTATATCTTATCATGAAACATAGAAGTGAGATGCGATATCGCGTTTTAAGAAGCATTAGAACTGTATTGCAACGATACGTAGACATCTGCAAACGCTATTTCCTAGCATGCAAGTGTCGCATTTACATTATTTTGAAGTGAATACGAGGTATACATGACACTTCGCAATGAATATTATATCTTATCATGAAACATAGGGGTGAGATGCGATATCGCGTTTTAAGAAGCATTAGAACCCTATTGCAACGATACGTAGACATCTGCAAACAATATTTCCTAGCAAGGAAGTGTCGCATTTACATTCCTTTGAAGTGAATACGAAGTATACATGACACTTCATAATGAATATTATATCTTATCATGAAACATAGAAGTGAGATGCGATATTGGGTTTTAAGAAGCATTAGAACTCTATTGCTACGATACGTAGACATCTGCAAACAATATTGCCTAGCATGCAAGTGGCGCATTTACATTCTTTTGAAGTGAATACGAGGTATACATGACACTTCGCAATGGATATTATATCTTATCATGAAACATAGATGTGAGATGCGATATCGCGCTCTAAGAAGCATTAGAACTCTATTGCTACGATACGTAGACATCTGCAAAGTCTATTTCCTAGCATGGAAGTGTCGCATTTACATTCTTTTGAAGTGAATACGAGGTATACATGACACTTCGCAATGGATATTATATCTTATCATGAAACATAGATGTGAGATGCGATATCGCGCTCTAAGAAGCATTAGAACTCTATTGCTACGATACGTAGACATCTGCAAAGTCTATTTCCTAGCATGGAAGTGTCGCATTTACATTCTTTTGAAGTGAATACGAGATATACATGACACTTCGCAGTGAATATTATATCTTATCATGAAAAATAGGAATGAGGTGCTGTATCGCGTTTTGAGAAGCATTAGAACTCCCTTGCTAATATACGTAGACATCTGCAAACTCTATTTCCTAGCAAGGAAATGTCGCATTTACATTCCATTGAAGTGAATACGAGGTATACATGACACTTCGCAATGGATATTATATCTTATCATGAAACATAGAAATGAGATGCGACATCTCGTTTTAAGAAGTATTAGAACTCTATTCTTTCGATACGTGGTCTGGAAACGCTATTTCCTAGCACGGAAGATTCGTATTTACATTCTTTCGAAGTGAATATGAGGTATACATGACACTCCATAATGAATATTATATCTTATCGTGAATCATAGCAGTGAGATACGATATCCCGTTTTAGGAAGCATTAGAACTCTATTCCTACGATGCGTAGACATCTGCAAATGTTATTTCCTAGCAAGGAAGTGTCGCATTAACATTCTTTTGAAGTGAATACGAGGTATACATAACATTCCACAATGAATATTACATCTTATTACGAAACATAGAAATGAAATACGACTTCTCATTTTAAGAAGCATTAGAACTCCATTGCTTCGATACGTAGACATCTGCAAACAACATTTCCTAGCCAGGAAGTGTCGCATTTACATTCATTTGAAGTGAATACCAGGTATACATAACACTCCACAATGAATATTATATCTTATCACCAAACATAGAAGTGAGATGCGATATCGCGTTCTACGAATCATTAGAACTCTATTGTTTCGACACGTAGTCGTCTGGAAACGCTAATTCCTAGTAAGGAAGTGTCGCATTTACATCCTTTTGAAGTGAATACGAGGTATACATGACACTTCGCAATGAATATTATGTCTTATCATGAAACACAGAAATGAAATGCGACATCTCGTTTTAAGAAGTATTAGAACACACTTGCTACGATACGTAGACGTCTGCAAACGTTATTTCCTAGCATGGAAGTGTCGCATTTACATTCCATTGAAGTGAATGCGAGATATGCATGAAACTTCGCAATGAATATTATATCTTCTCATGAAACATAGCAGTGAGATGCGATATCGCGTTTTAGGAAGCATTAGAACTCTATTGCTGCGATACGTAGACATCTGCAAATGCTATATCCTAGCATGGAAGTGCCGCATTTACATTCTTTTGAAGATAATACGAGGTATACATAACACTTCACAATGAATATTATGTCTCATCACGACACATAGAAGTGAAATGCGATATCGCTGTTTAAGAAGCACTAGAACGCTATGACTACGATGCGTAGACATCTGCAAACGCCACTTCCAAGCATGGAAGTGTCGCATTTACATTCTCTTGAAGTCAATACGAGGTATACATGACACTTCGCAATGAATATTATATCTTACCATGAAACATAGGAGTGAGATGCGATATGGCATTTTAAGAATCATTAGATCTCTGTTGCTGCGATACGTAGACATCTGCAAACGCTATTTCCTAGCATGGAAGTGTCGCATTTACATTCTTTTGAAGTGAATACGAGATATACATGACATTTCGCTATAAATATTATATCTTATCATGAAACATAGAAGTGAGATGCGATATCATGTTCTAAGAAGCATTAGAACTCTATTGCTACGATACGTAGACATCTGCAAACGCTATTTCCTGGCAAGGAAATTTCGCACTTACATTCCACTGAGGTGAATACGAGGTATACGTAACATTACACAATGAATATTATATCTTATCACGAAACATAGAAATGAAATGCCGCATCTCGTTTTAAGACGCATTAGAACTCTATTGCTACGATACGTAGACATCTGCAAACGCTTTTTCCTAGCATGGAAGTGTCATATTTACATTCTTTTGAAGTGAATACGAGGTATACATGACACTTCGCTATAAATATTATATCTTATCATGAAACATAGAAGTGAGATGCGATATCGCGTTCTAAGAAGCATTAGAACCCTATAGCTACGATACGTAGACATCTGCAAACGCTCTTTCCTAGCGTGGAAGGGTCGCATTTACATTCTTTTGTAGTGAGTACGAGGTATACATAACACTCCATAATGAATATTATATCTTCTCATGAAACATAGCAGTGAGATGCGATATCGCGTTTTAGGAAGCATTAGAACTCTATTGCTATGATACGTAGACATCTGCAAACGCTATTTCCTCGCATGGAAGTATCGCATTTACATTCTTTTGAAGTGAATACGAGATATACATGACACTTCGCAATGAATATTATATCTTATCATGAAACATAGGAATGAGGTGCTATATCGCGTTTTGAGAAGCACTAGAACTCTATTGCTAATACACGTAGACATCTGCAAACTCTATCTCCTAGCAAGGAAATTTCGCACTTACATTCCACTGAAGTGAATACGAGGTATACATAACATTACACAATGAATATTATATCTTATTACGAAACATAGAAATGAAATACGACATCTCGTTTTAAGAATCATTAGTACTCTATTGCTGTGATACGTAGACATCTGCAAACAATATTTCCTAGCAAGGAAGTGTCGCATTTACATTCTTGTGAAGTCAAATCGAGGTATACATGACACTTCGCAATGAATATTATATCTTATCATGGAACATAGAAGTGAGATGCGATATCGCGTTTTGAGAAGCATTAGAACTCTATTGCTAACATGCGTAGACATCTGCAAACTCTATTACCTAGCATTACACTTGCATTCCACTTACATTGCACTGAAGTGAATACGAGTTATACATGACACTTCGCAATGAATATTATATCTTATCATGGAACATAGAAGTGAGATGCGATATCGCGTTCTAAGAAGCATTAGAACTCTATTGCTGCGATACGTAGACATCTGCAAACGCTATTTCCTAGCATGGAAGTGTCTTATTTACATTCTTTTGAAGTGAATGCGAGATATACATGACACTTCGCAATGAATATTATATCTTATAATGATACATAGAAGTGAGATGCGATATCGCGTTCTATGAAGCATTAGAACTCTATTGCTGCGACACGCAGACATCTGCAAACGCTATTTCCTAGCATGGAAGGGTCGCATTTACACTCTTTTGAAGTGAGTACGAGGTATACATAACACTCCATAATGAATATTATATCTTATCATGAAACATAGGAATGAGGTGCTATATAGCGTTTTGAGAAGCATTAGAACTCTATTGCTAATATACGTAGACATCTGCAAACTCTATTTCCTAGCACGGACATGTGGCACTTACATTCCACTGAAGTGAATACGAGGTATACATAACATTACACAATGAGTATTATATCTTATTATGAAACATAGAAATGAAATACGACATCTCGTTTTAAGAAGCATTAGTACTCTATTGCTGTGATACGTAGACATCTGCAAACAATATTTCCTAGCAAGGAAGTGTCGCATTTACATTTTTGTGAAGTGAAATCGAGGTATACATGACACTTCGCAATGAATATTATATCTTATCATGGAACATAGAAGTGAGATGCGATATCGCGTTCTAAGAAGCATTAGAACCCAATTGCTACGATACGTAGACATCTGCAAACGCTACTACCTAGCATGGAAGTGTCGCATTTACATTCTTTTGAAGTGAATACGAGGTATACATGACACTTCGCAATGAATATTATATCTTATCATGAAACATAGAAGTGAGATGCGATATCGCGTTCTGAGAAGCATTAGAACTCTATTGCTACGATACGTAGACATCTGCAAACGCTACTTCCTAGCATGGAAGTGTCGCATTTACATTCTTTTGAAGTGAATACGAGGTATACATGACACTTCGCAATGAATATTATACCTTATCATGAAACATAGAAGAGAGGTCCGATATCGCGTTTTAGGAAGCATTAGAACTCTATTGCTGCGATACGTAGACATCAGCAAACCCTATTTCCTAGCATGGAAGTGTCATATTTACATTCTTTTGAAGTGAATACGAGGTATACATGACACTTCGCAATGAATATTATATCTTATCATGAAACATAGGAGTGAGATGCGATATCGCGTTCTAAGAAGCATTAGAACTCTATTGCTACGATACATAGACATCTGCAAACGCTATTTCCTAGCATGGAAGTGTCGCATTTACATTCTTTTGAAGTGAATACGAGATATACATGACAATTCGCAATGAATATTATAGCTTATCATGAAACATAGGAATGAGGTGCTATATCGCATTTTGAGAAGCATTAAAACTATATTGCTATTATACGTAGACATCTGCAAACTCTATTTCCTAGCAAGGAAATTTCGCACTTACATTCCACTGAAGTGAATACGTGGTATACATAACATTACACAATGAATATTATATCTTATTACGAAACATAGAAGTGAAATACGACAACTCGTTTTAAGAAGCATTAGTACTCTATTACTGTGATACGTAGACATCTGCAAACAATATTTCCTAGCAAGGAAGTGTCGCATTTACATTCTTTTGAAGTGAATACGAGGTATACATGACACTTCGCAATGAATATTATACCTTATCATGAAACATAGAAGAGAGGTGCGATAACGCATTTTAGGGAGCATTAGAACTCTATTGCTGCGATACGTAGACATCTGCAAACGCTATTTCCTAGCATGGAAGTGTCGCATTTACATTCTTTTGAAGTGAATACGATATATACATGACACTTCGCATTGAATATTATAGCTTATCATGAAACATAGGAATGAGGTGCTATATCGCATTTTGAGAAGCATTAAAACTATATTGCTATTATACGTAGACATCTGCAAACTCTATTTCCTAGCAAGGAAATTTCGCACTTACATTCCACTGAAGTGAATACGAGGTATACATAACATTACACAATGAATATTATATCTTATTACGAAACATAGAAGTGAAATACGACAACTCGTTTTAAGAAGCATTAGTACTCTATTACTGTGATACGTAGACATCTGCAAACAATATTTCCTAGCAAGGAAGTGTCGCATTTACATACTTTTGAAGTGAATACGAGGTATACATGACACTTCGCAATGAATATTATACCTTATCATGAAACATAGAAGAGAGGTGCGATATCGCGTTCTAAGAAGCATTAGAACTCTATTGCTACGATACGTAGACATCTGCAAACACTATTTCCTAGCATGGAAGTGTCTCATTTACATTATTTTGAAGTGAATACGAGGTATACATGACACTTCGCAATGAATATTATATCTTATCATGAAACATAGTGGTGAGATGCGATATCGCGTTTTAAGAAGCATTAGAACCCTATTGCAACGATACGTAGACATCTGCAAACAATATTCCCTAGCAAGGAAGTGTCGCATTTACATTCCTTTGAAGTGAATACGAAGTATACATGACACTTCATAATGAATATTATATCTTATCATGAAACATAGAAGTGAGATGCGATATTGGGTTTTAAGAAGCTTTAGAACTCTATTGCTACGATACGTAGACATCTGCAAACAATATTTCCTAGCATGCAAGTGGCGCATTTACATTCTGTTGAAGTGAATACGAGGTATACATGACACTTCGCAATGAATATTATATCTTATCATGAAACATAGAAATGAGATGCGACATCGCGTTTTGAGAAGCATTAGAACCCTATTGCTTTGAAACGTAGACATCTGCAAACTCTACTTCCTAGCAGGGAAGTGTCGCAATTACATTCTTTTGAAGTGAACACGAAGTGTACATGACACTTCATAATGAATATTATATCTTATCATGGAACATAGAAGTGAGATGCGATATCGCGTTCTAAGAAGCATTAGAACTCTATTGCTGCGATACGTAGACATCTGCAAACGCTATTTCCTAGCATGGAAGTGTCTTATTTACATTCTTTTGAAGTGAATGCGAGATATACATGACACTTCGCAATGAATATTATATCTTATAATGATACATAGAAGTGAGATGCGATATCGCGTTCTATGAAGCATTAGAACTCTATTGCTGCGACACGCAGACATCTGCAAACGCTATTTCCTAGCATGGAAGGGTCGCATTTACACTCTTTTGAAGTGAGTACGAGGTATACATAACACTCCATAATGAATATTATATCTTATCATGAAACATAGGAATGAGGTGCTATATAGCGTTTTGAGAAGCATTAGAACTCTATTGCTAATATACGTAGACATCTGCAAACTCTATTTCCTAGCACGGACATGTGGCACTTACATTCCACTGAAGTGAATACGAGGTATACATAACATTACACAATGAGTATTATATCTTATTATGAAACATAGAAATGAAATACGACATCTCGTTTTAAGAAGCATTAGTACTCTATTGCTGTGATACGTAGACATCTGCAAACAATATTTCCTAGCAAGGAAGTGTCGCATTTACATTTTTGTGAAGTGAAATCGAGGTATACATGACACTTCGCAATGAATATTATATCTTATCATGGAACATAGAAGTGAGATGCGATATCGCGTTCTAAGAAGCATTAGAACCCAATTGCTACGATACGTAGACATCTGCAAACGCTACTACCTAGCATGGAAGTGTCGCATTTACATTCTTTTGAAGTGAATACGAGGTATACATGACACTTCGCAATGAATATTATATCTTATCATGAAACATAGAAGTGAGATGCGATATCGCGTTCTGAGAAGCATTAGAACTCTATTGCTACGATACGTAGACATCTGCAAACGCTACTTCCTAGCATGGAAGTGTCGCATTTACATTCTTTTGAAGTGAATACGAGGTATACATGACACTTCGCAATGAATATTATACCTTATCATGAAACATAGAAGAGAGGTCCGATATCGCGTTTTAGGAAGCATTAGAACTCTATTGCTGCGATACGTAGACATCAGCAAACCCTATTTCCTAGCATGGAAGTGTCATATTTACATTCTTTTGAAGTGAATACGAGGTATACATGACACTTCGCAATGAATATTATATCTTATCATGAAACATAGGAGTGAGATGCGATATCGCGTTCTAAGAAGCATTAGAACTCTATTGCTACGATACATAGACATCTGCAAACGCTATTTCCTAGCATGGAAGTGTCGCATTTACATTCTTTTGAAGTGAATACGAGATATACATGACAATTCGCAATGAATATTATAGCTTATCATGAAACATAGGAATGAGGTGCTATATCGCATTTTGAGAAGCATTAAAACTATATTGCTATTATACGTAGACATCTGCAAACTCTATTTCCTAGCAAGGAAATTTCGCACTTACATTCCACTGAAGTGAATACGTGGTATACATAACATTACACAATGAATATTATATCTTATTACGAAACATAGAAGTGAAATACGACAACTCGTTTTAAGAAGCATTAGTACTCTATTACTGTGATACGTAGACATCTGCAAACAATATTTCCTAGCAAGGAAGTGTCGCATTTACATTCTTTTGAAGTGAATACGAGGTATACATGACACTTCGCAATGAATATTATACCTTATCATGAAACATAGAAGAGAGGTGCGATAACGCATTTTAGGGAGCATTAGAACTCTATTGCTGCGATACGTAGACATCTGCAAACGCTATTTCCTAGCATGGAAGTGTCGCATTTACATTCTTTTGAAGTGAATACGATATATACATGACACTTCGCATTGAATATTATAGCTTATCATGAAACATAGGAATGAGGTGCTATATCGCATTTTGAGAAGCATTAAAACTATATTGCTATTATACGTAGACATCTGCAAACTCTATTTCCTAGCAAGGAAATTTCGCACTTACATTCCACTGAAGTGAATACGAGGTATACATAACATTACACAATGAATATTATATCTTATTACGAAACATAGAAGTGAAATACGACAACTCGTTTTAAGAAGCATTAGTACTCTATTACTGTGATACGTAGACATCTGCAAACAATATTTCCTAGCAAGGAAGTGTCGCATTTACATACTTTTGAAGTGAATACGAGGTATACATGACACTTCGCAATGAATATTATACCTTATCATGAAACATAGAAGAGAGGTGCGATATCGCGTTCTAAGAAGCATTAGAACTCTATTGCTACGATACGTAGACATCTGCAAACACTATTTCCTAGCATGGAAGTGTCTCATTTACATTATTTTGAAGTGAATACGAGGTATACATGACACTTCGCAATGAATATTATATCTTATCATGAAACATAGTGGTGAGATGCGATATCGCGTTTTAAGAAGCATTAGAACCCTATTGCAACGATACGTAGACATCTGCAAACAATATTCCCTAGCAAGGAAGTGTCGCATTTACATTCCTTTGAAGTGAATACGAAGTATACATGACACTTCATAATGAATATTATATCTTATCATGAAACATAGAAGTGAGATGCGATATTGGGTTTTAAGAAGCTTTAGAACTCTATTGCTACGATACGTAGACATCTGCAAACAATATTTCCTAGCATGCAAGTGGCGCATTTACATTCTGTTGAAGTGAATACGAGGTATACATGACACTTCGCAATGAATATTATATCTTATCATGAAACATAGAAATGAGATGCGACATCGCGTTTTGAGAAGCATTAGAACCCTATTGCTTTGAAACGTAGACATCTGCAAACTCTACTTCCTAGCAGGGAAGTGTCGCAATTACATTCTTTTGAAGTGAACACGAAGTGTACATGACACTTCATAATGAATATTATATCTTTTCATGAAACATAGAAGTGAGATGCGATATTGCGTTTTAAGAAGCATTAGAACTCTATTGCTACGATACGTAGACATCGGCAAACGCTATTTCCTAGCATGGAAGTGTTGCATTTACATTCTTTTGAAGTGAATACGAGGTATACATGACACTTCGCAATGGATATTATATCTTATCATGAAACATAGATGTGAGATGCGATATCGCGCTCTAAGAAGCATTGGAACTCTATTGCTACGATACGTAGACATCTGCAACGGCTATTTGCTAGCATGGAAGTGTCGCATTTACATTCTTTTGAAGTGAATACGAGATATACATGACACTTCGCAGTGAGTATTATATCTTATCATGAAAAATAGGAATGAGGTGCTGTATCGCGTTTTGAGAAGCATTAGAACTCCCTTGCTAATATACGTAGACATCTGCAAACTCTATTTCCTAGCAAGGAAATTGTCGCATTTACATTCCATTGAAGTGAATACGAGGTATACATGACATTTCGCAATGGATATTATATCTTATCATGAAACATAGAAATGAGATGCGACATCTCGTTTTAAGAAGTATTAGAACTCTATTCTTTCGATACGTGGTCTGGAAACGCTATTTCCTAGCACGGAAGATTCGTATTTACATTCCGTTGAAGTGAATATGAGGTATACATGACACTCCATAATGAATATTATATCTTATCATGAATCATAGCTGTGAGATACGATATCCCGTTTTAAGAAGCATTAGAACTCTATTCCTACGATGCGTAGACATCTGCAAATGTTATTTCCTAGCAAGGAAGTGTCGCATTTACATTCTTTTGAAGTGAATACGAGGTATACATAACATTCCACAATGAATATTACATCTTATTACGAAACATAGAAATGAAATACGACTTCTCATTTTAAGAAGCATTAGAACTCTATTGCTATGATACGTAGACATCTGCAAACAATATTTCCTAGCAAGGAAGTGTCGCATTCACATTCTCTTGAAGTGAATACCAGGTATACATAACACTCCACAATGAATATTATATCTTATCACGAAACATAGAAGTGAGATGCGACATCGCGTTCTACGAATCATTAGAACTCTATTGTTTCGACACGTAGTCGTCTGGAAACGATATTTCCTAGTAAGGAAGTGTCGCATTTACATCCTTTTGAAGTGAATACGGGGTATACATGACACTTCGCAATGAATATTATGTCTTATCATGAAACATAGAAATGAAATGCGACATCTCGTTTTAAGAAGTATTAGAACACTCTTGCTACGATACGTAGACATCTGCAAACAATATTTCCTAGCATGCAAGTGGCGCATTTACATTCTGTTGAAGTGAATACGAGGTATACATGACACTTCGCAATGAATATTATGTCTTATCATAAAACATAGAAATGAAATGCGACATCTCGTTTTAAGAAGTATTAGAACATTCTTGCTACGATACGTAGACGTCTGCAAACGTTATTTCCTAGCGTGGAAGTGTCGCATTTACATTCCATTGAGGTGAATACGAGATATGCATGAAACTTCGCAATCGACATTATATCTTAACATGAAACATAGAAATGAGATGCGACATCTCGTTTTAAGAAGTATTAGAACTCTATTCTTTCGATACGTTGTCATCTGCAAACGCTATTTCCTAGCATGGAAATGACGCATTTACATTCTTTTCAAGTGAATACGAGGTATACATGACACTTCGCAATGAATATTATATCTTATCATGAAACATATTAATGAGATGCGACATCGCGTTTTGAGAAGCATTAGAACCCTATTGCTTCGATACGTAGACATCTGCAAACGCTATTTCCTAGCATGCAAGTGTCGCATTTACATTCTTTTGAAGTGAATACGAGATATGCATGAAACTTCGCAAAGAATATTATATCTTATCATGAAACATAGAAGTGTGTTGCGATATCGCGTTCTAAGAAGCATTAGAACTCTATTGCTACGATACGTAGATATCTGCAAATGCTATATCCTAGCATGGAAGTGCCGCATTTACATTCTTTTGAAGATAATACGAGGTATACATGACACTTCGCAATGAATATTATATCTTATCATGAAACATAGAAGTGAGATGCGATATCGCGTTTTAAGAAGCATTAGAACTGTATTGCAACGATACGTAGACATCTGCAAACGCTATTTCCTAGCATGCAAGTGTCGCATTTACATTATTTTGAAGTGAATACGAGGTATACATGACACTTCGCAATGAATATTATATCTTATCATGAAACATAGGGGTGAGATGCGATATCGCGTTTTAAGAAGCATTAGAACCCTATTGCAACGATACGTAGACATCTGCAAACAATATTTCCTAGCAAGGAAGTGTCGCATTTACATTCCTTTGAAGTGAATACGAAGTATACATGACACTTCATAATGAATATTATATCTTATCATGAAACATAGAAGTGAGATGCGATATTGGGTTTTAAGAAGCATTAGAACTCTATTGCTACGATACGTAGACATCTGCAAACAATATTGCCTAGCATGCAAGTGGCGCATTTACATTCTTTTGAAGTGAATACGAGGTATACATGACACTTCGCAATGGATATTATATCTTATCATGAAACATAGATGTGAGATGCGATATCGCGCTCTAAGAAGCATTAGAACTCTATTGCTACGATACGTAGACATCTGCAAAGTCTATTTCCTAGCATGGAAGTGTCGCATTTACATTCTTTTGAAGTGAATACGAGGTATACATGACACTTCGCAATGGATATTATATCTTATCATGAAACATAGATGTGAGATGCGATATCGCGCTCTAAGAAGCATTAGAACTCTATTGCTACGATACGTAGACATCTGCAAAGTCTATTTCCTAGCATGGAAGTGTCGCATTTACATTCTTTTGAAGTGAATACGAGATATACATGACACTTCGCAGTGAATATTATATCTTATCATGAAAAATAGGAATGAGGTGCTGTATCGCGTTTTGAGAAGCATTAGAACTCCCTTGCTAATATACGTAGACATCTGCAAACTCTATTTCCTAGCAAGGAAATGTCGCATTTACATTCCATTGAAGTGAATACGAGGTATACATGACACTTCGCAATGGATATTATATCTTATCATGAAACATAGAAATGAGATGCGACATCTCGTTTTAAGAAGCATTAGAACTCTATTCTTTCGATACGTGGTCTGGAAACGCTATTTCCTAGCACGGAAGATTCGTATTTACATTCTTTCGAAGTGAATATGAGGTATACATGACACTCCATAATGAATATTATATCTTATCGTGAATCATAGCAGTGAGATACGATATCCCGTTTTAGGAAGCATTAGAACTCTATTCCTACGATGCGTAGACATCTGCAAATGTTATTTCCTAGCAAGGAAGTGTCGCATTAACATTCTTTTGAAGTGAATACGAGGTATACATAACATTCCACAATGAATATTACATCTTATTACGAAACATAGAAATGAAATACGACTTCTCATTTTAAGAAGCATTAGAACTCCATTGCTTCGATACGTAGACATCTGCAAACAACATTTCCTAGCCAGGAAGTGTCGCATTTACATTCATTTGAAGTGAATACCAGGTATACATAACACTCCACAATGAATATTATATCTTATCACCAAACATAGAAGTGAGATGCGATATCGCGTTCTACGAATCATTAGAACTCTATTGTTTCGACACGTAGTCGTCTGGAAACGCTAATTCCTAGTAAGGAAGTGTCGCATTTACATCCTTTTGAAGTGAATACGAGGTATACATGACACTTCGCAATGAATATTATGTCTTATCATGAAACACAGAAATGAAATGCGACATCTCGTTTTAAGAAGTATTAGAACACACTTGCTACGATACGTAGACGTCTGCAAACGTTATTTCCTAGCATGGAAGTGTCGCATTTACATTCCATTGAAGTGAATGCGAGATATGCATGAAACTTCGCAATGAATATTATATCTTCTCATGAAACATAGCAGTGAGATGCGATATCGCGTTTTAGGAAGCATTAGAACTCTATTGCTGCGATACGTAGACATCTGCAAATGCTATATCCTAGCATGGAAGTGCCGCATTTACATTCTTTTGAAGATAATACGAGGTATACATAACACTTCACAATGAATATTATGTCTCATCACGACACATAGTAGTGAAATGCGATATCGCTGTTTAAGAAGCACTAGAACGCTATGACTACGATGCGTAGACATCTGCAAACGCCACTTCCAAGCATGGAAGTGTCGCATTTACATTCTCTTGAAGTCAATACGAGGTATACATGACACTTCGCAATGAATATTATATCTTATCATGAAACATAGGAGTGAGATGCGATATGGCATTTTAAGAATCATTAGATCTCTGTTGCTGCGATACGTAGACATCTGCAAACGCTATTTCCTAGCATGGAAGTGTCGCATTTACATTCTTTTGAAGTGAATACGAGATATACATGACATTTCGCTATAAATATTATATCTTATCATGAAACATAGAAGTGAGATGCGATATCATGTTCTAAGAAGCGTTAGAACTCTATTGCTACGATACGTAGACATCTGCAAACGCTATTTCCTGGCAAGGAAATTTCGCACTTACATTCCACTGAGGTGAATACGAGGTATACGTAACATTACACAATGAATATTATATCTTATCACGAAACATAGAAATGAAATGCCGCATCTCGTTTTAAGACGCATTAGAACTCTATTGCTACGATACGTAGACATCTGCAAACGCTTTTTCCTAGCATGGAAGTGTCATATTTACATTCTTTTGAAGTGAATACGAGGTATACATGACACTTCGCTATAAATATTATATCTTATCATGAAACATAGAAGTGAGATGCGATATCGCGTTCTAAGAAGCATTAGAACCCTATAGCTACGATACGTAGACATCTGCAAACGCTCTTTCCTAGCGTGGAAGGGTCGCATTTACATTCTTTTGTAGTGAGTACGAGGTATACATAACACTCCATAATGAATATTATATCTTCTCATGAAACATAGCAGTGAGATGCGATATCGCGTTTTAGGAAGCATTAGAACTCTATTGCTATGATACGTAGACATCTGCAAACGCTATTTCCTCGCATGGAAGTATCGCATTTACATTCTTTTGAAGTGAATACGAGATATACATGACACTTCGCAATGAATATTATATCTTATCATGAAACATAGGAATGAGGTGCTATATCGCGTTTTGAGAAGCACTAGAACTCTATTGCTAATACACGTAGACATCTGCAAACTCTATCTCCTAGCAAGGAAATTTCGCACTTACATTCCACTGAAGTGAATACGAGGTATACATAACATTACACAATGAATATTATATCTTATTACGAAACATAGAAATGAAATACGACATCTCGTTTTAAGAATCATTAGTACTCTATTGCTGTGATACGTAGACATCTGCAAACAATATTTCCTAGCAAGGAAGTGTCGCATTTACATTCTTGTGAAGTCAAATCGAGGTATACATGACACTTCGCAATGAATATTATATCTTATCATGGAACATAGAAGTGAGATGCGATATCGCGTTTTGAGAAGCATTAGAACTCTATTGCTAACATGCGTAGACATCTGCAAACTCTATTACCTAGCATTACACTTGCATTCCACTTACATTGCACTGAAGTGAATACGAGTTATACATGACACTTCGCAATGAATATTATATCTTATCATGGAACATAGAAGTGAGATGCGATATCGCGTTCTAAGAAGCATTAGAACTCTATTGCTGCGATACGTAGACATCTGCAAACGCTATTTCCTAGCATGGAAGTGTCTTATTTACATTCTTTTGAAGTGAATGCGAGATATACATGACACTTCGCAATGAATATTATATCTTATAATGATACATAGAAGTGAGATGCGATATCGCGTTCTATGAAGCATTAGAACTCTATTGCTGCGACACGCAGACATCTGCAAACGCTATTTCCTAGCATGGAAGGGTCGCATTTACACTCTTTTGAAGTGAGTACGAGGTATACATAACACTCCATAATGAATATTATATCTTATCATGAAACATAGGAATGAGGTGCTATATAGCGTTTTGAGAAGCATTAGAACTCTATTGCTAATATACGTAGACATCTGCAAACTCTATTTCCTAGCACGGACATGTGGCACTTACATTCCACTGAAGTGAATACGAGGTATACATAACATTACACAATGAGTATTATATCTTATTATGAAACATAGAAATGAAATACGACATCTCGTTTTAAGAAGCATTAGTACTCTATTGCTGTGATACGTAGACATCTGCAAACAATATTTCCTAGCAAGGAAGTGTCGCATTTACATTTTTGTGAAGTGAAATCGAGGTATACATGACACTTCGCAATGAATATTATATCTTATCATGGAACATAGAAGTGAGATGCGATATCGCGTTCTAAGAAGCATTAGAACCCAATTGCTACGATACGTAGACATCTGCAAACGCTACTACCTAGCATGGAAGTGTCGCATTTACATTCTTTTGAAGTGAATACGAGGTATACATGACACTTCGCAATGAATATTATATCTTATCATGAAACATAGAAGTGAGATGCGATATCGCGTTCTGAGAAGCATTAGAACTCTATTGCTACGATACGTAGACATCTGCAAACGCTACTTCCTAGCATGGAAGTGTCGCATTTACATTCTTTTGAAGTGAATACGAGGTATACATGACACTTCGCAATGAATATTATACCTTATCATGAAACATAGAAGAGAGGTCCGATATCGCGTTTTAGGAAGCATTAGAACTCTATTGCTGCGATACGTAGACATCAGCAAACCCTATTTCCTAGCATGGAAGTGTCATATTTACATTCTTTTGAAGTGAATACGAGGTATACATGACACTTCGCAATGAATATTATATCTTATCATGAAACATAGGAGTGAGATGCGATATCGCGTTCTAAGAAGCATTAGAACTCTATTGCTACGATACATAGACATCTGCAAACGCTATTTCCTAGCATGGAAGTGTCGCATTTACATTCTTTTGAAGTGAATACGAGATATACATGACACTTCGCAATGAATATTATAGCTTATCATGAAACATAGGAATGAGGTGCTATATCGCATTTTGAGAAGCATTAAAACTATATTGCTATTATACGTAGACATCTGCAAACTCTATTTCCTAGCAAGGAAATTTCGCACTTACATTCCACTGAAGTGAATACGTGGTATACATAACATTACACAAT
This sequence comes from Xylocopa sonorina, assembly GCF_050948175.1. Classification (NCBI taxonomy): domain Eukaryota; kingdom Metazoa; phylum Arthropoda; class Insecta; order Hymenoptera; family Apidae; genus Xylocopa; species Xylocopa sonorina. The sequence continues at coordinate 256,486 of NW_027490163.1, forward strand.
GAATATTATATCTTATTACGAAACATAGAAGTGAAATACGACAACTCGTTTTAAGAAGCATTAGTACTCTATTACTGTGATACGTAGACATCTGCAAACAATATTTCCTAGCAAGGAAGTGTCGCATTTACATTCTTTTGAAGTGAATACGAGGTATACATGACACTTCGCAATGAATATTATACCTTATCATGAAACATAGAAGAGAGGTGCGATAACGCATTTTAGGGAGCATTAGAACTCTATTGCTGCGATACGTAGACATCTGCAAACGCTATTTCCTAGCATGGAAGTGTCGCATTTACATTCTTTTGAAGTGAATACGATATATACATGACACTTCGCATTGAATATTATAGCTTATCATGAAACATAGGAATGAGGTGCTATATCGCATTTTGAGAAGCATTAAAACTATATTGCTATTATACGTAGACATCTGCAAACTCTATTTCCTAGCAAGGAAATTTCGCACTTACATTCCACTGAAGTGAATACGAGGTATACATAACATTACACAATGAATATTATATCTTATTACGAAACATAGAAGTGAAATACGACAACTCGTTTTAAGAAGCATTAGTACTCTATTACTGTGATACGTAGACATCTGCAAACAATATTTCCTAGCAAGGAAGTGTCGCATTTACATACTTTTGAAGTGAATACGAGGTATACATGACACTTCGCAATGAATATTATACCTTATCATGAAACATAGAAGAGAGGTGCGATATCGCGTTCTAAGAAGCATTAGAACTCTATTGCTACGATACGTAGACATCTGCAAACACTATTTCCTAGCATGGAAGTGTCTCATTTACATTATTTTGAAGTGAATACGAGGTATACATGACACTTCGCAATGAATATTATATCTTATCATGAAACATAGTGGTGAGATGCGATATCGCGTTTTAAGAAGCATTAGAACCCTATTGCAACGATACGTAGACATCTGCAAACAATATTCCCTAGCAAGGAAGTGTCGCATTTACATTCCTTTGAAGTGAATACGAAGTATACATGACACTTCATAATGAATATTATATCTTATCATGAAACATAGAAGTGAGATGCGATATTGGGTTTTAAGAAGCTTTAGAACTCTATTGCTACGATACGTAGACATCTGCAAACAATATTTCCTAGCATGCAAGTGGCGCATTTACATTCTGTTGAAGTGAATACGAGGTATACATGACACTTCGCAATGAATATTATATCTTATCATGAAACATAGAAATGAGATGCGACATCGCGTTTTGAGAAGCATTAGAACCCTATTGCTTTGAAACGTAGACATCTGCAAACTCTACTTCCTAGCAGGGAAGTGTCGCAATTACATTCTTTTGAAGTGAACACGAAGTGTACATGACACTTCATAATGAATATTATATCTTTTCATGAAACATAGAAGTGAGATGCGATATTGCGTTTTAAGAAGCATTAGAACTCTATTGCTACGATACGTAGACATCGGCAAACGCTATTTCCTAGCATGGAAGTGTTGCATTTACATTCTTTTGAAGTGAATACGAGGTATACATGACACTTCGCAATGGATATTATATCTTATCATGAAACATAGATGTGAGATGCGATATCGCGCTCTAAGAAGCATTGGAACTCTATTGCTACGATACGTAGACATCTGCAACGGCTATTTGCTAGCATGGAAGTGTCGCATTTACATTCTTTTGAAGTGAATACGAGATATACATGACACTTCGCAGTGAGTATTATATCTTATCATGAAAAATAGGAATGAGGTGCTGTATCGCGTTTTGAGAAGCATTAGAACTCCCTTGCTAATATACGTAGACATCTGCAAACTCTATTTCCTAGCAAGGAAATGTCGCATTTACATTCCATTGAAGTGAATACGAGGTATACATGACACTTCGCAATGGATATTATATCTTATCATGAAACATAGAAATGAGATGCGACATCTCGTTTTAAGAAGTATTAGAACTCTATTCTTTCGATACGTGGTCTGGAAACGCTATTTCCTAGCACGGAAGATTCGTATTTACATTCCTTTGAAGTGAATATGAGGTATACATGACACTCCATAATGAATATTATATCTTATCATGAATCATAGCTGTGAGATACGATATCCCGTTTTAAGAAGCATTAGAACTCTATTCCTACGATGCGTAGACATCTGCAAATGTTATTTCCTAGCAAGGAAGTGTCGCATTTACATTCTTTTGAAGTGAATACGAGGAATACATAACATTCCACAATGAATATTACATCTTATTACGAAACATAGAAATGAAATACGACTTCTCATTTTAAGAAGCATTAGAACTCTATTGCTATGATACGTAGACATCTGCAAACAATATTTCCTAGCAAGGAAGTGTCGCATTTACATTCTCTTAAAGTGAATACCGGGTATACATAACACTCCACAATGAATATTATATCTTATCACGAAACATAGAAGTGAGATGCGACATCGCGTTCTACGAATCATTAGAACTCTATTGTTTCGACACGTAGTCGTCTGGAAACGATATTTCCTAGTAAGGAAGTGTCGCATTTACATCCTTTTGAAGTGAATACGGGGTATACATGACACTTCGCAATGAATATTATATCTTATCATGAAACATAGAAGTGAGATGCGATATCGCGTTTTAAGAAGCATTAGAACAGTATTGCAACGATACGTAGACATCTGCAAACGCTATTTCCTAGCATGCAAGTGTCGCATTTACATTATTTTGAAGTGAATACGAGGTATACATGACACTTCGCAATGAATATTATATCTTATCATGAAACATAGGGGTGAGATGCGATATCGCGTTTTAAGAAGCATTAGAACCCTATTGCAACGATACGTAGACATCTGCAAACAATATTTCCTAGCAAGGAAGTGTCGCATTTACATTCCTTTGAAGTGAATACGAAGTATACTTGACACTTCATAATGAATATTATATCTTATCATGAAACATAGAAGTGAGATGCGATATTGGGTTTTAAGAAGCATTAGAACTCTATTGCTACGATACGTAGACATCTGCAAACAATATTTCCTAGCATGCAAGTGGCGCATTTACATTCTGTTGAAGTGAATACGAGGTATACATGACACTTCGCAATGAATATTATGTCTTATCATAAAACATAGAAATGAAATGCGACATCTCGTTTTAAGAAGTATTAGAACACTCTTGCTACGATACGTAGACGTCTGCAAACGTTATTTCCTAACGTGGAAGTGTCGCATTTACATTCCATTGAAGTGAATACGAGATATGCATGAAACTTCGCAATCGACATTATATCTTAACATGAAACATAGAAATGAGATGCGACATCTCGTTTTAAGAAGTATTAGAAATCTATTCTTTCGATACGTTGTCATCTGCAAACGCTATTTCCTAGCATGGAAATGACGCATTTACATTCTTTTCAAGTGAATACGAGGTATACATGACACTTCGCAATGAATATTATATCTTATCATGAAACATAGAAATGAGATGCGACATCGCGTTTTGAGAAGCATTAGAACCCTATTGCTTTGAAACGTAGACATCTGCAAACTCTACTTCCTAGCAGGGAAGTGTCGCAATTACATTCTTTTGAAGTGAATACGAAGTGTACATGACACTTCATAATGAATATTATATCTTTTCATGAAACATAGAAGTGAGATGCGATATTGCGTTTTAAGAAGCATTAGAACTCTATTGCTGCGATACGTAGACATCGGCAAACGCTATTTCCTAGCATGGAAGTGTTGCATTTACATTCTTTTGAAGTGAATACGAGGTATACATGACACTTCGCAATGGATATTATATCTTATCATGAAACATAGATGTGAGATGCGATATCGCGCTCTAAGAAGCATTAGAACTCTATTGCTACGATACGTAGACATCTGCAAAGTCTATTTCCTAGCATGGAAGTGTCGCATTTACATTCTTTTGAAGTGAATACGAGATATACATGACACTTCGCAGTGAATATTATATCTTATCATGAAAAATAGGAATGAGGTGCTGTATCGCGTTTTGAGAAGCATTAGAACTCCCTTGCTAATATACGTAGACATCTGCAAACTCTATTTCCTAGCAAGGAAATGTCGCATTTACATTCCATTGAAGTGAATACGAGGTATACATGACACTTCGCAATGGATATTATATCTTATCATGAAACATAGAAATGAGATGCGAAATCTCGTTTTAAGAAGTATTAGAACTCTATTCTTTCGATACGTGGTCTGGAAACGCTATTTCCTAGCACGGAAGATTCGTATTTACATTCTTTTGAAGTGAATATGAGGTATACATGACACTCCATAATGAATATTATATCTTATCGTGAGTCATAGCAGTGAGATACGATATCCCGTTTTAGGAAGCATTAGAACTCTATTCCTACGATGCGTAGACATCTGCAAATGTTATTTCCTAGCAAGGAAGTGTCGCATTAACATTCTTTTGAAGTGAATACGAGGTATACATAACATTCCACAATGAATATTACATCTTATTACGAAACATAGAAATGAAATACGACTTCTCATTTTAAGAAGCATTAGAACTCTATTGCTTCGATACGTAGACATCTGCAAACAACATTTCCTAGCCAGGAAGTGTCGCATTTACATTCATTTGAAGTGAATACGAGGTATACATGACACTTCGCAATGAATATTATATCTGACCATGAAACATATTAATGAGATGCGACATCGCGTTTTGAGAAGCATTAGAACCCTATTGCTTCGATACGTAGACATCTGCAAACAATATTTCCTAGCAAGGAAGTGTCGCATTTACATTCTCTTGAAGTGAATACCAGGTATACATAACACTTCACAATGAATATTATATCTTATCACGAAACATAGAAGTGAGATGCGATATCGCGTTCTACGAATCATTAGAACTCTATTGTTTCGACACGTAGTCGTCTGGAAACGCTAATTCCTAGTAAGGAAGTGTCGCATTTACATCCTTTTGAAGTGAATACGAGGTATACATGACACTTCGCAATGAATATTATGTCTTATCATGAAACATAGAAATGAAATGCGACATCTCGTTTTAAGAAGTATTAGAACACACTTGCTACGATACGTAGACGTCTGCAAACGTTATTTCCTAGCATGGAAGTGTCGCATTTACATTCCATTGAAGTGAATACGAGATATGCATGAAACTTCGCAATGAATATTATATCTTATCATGAAACATAGAAGTGTGTTGCGATATCGCGTTCTAAGAAGCATTAGAACCCTATTGCTTCGATACGTAGACATCTGCAAACAATATTTCCTAGCATGGAAGTGTCGCATTTACATTCTCTTGAAGTCAATACGAGGTATACATGACACTTCGCAATGAATATTATATCTTATCATGAAACATAGGAGTGAGATGCGATATGGCATTTTAAGAATCATTAGAACTCTGTTGCTGCGATACGTAGACATCTGCAAACGCTATTTCCTAGCATGGAAGTGTCGCATTTACATTCTTTTGAAGTGAATACGAGATATACATGACATTTCGCTATAAATATTATATCTTATCATGAAACATAGAAGTGATATGCGATATCATGTTCTAAGAAGCATTAGAACTCTATTGCTGCGATACGTAGACATCTGCAAACGCTATTTCCTAGCAAGGAAATTTCGCACTTACATTCCACTGAGGTGAATACGAGGTATACGTAACATTACACAATGAATATTATATCTTATCACGAAACATAGAAATGAAATGCCGCTTCTCGTTTTAAGACGCATTAGAACTCTATTGCTACGATACGGAGACATCTGCAAACGCTATTTCCTAGCATGGAAGTGTCATATTTACATTCTTTTGAAGTGAATACGAGGTATACATGACACTTCGCTATAAATATTATATCTTATCATGAAACATAGAAGTGAGATGCGATATCGCGTTCTAAGAAGCATTAGAACCCTATTGCTACGATACGTAGACATCTGCAAACGCTCTTTCCTAGCGTGGAAGGGTCGCATTTACATTCTTTTGTAGTGAGTACGAGGTATACATAACACTCCATAATGAATATTATATTTTCTCATGAAACATAGCAGTGAGATGCGATATCGCGTTTTAGGAAGCATTAGAACTCTATTGCTGCGATACGTAGACAACTGCAAACGCTATTTCCTAGCATTACACTTACATTCCACTGAAGTGAGTACGAGGTATACATAGCAGTCCACAGTGAATATTATATCTTATCACGAAACATAGAAATGAAATGCGGCATCTCGTTTTAAGACGCATTAGGACTCTATTGCTACGATACGTAGACATCTGCAAACAATATTTCCTAGCAAGGAAGTGTCGCATTTACATTCTTGTGACGTGAAATCGAGGTATACATGACAAATCGCACTGAATATTATATCTTATCATGAAACATAGCAGTGAGATGCGATATCGCATTTTAAGAAGCATTAGAACTCTATTGCTACGATACGTATACATCTGCAAACGCTATTTCCTAGCATGGAAGTGTCGCATTTACATTCTTTTGAAGTGAATACGAGGTATACGTAACATTACACAATGAATATTATATCTTATTACGAAACATAGAAATGAAATGCGACATCTCGTTTTAAGAAGCATTAGATATCTATTGCTACAATACGTAGACATCTGCAAACACTATTTCCTAGCATGGAAGTGTCGCATTTACATTCTTTTGAAGTGAATATGAGGTATGGATGACACTTCGCAATGAATATTATATCTTTTCATGAAACATAGAAGTGAGATGCGATTTCGCGTTCTAAGAAGCAGTAGAACTCTATTGCTACGATACGTAGACATCTGCAGACGCTATTTCCCAGCATGGAAGGGTCGCACTTACATTCTTTTGAAGTGAGTACGAGGTATACATAACACTCCATAATGAATATTATATCCTCTCATGAAACATAGTAGTGAGATGCGATATCGCGTTTTAGGAAGCATTAGAACTCTATTGCTGCGATACGTAGACATCTGCAAACGCTATTTCCTAGCATGGAAGCGTCGCGTTTACATTCTTTTGAAGTGAATACGAGATATACATGACACTTCGCAATGAATATTATAGCTTATCATGAAACATAGGAATGATGTGCTATATCGCGTTTTGAGAAGCATCAGAACTCTATTGCTATTATATGTAGATATCTGCAAACGCTACTTCCTAGCATGGAAGTGTCGCATTTACATTCTTTTGAAGTGAATACGAGGTATACATGACACTTCGCAATGAATATTATATCTTATCATGAAACATAGATGTGAGATGCGATATCGCGTTCTAAGAAGCACTAGAACTCTATTGCTACGATACGTAGACATCTGCAAACGCTACTTCCTAGCATGGAAGTGTCGCATTTACATTCTTTTGAAGTGAATACGAGGTATACATGACACTTCGCAATGAATATTATATCTTATCACGAAACATAGAAATGAAATGCGGCATCTCGTTTTAAGACGCATTAGAACTCTATTGCTACGATACGTAGACATCTGCAAACACTATTTCATAGCATGGAAGTGTCATATTTACATTCTTTTGAAGTGAATACGAGGTATACATGACACTTCGCAATGAATATTATATCTTATCATGAAACATGGAAGTGAGATGCGATATCGCGTTCTAAGAGGAATTAGAACTCTATTGCAACGATACGTAGACATCTGCAAACGCTATTTCCTAGCATGGAAGTGTCTTATTTACATTCTTTTGAAGTGAATACGAGGTATACATGACACTTCGCAATGAATGTTATATCTTATCATGTAACATAGAAATGAGATGCGATATCGCGTTCTAAGAAGCATTAGAACTCTATTGCTACGACACGTAGACATCTGCAAACGCTATTTCCTAGCATGGAAGGGTCGCATTTACAGTCTTTTGAAGTGAGTACGAGGTATACATAACACTCCATAATGAATATTATATCTTTTCATGAAACATAGCGGTGAGATGCGATATCGCGTCTTAAGAAGCATTAGAAATCTATTGCTACGATACGTAGACATCTGCAAACGCTATTTCCAAGCATGGAAGTTTCGCGCTTACATTCTTTTGAAGTGAATACGAGGTATACATGACACTTCGCAATGAATATTATATCTTATCATGAAACATAGAAGTGAGTTGCGATATCGCATTTTAAGAAGCATTCGAACTCTATTGCCTCGACGCGTACACATCTGCAGACGCTATTTCCTAGCATGAGAGTGCGGCATTTACATTCCTTTTAAGTGAATACGAGGTGTACATGACACTTTGCAATGAATATTGAATCTTATCACGAAACGTAGAAATGCGTTGCGACATCGCGATATAAGTAGCATTAGAACTCCATTGCTACGATACGTGGACATCTGAATACGCTATTTCCTAGCATGGAAGTGTCGCACTTACATTCTTTTGATGTGAATACGAGGTATACATGACACTTCGCAATGAATATTATATCTTACCATGAAGCATAGGAATGAGATGCGATATCGCGTTTTGAGAAGCATTGGAACTCTATTGCTACGAGACGTAGACATCAGCAAATGCTATTTCCTAGCAAGGAATAGTCGCATTTACATTCTTTTGAAGTGAATACGAGGTATACATGACACTTCGCAATGAATATTATATCTTATCATGAAACATAGAAGAGAGATGTGATATCGCGTTTTAAGTAGCATTAGAACTCTACTGCTACGATACATAGATATCTGGAGTCGCTATTTCCTAGCAAGGAAGTACCGCATTTACATTCTTTTGATGTGAATACGAAGTATACACGACACATCGCAATGAATATTATATATTATCCTGAAACATAGAAATGAGATGCGATATCCCGTTTGAAGGAGCATTAGAACACTATTGCTTCGACACGTAGGCATCTGCAAACGCTATTTCCTAGGAAGGAAGTGTCGAATTTACATTCATTTGAAGTATATGCGAGGTATAAGTGACACTTCGCAATGAATATTATATCTTATCATAAAACATCGAAATGGGATGCGATATCGCGTTTTGAGAAGCATTAGAACTCCATTGCTACGATACGTGGACATCTGAATACGCTATTTCCTAGCATGTAAGTGTCGCACTTACATTCTTTTGATGTGAATACGAGGTATACATGACACTTCGCAATGAATATTATATCTTACCATGAAGCATAGAAATGAGATGCGATATCGCGTTTGAGAAGCATTGGAACTCTATTGCTACGAGACGTAGACATCTGCAAATGCTATTTCCTAGCAAGGAATAGTCGCATTTACATTCTTTTGAAGTGAATACGAGGTATACATGACACTTCGCAATGAATATTATATCTTATCATGTAACATAGAAGTGAGTTGCGATATCGCGTTTTAACAAGCATTAGAACTCTATTGCTACGATACGTAGACATTTGAAAAGCTATTTCCTAGCATGGAAGTGTCGCATTTACATTCTTCTGAATTGAATACGAGGTATACATGACACTTTGTAATGTATATTATATCTTATCATGAAACATAGAAATGAGATGCTATATCTCGTTATAAGAAGCATTAGAAGTCTATTGCTACGATACGTAGGCATCTGCAAACGCTATTTCCTAGAAAGGAAGTGTCGCATTTACATTTTTTTTGAAGAGAATACTAAGTATACCTCACACTCCACAATGAATATTATATCTTACCATGAAACACAGAAATGAGATGCGATATCGCATTTTAAGAGGCATTAGGACTATATTGCTACGGTACGTAGACACCTGCAGACGCTATTTACTAGCAAGGAAGTGTTTCATTTACATTCGTTTGGAGGGAATACGAGGTATACATGACACTTCGCAATGAATATTATATCTTATCATGAAACATAGAAGTGAGATGCGATATCGCGTTTTAAGAAGCATTAGAACTCTATTGCCTCGACGCGTAGACAGCTGCATACGCTATTTCCTAGCATGGAAGTGTCGCATTTACATTCTTTTGAAGTGAATACGAGGTGTACATTACACTTCGCAATGAATATTATATCTTATCAGGAACCATAGAATTGTGATGCTATAACGAGTTTTGAGAAGCATTAGAACTGTATTGCTACGATACGTAGGCATCTGCAAACGCTATGCCCTAGCAAGGAATAATCGCATTTACATTCTTTTGATGTGAATACGAGGAATACATGACACTTCGCAATGAATATTATATCTTATAATGAATTGAATATTCATAGAATTGAGATTCGATATCGCGTTTTAAGAAGCATTAGAACTCTAGTGCCACGACGCGTAGACATCTGCAGACGCTATTTCCTAGCATGGAAGTGTCGCATTTACATTCTTTTGAAGTGAATACGAGGTGTACATGACACATCGCAATGAATATTATATCTTATCACGAAACATAGAAATGAGATGCGATATCGAGATTTAAGTAGCATTAGAACTCTATTGCTACCATACGTAGACATCTGAATACGCTATTTCTTAGCAAGGAAGATTAGCATTTACATTCTTTTGAAGTGAATACGAGGTATATATGACACTTCGCAATGAACATTATATCTTATCATGTAACATAAAAGTGAGATGCGATATCGCGTCTTAAGAAGAATTAGAACCCTATTTCCTCGATGCGGAGATATCTGCAAACGCTATTTCCTAGCATGGAAGTGTCGCATTTACATTTTTTTGATGTAAATACTAGGTATACATAACACTCCACAATGAATATTATATCTTATCGTGAAACATAGAAATGAGATGCGATATCGCGTTTTGAGAAGCGTTCGAACTCTATTGCTTCGATACGTAGACATCTGCAAACGCTACTTCCTAGCAAGGAAGTGTCGCATTTATTTCCTTTTGATGTGAATACGAGGTATACATAACATTGCACAATGAATACTATATCTTATCATGAAACATAGAAATGATATGAGCTATCGCGATATACGGTGCATTAGAACTCTATTGCTTCGATAGGTGGACATCTGCAAACGCTATTTCCTAGAAACAAAATGTTGCATTTACATTCATTTGAAGTGCAGACGAGGAATACATAACATCTTCGCAATGAATAATATATCTTATCATGAAACACAGAAATGCGATGCGATATCGCGTTTTTAGAAGCATTAGAACTCTATTGCTACGATACGTAGACATCTGCAAACGCTATTTCCTAACAAGCAATAGTCGCATTTACATTCTTTTGAAATGAATACGAGGCATACATGTCACTTCGCAATGAATATTATACCTTATCATGAAACATAGAAGAGAGATGCGATATCGCGTTTTAAGAAGCATTAGAACTCTGTGGCCTCGATGCGGAGACATCTGCAATCGCTATTTCCTAGCATGGAAGTGTGGCACTTACATTCTTTTGAAGTGAATAAGAGGTATACATGACACTTCGCAATGATTATTATATCTTATCACGAAACATAGAAATGAGATGCCATATCGCGTTTTTAGAAGCATTAGAATTCTACGGCCTCGATGCGGAGACATCTGCAAACGCTATTTCCTAGCATTGAAGTGTCGCATTTACATTTTTTTGATGTAAATACTAGGTATACATAACACTCCACAATGAATATTATATCTTATCGTGAAACATAAAAATGAGATGGGATATCGCGTTTTAAGAAGCGTTCGAACACTATTGCTTCGATACGTAGACATCTGCAAACGCTACTTCCTAGCAAGGAAGTGTCGCATTTATTTCCTTTTGATGTGAATACGATATATAAATAACATTGCACAATGAATACTATATCTTATCATGAAACATAGAAATGATATGCGATATCGCGATATACGGTGCATTAGAACTCTATTGCTTCGATAGGTGGACATCTGCAAACGCTATTTCCTAGAAACAAAATGTCGCATTTACATTCATTTGAAGTGCAGACGAGGAATACATAACACTTCGCAATGAATAATATATCTTATCATGAAACACAGAAATGCGATGCGATATAGCGTTTTTAGAAGCATTAGAACTCTATTGCTACGATACGTAGACATCTGCAAACGCTATTTCCTAGCAAGCAATAGTCGCATTTACATTCTTTTGAAATGAATACGAGGCATACATGTCACTTCGCAATGAATATTATACCTTATCATGAAACATAGAAGAGAGATGCGATATCGCGTTTTAAGAAGCATTAGAACTCTGTGGCCTCGATGCGGAGACATCTGCAATCGCTATTTCCTAGCATGGAAGTGTGGCACTTACATTCTTTAGAAGTGAACAAGAGGTATACATGACACTTCGCAATGAATATTATATCTTATCACGAAACATAGAAATGAGATCCGATATCGCGATTTAAGTAGCATTAGAACACTGTTGATACGATACGTAGACATCTGAATACGCTACTTCCTAGCAAGGAAGTGTCGCATTTACACTCTTTTGAAGTGAATACGAGGTATACATGACACTTCGCAATGAATATTATATCTTATCATGAATCATAGAGGTGAGATGCGATATCGCGATTTAAGTAGCATTAGAGCTCTATTGCTACGATACGTAGACATCTGCAAACGCTATTTCCTAGCATGGAAGTGTCGCATTTACATTCTTTTGAAGTGAATACGAGGTATACATGACACTTCGTACTGAACATTATATCTAATCATGTAACATATAAGTGGGATGCGACATCGCGTCTTAAAAAGCATTAGAATCCTATTGCCTCGATGGGGAGGTATCTGCAAACGCTATATCCTAGCAAGGCGGTGTCGCATTTACATTCTTTTGAAGTGAATACGAGGTATACATGACACTTCGCAATGAATATTATATCTTATCAGGAAACATAGAAATGAGATGCGATATCGCGTTTTGAGGAGCATTAGAATTCTATTGCTATGATACGTTGGCATCTGCAAACGCAATTTCCTAGCAAGGAATAGTCGCATTTACATTCTTTTGAAGTGAATACGAGGTTTACATGACACTTCGGAATGAATATTATATCTTATCACGAAACATAGGAATGAGATGCGATATCGCGATCTAAGAAGCATTAGAACGCTATTGCTACGCTACGTAGACATTTGGAAACGCTATTTCCTAGCAAGCAATAGTCGCATTTACATTCTTTTGAAGTGAATACGAGGTATACATGACACTTCGCAATGAATACTATTTCTTATCACGAAACATGGAAATGAGATGCGATATCGCGAATTAAGTAGCATTAGAACTCTATTGCTACGATACGTAGACATCTAAATAAGCTATTTCCTAGGAAGGAAGTGTCGCATTTACATTCTTTTGAAGTGAATACGAGGTGTACATGACACTTCGCAATGAATATTATATCTTATCATGAAACACAGAAGAGGGATGCGATATAGCGATTTAAGTAGCATTAGTTCACTTTTGCTACGATGCGTAGACATCTGAAAACGCTATTTCCTAGCAAGGAAGTGTCGCATTTACATCCTTTTGAAGTGAATACGAGGTATACATAACACTGCACAATGAATATTGTATCTCATCATGAAACATAGAAATGATATACGATATCCCGATTTAAAAAGCATTAGAAATCTATTGCTTCGGTACGTAGACATCTGCAAACGCTATTTTCTAGCAAGGAAGTGTCGCGTTTACATTCTTTTGAGTGAATACGAGGTATACATAACACTCCGCAATGAATATTATATCTTATCATGAAACATAGAAATGAGATGCAATACCGCGAATTAGCAAGCTTTAGAACTCTATTGCTTCGATACGTAGACATCTGCAAGCGCTATTTCCTAGCAAGGAAGTGTCGCATTTACATTCTTTTGAAGTGAATACGAGGTATACATAACACTCCACAATGAATATTATATCTCATTATGAAACATAGAAATGAGATGTAATATGGCGATTTAAGAAGCATTAGAACTCTATTGCTTCGATACGTAGACATCTGCAAACGCTATTTCCTAGCATGGAAGTGTCGCACTTACATTCTTTTGATGTGAATCCGAGGTATACATGACATTTCGCAATGAACATTATATCTTATCACGATACATATAAATGGGATGCGATACCGCGAATTAAGTAGCATTAGAACTTTATTGCTACGATACGTAGACATCTGCAAACGCTATTTCCTAGCAAGCAATAGTCGCATTTACTTTCTTTTCAATTGGATACGAGGTATACATGACACTTCGCAATGAATATTATATCTTATCATGAAACATAGAAGTGAGATGCGATATCGCGTTTTAAGAAGCACTAGAACTCTATTGCTACGATACGTGGACATCTGCAAACGCTATTTCCTAGCATGCTAGTGTCGCGTTTACATTCTTTTGAAGTGAATACGAGGTATACATGACACTTCGCAATGAATATTATATCATATCATAAAACATAGAAGTGAGATGCGGTATCGCGTTTTAAGAATCATTAGAACTCTACTGTTTCCACACGTAGTCATCTGGAAACGCTATTTCCTAGCAAGGAAGTGCCGCACTTACATCCCTTTGAAGTGAATACGAGGTATACATGACACTTCGCAATAAATATTATATCTGATCATGAAACATAGAAATGAGATGCGACATCGCGATTTAAGAAGCATTAGAACTCTATTGCTACGATGCGTAGACATCTGCATATGTTATTTCCTAGCAAGCAAGTGTCGCCTTAACATCTTTTGAATTTAATACGAGGTATGCATAACATTCCACAATGAATATTACATCTTATTACGAAACATAGAAATGAAATGCGACTTCACATTTTAAGAAGCATTAGAACTCTATTGCTACGATACGTAGACATCTGCAAACGCTATTTCCTAGCATGGAAGTGTCGCATTTACATTCTTTTGAAGCGAATACGAGGTATACATGACACTTGGCAATGAATATTATATCTTATCATGAAACATAGAAGTGAGATGCGAAATCGCGTTTTAAGAAGCATTAGAAATCTATTGCTACGATACGTAGACATCTGCAAACGCTATTTCCTAGCATGGAAGTGTCGCATTTACATTCATTTGAAGTGACTACGAGGTATACATGACACTTCGCAATGAATATTATATCTCATCATGAAACATGGGAATGAGATGCGACATCGCGTTTTGAGAAGCAGTAGAACCCTATTGCTTCGATACGTAGACACCTGCAAACTCTACTTCCTAGCAGGGAAGTGTCGCATTTACATTCATTTGAAGTGAATACGAGGTATACATGACACTTCGCAATGAATATTATACCTTATCATGAAACATATAAGTGAGATGCGAAATCGCGTTTTAAGAAGCACTAGAACTCTATTGCTACGATACGTAGACATCTGCAAACGCTATTTGCTAGCATGGAAGTTTCGCACTTACATTCATTTGAAGTGAATACGAGGTATACATGACACTTCGCAATGAATATTATATCTTATCACGAAACATAGAAGTGAGATGCGACATCTCGTTTTAAGAAGCCGTTGCTACGATACGTAGACATTAGAACTCCGTTGCTACGATACGTAGGCATCTGCAAAAGCTATTTCCTAGCATGCAAGTGTCGCATTTACATTCTTTTGAAGTGAATACGAGGTATACATGACACTTCGCAATGAATATTATATCTTATCTCGAAACATAGAAGTGAGATGCGACATCTCGTTTTAAGAAGCATTAGAACTCCGTTGCTACGATACGTAGACATCTGCAAACGCTATTTCCTAGCATGGAAGTGTCGCATTTACATTCATTTGAAGTGACTACGAGGTATACATGACACTTCGCAATGAATATTATATCTCATCATGAAACATGGAAATGAGATGCGACATCGCGTTTTGAGAAGCAGTAGAACCCTATTGCTTCGATACGTAGACACCTGCAAACTCTACTTCCTAGCAGGGAAGTGTCGCATTTACATTCATTTGAAGTGAATACGAGGTATACATGACACTTCGCAATGAATATTATACCTTATCATGAAACATATAAGTGAGATGCGAAATCGCGTTTTAAGAAGCACTAGAACTCTATTGCTACGATACGTAGATATCTGCAAACGCTATTTGCTAGCATGGAAGTTTCGCATTTACATTCATTTGAAGTGAATACGAGGTATACATGACACTTCGCAATGAATATTATATCTGAACATGAAACATAGAAATGAGATGCGACATCGCGATTTAAGAAGCATTAGAACTCTATTGCTACGATGCGTAGACATCTGCATATGTTATTTCCTAGCAAGCAAGTGTCCCCTTAACATCCTTTGAAGTGAATACGAGGTATGCATAACATTCCACAATGAATATTACATCTTATTACGAAACATAGAAATGAAATGCGACTTCTCATTTTAAGAAGCATTAGAACTCTATTGCTACGATACGTAGACATCTGCAAACGCTATTTCCTAGCATGGAAGTGTCGCATTTACATTCTTCTGAAGTGAATACGAGGTATACATGACACTTCGCAATGAATATTATATCTCATCATGAAACATGGAAATGAGATGCGACATCGCGTTTTGAGAAGCAGTAGAACCCTATTGCTTCGATACGTAGACACCTGCAAACTCTACTTCCTAGCAGGGAAGTGTCGCATTTACATTCATTTGAAGTGACTACGAGGTATACATGACACTTCGCAATGAATATTATATCTTGTCATGAAACATAGAAGTGAGACGCGATATCGCGTTTTAGAAGCATTAGAACTCTATTGCTACGATACGTAGGCATCTGCAAACGCTATTTCCTAGCATGCAAGTGTCGCATTTACATTCTTTTGAAGTGAATACGAGGTATACATGACACTTCGCAATGAATATTATATCTTATCAAGAAACATAGTGGAAATATGCGATATCGCGTTTTAAGAAGCAATAGAACTCTATTGCTACGATACGAAGACATCTGCAAACGCTATTTGCTAGCATGTAAGTTTCGCATTTACATTCATTTGAAGTGAATACGAGGTATACATGACATTTCGCAATGAATATTATATCTCACCATGAAACATGGAAATGAGATGCGATATCGCGTTTTGAGAAGCAGTAGAACCCTATTGTTTCGATACGTAGACACCTGCAAACTCTACTTCCTAGCAGGGAAGTGTCGCATTTACATTCATTTGAAGTGAACACGAGGTGTACATGACACTTCGCAATGAATATTATACCTTATCATGAAACATATAAGTGAGATGCGAAATCGCGTTTTAAGAAGCACTAGAGCTCTATTGCTACGATACGTAGACATCTGCAAACGCTATTTGCTAGCAAGGAAGTGTCGCATTTACATACTTTTGAAGTGAATACGAGGTATACATGACTCTTCGCAATGAATATTATGTCTTATCACGAAACATAGAAGTGAAATGCGATATCGCTGTTTAAGAAGCGCTAGAACTCTATTGCTACGATGCGTAGACATCTGCAAATGTTATTTCCTAGCAAGGAAGTGTCGCATTTACATTCTTTTGAAGTGAATACGAGATATACATGACACATCGCAATGAATATTATATCTTATCATGAAACATAGAAGTGAGATGCGATATCGCGTTCTAAGCAACATTAGAATTCTAATGCTACGATACGTAGACATCTGCAAACGCTATTTCCTAGCATGGAAGTGTCACATTTACATTCATTTGAAGTGAATACGAGGTATACGTGACTCTTCGCAATGGGTATTATATCTTATAAGGAAACATAGGAATGAGATGCGATATCGCGTATTGAGAAGCATTAGATCTCAATTGCTAAAATACGTTGACATCTGCAAACGCTATTTCCTTGCATGGATGTGTCGCATTTACATTCTTGTGATGTGAGTACGAGGTATGCATGACACTCCACAATGAATATTATATCTTATTACGAAACATGGAAATGAAATGCGACATCTCGTTTTAAGAAGCATTAGAACTCTATCGCTACGATACGTAGACATCTGCAAACGCTACTTCCTAGCCTGGAAGTTTCGCATTTACATTCTTTTGAAGTGAATACGAGGTATACATGACACTTCGCAATGAATATTACATCTTATCATGAATCATAGAAGTGGTATGCGATATCGCGTTCTAAGAAGCAATAGAACTCTAACGCTACGATACGTAGACATCTGCAAACGCTATTTCCTAGCATGGAAGTTTCGCATTTACATTCTTTTGAAGTGAATACGAGATATACATGACACTTCGCAATGAATATTATATCTTATCATGAAACATAGGAATGATTTGCGATATCTCGTTTTGAGAAGCATTAGAACTCTATTGCTAGGATACGTAGACATCTGCAAACGATATTTCCTAGCATGGAAGTTTCGCATTTACATTCTATTGAAGTGAATACGAGATATACATGACACTTCGCAATTAATATTATATCTTATCATGAAACATAGGAATGAGTTGCGATTTCGCGTTTTGAGAAGCATTAGAGCTCTATTGCGACGATACGTATACATCTGCAAACAATATCTCTTAGCAAGAAAGTGTCGCATTTACATTCTTTTGAAGTGAATACCATGGATACATGACACTTCGCAGTGAATATTACTCCTTCTCACGAAACATAGAAATGAGATGCGATATCGTGATTTAAGAAGCACTAGAAATTCATTTCTACGATACGTAGACATCTGCAAACAATATTTCCTAGCAAGGAAGTGTCGCACTTACATACTTTTGAAGTGAATACGAGGTATGCATAACATTACACAATGAATATTATATCTTATTACGGAACATAGAAATTAAATGCGTCATCTCGTTTTAAGAAGCATTAGTACTCTATTGCTGTGATACGTAAACATCTTGCAAACAATATTTCCTAGCAAGGAAGTGTCGCATTTACATTCTTGTGAAGTGAAATCGAGGTATACATGACACTTCGCAATGAATATTATATCTTATCATGAAAGATAGACGTGAGATGCGATATCGCGTTTTAAGAAGCATTAGAACCCTATTGCTACGAAACGTAGACATCTGCAAACGCTGTTTCCTAGCACGGAAGTGTCGCATTTACATTCTTTTGTAGTGAATACGAGGTATACATAACACTCTACAATGAATATTATATCTTATCACGAAACATAGAAGTGAGATGCGATATCGCGATTTAAGAAGCGCTAGAACTATATTGCTACGATGCCTAGACATCAGCAAACGCTATTTCCTAGCATGGAAGTGTCGCATATACATACTTTTGAATTGAATTCGAGATATACATGACACTTCGCAATGAATATTATATCTTATCATTAAACATAGGAATGAGGTGCTATATCACGCTTTGAGAAGCATTAGAACTCTACTGCTAATATACGTAGACATCTGCAACCTCTATTTCCTAGCAAGGAAATGTCGCACTTACATTCCATTGAAGTGAATACGAGGTATACGTAACATTACACAATGAATATTATATCTTATTACGAAACAATGAAATACGACATCTCGTTTTAAGAATCATTAGTACTCTATTGCTGTGATACGTAGACATCTGCAAACAATATTTCCTAGCATGGAAGTGTTGCATTTACATTCCCTTGAAGAGAATACGAGATATACATGACACTTCCCAATGAATATTATATCTTATCATGAAACAGAGAAGTGAGATGCGATATCGCGTTCTCAGGAAGCATTAGAACTCTATTGCTACGATACGTAGACATCTGCAAAGGCTATTTCCTAGCATGGAAGTGTCGCATTTACATTCTTTTGAAGTGAATACGAGGTATACATAACACTCCACAATAAATATTATATCTTATCACGCAACATAGAAATGAAATGCGACATCTCGTTTTAAGAAGCATTAGAACTCTATTGCTACGATACGTAGACATCTGCAAACGCTATATCCTAGCATGGAAGTGCCTCATTTACATTCTTTTGAAGATAATACGAGGTATACATAACACTTCACAATGAATATTATGTCTTATCACGAAACATAGAAGTGAAATGCGATATCGCTGTTTAAGAAGCGCTAGAACTCTATTGCTACGATGCGTAGACATCTGCAAATGTTATTTCCTAGCAAGGAAGTGTCGCATTTACATTCTTTTGAAGTGAATACGATGTATACATGACACATCGCAATGAATATTATATCTTATCATGAAACATAGAAGTGAGATGCGATATCGCGTTCTAAGCAACATTAGAATTCTATTGCTACGATACGTAGACATCTGCAAACGCTATTTCCTAGCATGGAAGTGTCACATTTACATTCATTTGAAGTGAATACGAGGTATACGTGACTCTTCGCAATGGGTATTATATCTTATAAGGAAACATAGGAATGAGATGCGATATCGCGTATTGAGAAGCATTAGATCTCAATTGCTAAAATACGTTGACATCTGCAAACTCTATTTCCTTGCATGGATGTGTCGCATTTACATTCTTGTGATGTGAGTACGAGGTATGCATGACACTCCACAATGAATATTATATCTTATTACGAAACATGGAAATGAAATGCGACATCTCGTTTTAAGAAGCATTAGAACTCTATCGCTACGATACGTAGACATCTGCAAACGCTACTTCCTAGCCTGGAAGTTTCGCATTTACATTCTTTTGAAGTGAATACGAGGTATACATGACACTTCGCAATGAATATTACATCTTATCATGAAACATAGAAGTGATATGCGATATCGCGTTCTAAGAAGCAATAGAACTCTATCGCTACGATACGTAGACATCGGCTCTGCAACGCTATTTCCTAGCATGGAAGTTTCGCATTTACATTCTTTTGAAGTGAATACGAGATATACATGACACTTCGCAATGAATATTATATCTTATCATGAAACATAGGAATGATTTGCGATATCTCGTTTTGAGAAGCATTAGAACTCTATTGCTAGGATACGTAGACATCTGCAAACGATATTTCCTAGCATGGAAGTTTCGCATTTACATTCTATTGAAGTGAATACGAGATATACATGACACTTCGCAATTAATATTATATCTTATCATGAAACATAGGAATGAGTTGCGATTTCGCGTTTTGAGAAGCATTAGAGCTCTATTGCGACGATACGTATACATCTGCAAACAATATCTCTTAGCAAGAAAGTGTCGCATTTACATTCTTTTGAAGTGAATACCATGGATACATGACACTTCGCAGTGAATATTACTCCTTCTCACGAAACATAGAAATGAGATGCGATATCGTGATTTAAGAAGCACTAGAAATTCATTTCTACGATACGTAGACATCTGCAAACAATATTTCCTAGCAAGGAAGTGTCGCACTTACATACTTTTGAAGTGAATACGAGGTATGCATAACATTACACAATGAATATTATATCTTATTACGGAACATAGAAATTAAATGCGTCATCTCGTTTTAAGAAGCATTAGTACTCTATTGCTGTGATACGTAAACATCTTGCAAACAATATTTCCTAGCAAGGAAGTGTCGCATTTACATTCTTGTGAAGTGAAATCGAGGTATACATGACACTTCGCAATGAATATTATATCTTATCATGAAAGATAGACGTGAGATGCGATATCGCGTTTTAAGAAGCATTAGAACCCTATTGCTACGAAACGTAGACATCTGCAAACGCTGTTTCCTAGCACGGAAGTGTCGCATTTACATTCTTTTGTAGTGAATACGAGGTATACATAACACTCTACAATGAATATTATATCTTATCACGAAACATAGAAGTGAGATGCGATATCGCGATTTAAGAAGCGCTAGAACTATATTGCTACGATGCCTAGACATCAGCAAACGCTATTTCCTAGCATGGAAGTGTCGCATATACATACTTTTGAATTGAATCGAGATATACATGACACTTCGCAATGAATATTATATCTTATCATTAAACATAGGAATGAGGTGCTATATCACGCTTGAGAAGCATTAGAACTCTACTGCTAATATACGTAGACATCTGCAACCTCTATTTCCTAGCAAGGAAATGTCGCACTTACATTCCATTGAAGTGAATACGAGGTATACGTAACATTACACAATGAATATTATATCTTATTACGAAACATAGAAATGAAATACGACATCTCGTTTTAAGAATCATTAGTACTCTATTGCTGTGATACGTAGACATCTGCAAACAATATTTCCTAGCATGGAAGTGTTGCATTTACATTCCCTTGAAGAGAATACGAGATATACATGACACTTCCCAATGAATATTATATCTTATCATGAAACAGAGAAGTGAGATGCGATATCGCGTTCTAGGAAGCATTAGAACTCTATTGCTACGATACGTAGACATCTGCAAAGGCTATTTCCTAGCATG
The DNA here is from genome assembly GCF_050948175.1 of Xylocopa sonorina. NCBI lineage: Eukaryota > Metazoa > Arthropoda > Insecta > Hymenoptera > Apidae > Xylocopa > Xylocopa sonorina. The sequence continues at coordinate 278,883 of NW_027490163.1, forward strand.
GAAGTGTCGCATTTACATTCTTTTGAAGTGAATACGAGGTATACATAACACTCCACAATAAATATTATATCTTATCACGCAACATAGAAATGAAATGCGACATCTCGTTTTAAGAAGCATTAGAACTCTATTGCTACGATACGTAGACATCTGCAAACGCTATATCCTAGCATGGAAGTGCCTCATTTACATTCTTTTGAAGATAATACGAGGTATACATAACACTTCACAATGAATATTATGTCTTATCACGAAACATAGAAGTGAAATGCGATATCGCTGTTTAAGAAGCGCTAGAACTCTATTGCTACGATGCGTAGACATCTGCAAATGTTATTTCCTAGCAAGGAAGTGTCGCATTTACATTCTTTTGAAGTGAATACGATGTATACATGACACATCGCAATGAATATTATATCTTATCATGAAACATAGAAGTGAGATGCGATATCGCGTTCTAAGCAACATTAGAATTCTATTGCTACGATACGTAGACATCTGCAAACGCTATTTCCTAGCATGAAGTGTCACATTTACATTCATTTGAAGTGAATACGAGGTATACGTGACTCTTCGCAATGGTATTATATCTTATAAGGAAACATAGGAATGAGATGCGATATCGCGTATTGAGAAGCATTAGATCTCAATTGCTAAAATACGTTGACATCTGCAAAACTCTATTTCCTTGCATGGATGTGTCGCATTTACATTCTTGTGATGTGAGTACGAGGTATGCATGACACTCCACAATGAATATTATATCTTATTACGAAACATGGAAATGAAATGCGACATCTCGTTTTAAGAAGCATTAGAACTCTATCGCTACGATACGTAGACATCTGCAAACGCTACTTCCTAGCCTGGAAGTTTCGCATTTACATTCTTTTGAAGTGAATACGAGGTATACATGGACACTTCGCAATGAATATTACATCTTATCATGAAACATAGAAGTGATATGCGATATCGCGTTCTAAGAAGCAATAGAACTCTATCGCTACGATACGTAGACATCTGCAAACGCTATTTCCTAGCATGGAAGTTTCGCATTTACATTCTTTTGAAGTGAATACGAGATATACATGACACTTCGCAATGAATATTATATCTTATCATGAAACATAGGAATGATTTGCGATATCTCGTTTTGAGAAGCATTAGAACTCTATTGCTAGGATACGTAGACATCTGCAAACGATATTTCCTAGCATGGAAGTTTCGCATTTACATTCTATTGAAGTGAATACGAGATATACATGACACTTCGCAATTAATATTATATCTTATCATGCAACATAGGAATGAGTTGCGATTTCGCGTTTTGAGAAGCATTAGAGCTCTATTGCGAAGATACGTATACATCTGCAAACAATATCTCCTAGCAAGAAAGTGTCGCATTTACATTCTTTTGAAGTGAATACCATGTATACATGACACTTCGCAGTGAATATTACACCTTCTCACGAATCATAGAATGAGATGCGATATCGTGATTTAAGAAGCACTAGAACTTCATTTCTACGATACGTAGACATCTGCAAACAATATTTCCTAGCAAGGAAGTGTCGCACTTACATACTTTTGAAGTGAATACGAGGTATGCATAACATTACACAATGAATATTATATCTTATTACGGAACATAGAAATTAAATACGACATCTCGTTTTAAGAAGCATTAGTACTCTATTGCTGTGATACGTAAACATCTTGCAAACAATATTTCCTAGCAAGGAAGTGTCGCATTTACATTCTTGTGAACTGAAATCGAGGTATACATGACACTTCGCAATGAATATTATATCTTATCATGAAAGATAGAAGTGAGATGCGATATCGCGTTTTAAGAAGCATTAGAACCCTATTGCTACGATACGTAGACATCTGCAAACGCTGTTTCACTAGCACGGAAGTGTCGCATTTACACTCTTTTGTAGTGAATACGAGGTATACATAACACTCTACAATGAATATTATATCTTATCACGAAACATAGAAGTGAGATGCGATATCGCGATTTAAGAAGCGCTAGAACTCTATTGCTACGATGCCTAGACATCAGCAAACGCTATTTCCTAGCATGGAAGTGTCGCATTTACATACTTTTGAAGTGAATTCGAGATATACATGACACTTCGCAATGAATATTATATCTTATCATTAAACATAGGAATGAGGTGCTATATCACGTTTTGAGAAGCATTAGAACTCTACTGCTAATATACGTAGACATCTGCAACCTCTATTTCCTAGCAAGGAAATGTCGCACTTACATTCCATTGAAGTGAATACGAGGTATACGTAACATTACACAATGAATATTATATCTTATTACGAAAGATAGAAATGAAATACGACATCTCGCTTTAAGAATCATTAGTACTCTATTGCTGTGATACGTAGACATCTGCAAACAATATTTCCTAGCATGGAAGTGTTGCATTTACATTCCTTGAAGAGAATACGAGATATACATGACACTTCCCAATGAATATTATATCTTATCATGAAACAGAGAAGTGAGATGCGATATCGCGTTCTACGAAGCATTAGAACTCTATTGCTACGATACGTAGACATCTGCAAAGGCTATTTCCTAGCATGGAAGTGTCGCATTTACATTCTTTTGAAGTGAATACGAGGTATACATAACACTCCACAATGAATATTATATCTTATCACGCAACATAGAAATGAAATGCGACATCTCGTTTTAAGAAGCATTAGAACTCTATTGCTACGATACGTAGACATCTGCAAACGCTATATCCTAGCATGGAAGTGCCTCATTTACATTCTTTTGAAGATAATACGAGGTATACATAACACTTCACAATGAATATTATGTCTTATCACGAAACATAGAAGTGAAATGCGATACCGCTGTTTAAGAAGCACTAGAACTCTATGGCTACGATGCGTAGACATCTGCAAATGTTATTTCCTAGCAAGGAAGTGTAGCATTTACTTTCTTTTGAAGTCAATACGAGGTATACATAACACTCCACAATGAATATTATATCTTATCACGAAACATAGAAATGAAATACGACATCACGTTTTAAGTAGCATTAGAACTCTATTGCTACGATACGTAGACATCTGCAAAGGCCACTTCCTAGCATGGAAGTGTCGCATATACATTCTTTTGAAGTGAATACGAGGTATACATGACACTTCGCAATGAATATTTTATCTTATCACGAAACATAGAAATGAAGTGCGACATCTTGTTTTAAGAAGCATTAGAACTCTATTTTTACGATACGTGGTCATCTGGAAACGCTACTTCCTAGCAAGGAAGTGTCGCATTTACATTCTTTTGAAGTGAATACGAGGTATACATGACTCATCGCAATGAATATTATATCTTATCTCGAAACATAGAAGTGAGATGCGATATCGCGATTTAAGAAGCGCTAGAACTCTATTGCTACGATGCGTAGACATCTGCAAATGTTATTTCCTAGCAAGGAAGTGTCGCATTTACATTCTTTTGAATTGAATACGAGGTATACATGACACACCGCAATGAATATTATATCTTATCATGAAACATAGAAGTGAGATGCGATATCGCGTTCTAAGCAACATTAGAACTCTATCTCTACGATACGTAGACATCTGCAAACGCTATTTCCTAGCATGGAAGTTTCGCATTTACATTCTTTTGAAGTGAATACGAGATATACATGACACTTCGCAATGAATAATATATCTTATCATGAAACATAGGAATGATTTGCGATATCTCGTTTTGAGAAGCATTAGAACTCTATTGCTAGGATACGTAGACATCTGCAAACGATATTTCCTAGCATGGAAGTTTCGCATTTACATTCTATTGAAGTGAATACGAGATATACATGACACTTCGCAATTAATATTATATCTTATCATGCAACATAGGAATGAGTTGCGATTTCGCGTTTTGAGAAGCATTAGAGCTCTATTGCGACGATACGTATACATCTGCAAACAATATCTCCTAGCAAGAAAGTGTCGCATTTACATTCTTGTGAACTGAAATCGAGGTATACATGACACTTCGCAATGAATATTGTATCTTATCATGAAAGATAGAAGTGAGATGCGATATCGCGTTTTAAGAAGCATTAGAACCCCTTTGCTACGATACGTAGACATCTGCAAACGCTGTTTCCTAGCACGGAAGTGTCGCATTTACATTCTTTTGTAGTGAATACGAGGTATACATAACACTCTACAATGAATATTATATCTTATCACGAAACATAGAAGTGAGATGCGATATCGCGATTTAAGAAGCGCTAGAACTCTATTGCTACGATGCCTAGACATCAGCAAACGCTATTTCCTAGCATGGAAGTGTCGCATTTACATACTTTTGAAGTGAATTCGAGATATACATGACACTTCGCAATGAATATTATATCTTATCATTAAACATAGGAATGAGGTGCTATATCACGTTTTGAGAAGCATTAGAACTCTACTGCTAATATACGTAGACATCTGCAACCTCTATTTCCTAGCAAGGAAATGTCGCACTTACATTCCATTGAAGTGAATACGAGGTATACGTAACATTACACAATGAATATTATATCTTATTACGAAACATAGAAATGAAATACGACATCTCGTTTTAAGAATCATTAGTACTCTATTGCTGTGATACGTAGACATCTGCAAACAATATTTCCTAGCATGGAAGTGTTGCATTTACATTCCCTTGAAGAGAATACGAGATATACATAACACTCCACAATGAATATTATATCTTATCACGCAACATAGAAATGAAATGCGACATCTCGTTTTAAGAAGCATTAGAACTCTATTGCTACGATACGTAGACATCTGCAAAGGCTACTTCCTAGCATGGAAGTGTCGCATTTACATTCATTTGAAGTGAATACGAGGTATACGTGACTCTTCGCAATGAGTATTATATCTTATAAGGAAACATAGGAATGAGATGCGATATCGCGTATTGAGAAGCATTAGATCTCAATTGCTAAAATACGTTGACATCTGCAAACGCTATTTCCTTGCATGGATGTGTCGCATTTACATTCTTGTGATGTGAGTACGAGGTATGCATGACACTCCACAATGAATATTATACCTTATTACGAAGCATGGAAATGAAATGCGACATCTCGTTTTAAGAAGCATTAGAACTCTATCGCTACGATACGTAGACATCTGCAAACGCTACTTCCTAGCCTGGAAGTTTCGCATTTACATTCTTTTGAAGTGAATACGAGGTATACATGACACTTCGCAATGAATATTACATCTTATCATGAAACATAGAAGTGATATGCGATATCGCGTTCTAAGAAGCAATAGAACTCTATCGCTACGATACGTAGACATCTGCAAACGCTATTTCCTAGCATGGAAGTTTCGCATTTACATTCTATTGAAGTGAATACGAGATATACATGACACTTCACAATTAATATTATATCTTATCATGAAACATAGGAATGAGTTGCGATTTCGCGTTTTGAGAAGCATTAGAGCTCTATTGCGACGATACGTATACATCTGCAAACAATATCTCCTAGCAAGAAAGTGTCGCATTTACATTCTTTTGAAGTGAATACCATGTATACATGACACTTCGCAATGAATATTACACCTTCTCACGAAACATAGAAATGAGATGCGATATCGTGATTTAAGAAGCACTAGAACTTCATTTCTACGATACGTAGACATCTGCAAACAATATTTCCTAGCAAGGAAGTGTCGCACTTACATACTTTTGAAGTGAATACGAGGTATGCATAACATTACACAATGAATATTATATCTTATTACGGAACATAGAAATTAAATACGACATCTCGTTTTAAGAAGCATTAGTACTCTATTGCTGTGATACGTAAACATCTTGCAAACAATATTTCCTAGCAAGGAAGTGTCGCATTTACATTCTTGTGAAGTGAAATCGAGGTATACATGACACTTCGCAATGAATATTATACCTTATCATGAAACATAGAAGAGAGGTGCGATATCGCATTTTAGGGAGCATTAGAACTCTATTGCTGCGATACGTAGACATCTGCAAACGCTATTTCCTAGCATGGAAGTGTCATATTTACATTCTTTTGAAGTGAATACGAGGTATACATGGCACTTCGCAATGAATATTATATCTTATCATGAGACATAGGAATGAGGTGCTATATCGCGTTTTGAGAAGCATTAGAACTCTATTGCTGCGATACGTAGACATCTGCAAACGCTATTTCCTAGCATGGAAGTGTCGCATTTACATTCTTTTGATGTGAATTCGAGATATACATGACACTTCGCAATGAATATTATATCTTATCATGAAGCATAGGAATGAGGTGCTATATCGCGTTTTAAGGAGCATTAGAGCTCTACTGCTACGATACGTAGACATCTGCAAACGCTATTGCCTAGCACGGAAGTGTCTTATTTACGTTCTTTTGAAGTGAATAGGAGGTATACATGACACTTCGCAATGAGTATTATATCTTATCATGAAACATAGAAGTGAGATGCGATATCGCGTTCTAAGAAGCATTAGAACTCTATTGCTACGATACGTAGACATCTGCAAACGCTATTTCCTAGGATGGAAGGGTCGCATTTACGGTCTTTTGAAGTGAGGACGAGGTATACATAACACTCCATAATGAATATTATATCTTATCATGCAACATAGCAGTGAGATGCGATATCGCGTTTTAAGGAGCATTAGAGCTCTATTGCTACGATAAGTAGACATCTGCAAACGCTACTTCCTAGCATGGAAGTGTCGCATTTACATTCTTTTGATGTGAATACGAGATATACATGACACTTCGCAATGAATATTATATATTATCATGAAACATAGGAATGAGGTGCTATATCGCGTTTTAAGGAGCATTAGAGCTCTACTGCTACGATACGTAGACATCTGCAAACGCTATTTCCTAGCGTGGAAGTGTCTTATTTACGTTCTTTTGAAGTGAATGCGAGGTATACATGACACTTCGCAATTAATATTATATCTTATCATGAAACATAGAAGTGAGATGCGATATCGCGTTCTAAGAAGCATTAGAACTCTATTGCTGTGATACGTAGACATCTGCAAACAATATTTCCTAGCAAGGAAGTGTCGCTTTTACATTCTTGTGAAGTGAAATCGAGGTTTACATGACACTTCGCAATGAATATTATATCTTATCATGAAACATAGAAGTGAGATGCTGTATCGCGTTCTAAGAAGCATTAGAACTCTAGTGCTACGATACGTAGACATCTGCAAACGCTATTTCCTAGCATGGAAGTGTCGCATTTACATTCGTTTGAAGTGAATACGAGAAATACATGACACTTCGCAATGAATATTATATCTTATCATGAAACATAGGAATGAGGTTCTATATCGCGTTTTGAGAAGCATTAGAACTCTATTGCTACGATACGTAGGCATCTGCAAACGCTATTTCCTAGCATGGAAGGGTCGCATTTACATTCTTTTGAAGTGAATACGAGGTATACATGACACTTCGCAATGAATATTATATCTTATCATGAAACATAAAAGTGAGATGCGATATCGCGTTCTAAGAAGCATTAGAACTCTATTGCTACGAAACGTAGACATCTGCAAACGCTATTTCCTAGCATGGAAGTGTCGCATTTACATTCATTTGAAGTGAATACGAGGTGTACATGACACTTCGCAATGAATATTATACCTTGTCATGAAACATAGAAGAGAGATGCGATATCGCGTTTTAGGAAGCATTGGAACTCTATTGCTGCGATACGTAGACATCTGCAAACGCTATTTCCTAGCATGGAAGTGTCGCATTTACATTCTTTTGATGTGAATACGAGATATACATGACACTTCGCAATGAATATTATATCTTATCATGAAGCATAGGAATGAGGTGCTATATCGCGTTTTAAGGAGCATTAGAGCTCTACTGCTACGATACGTAGACATCTGCAAACGCTATTTCCTAGCGTGGAAGTGTCTTATTTACGTTCTTTTGAAGTGAATACGAGGTATACATGAAACTTCGCAATGAATATTATATCTTATCATGAAACATAGAAGCGAGATGCGATATCGCGTTCTAAGAAGCATTAGAACTCTATTGCTGTGATACGTAGACATCTGCAAACAATATTTCCTAGCAAGGAAGTGTCGCTTTTACATTCTTGTGAAGTGAAATCGAGGTTTACATGACACTTCGCAATGAATATTATATCTTATCAAGAAACATAGAAGTGAGATGCTATATCGCGTTCTAAGAAGCATTAGAACTCTAGTGCTACGATACGTAGACATCTGCAAACGCTATTTCCTAGCATGGAAGTGTCGCATTTACATTCGTTTGAAGTGAATACGAGATATACATGACACTTCGCAATGAATATTATATCTTATCATGAAACATAGGAATGAGGTGCTATATCGCGTTTTGAGAAGCATTAGAACTCTATTGCTACGATACGTAGGCATCTGCAAACGCTATTTCCTAGCATGGAAGGGTCGCATTTACATTCTTTTGAAGTGAATACGAGGTATACATGACACTTCGCAATGAATATTATATCTTATCATGAAACATAGAAGTGAGATGCGATATCGCGTTCTAAGAAGCATTAGAACTCTATTGCTACGATACGTAGACATCTGCAAACGCTATTTCCTAGGATGGAAGGGTCGCATTTACGGTCTTTTGAAGTGAGGACGAGGTATACATAACACTCCATAATGAATATTATATCGTATCATGAAACATAGCAGTGAGATGCGATATCGCGTTTTAAGGAGCATTAGAGCTCTATTGCTACGATACGTAGACATCTGCAAACGCTACTTCCTAGCATGGAAGTGTCGCATTTACATTCTTTTGATGTGAATACGAGATATACATGACACTTCGCAATGAATATTATATATTATCATGAAACATAGGAATGAGGTGCTATATCGAGTTTTAAGGAGCATTAGAGCTCTACTGCTACGATACGTAGACATCTGCAAACGCTATTTCCTAGCGTGGAAGTGTCTTATTTACGTTCTTTTGAAGTGAATACGAGGTATACATGACACTTCGCAATGAATATTATATCTTATCATGAAACATAGAAGTGAGATGCGATATCGCGTTCTAAGAAGCATTAGAACTCTATTGCTGTGATACGTAGACATCTGCAAACAATATTTCCTAGCAAGGAAGTGTCGCTTTTACATTCTTGTGAAGTGAAATCGAGGTTTACATGACACTTCGCAATGAATATTATATCTTATCATGAAACATAGAAGTGAGATGCTGTATCGCGTTCTAAGAAGCATTAGAACTCTAGTGCTACGATACGTAGACATCTGCAAACGCTATTTCCTAGCATGGAAGTGTCGCATTTACATTCGTTTGAAGTGAATACGAGGTATACATGACACTTCGCAATGAATATTATATCTTATCATGAAACATAAAAGTGAGATGCGATATCGCGTTCTAAGAAGCATTAGAACTCTATTGCTACGAAACGTAGACATCTGCAAACGCTATTTCCTAGCATGGAAGTGTCGCATTTACATTCATTTGAAGTGAATACGAGGTGTACATGACACTTCGCAATGAATATTATACCTTGTCATGAAACATAGAAGAGAGATGCGATATCGCGTTTTAGGAAGCATTGGAACTCTATTGCTGCGATACGTAGACATCTGCAAACGCTATTTCCTAGCATGGAAGTGTCGCATTTACATTCTTTTGAAGTGAATACGAGGTATACATGACACTTCGCAATGAATATTATATCTTATCATGAAACATAGAAATGAGATGCGATATCGCGTTCTAAGAAGCATTAGAACTCTATTGCTACGACACGTAGACATCTGCAAACGCTATTTCCTAGCATGGAAGGGTCGCATTTACAGTCTTTTGAAGTGAGTACGAGGTATACATAACACTCCATAATGAATATTATATCTTTTCATGAAACATAGCGGTGAGATGCGATATCGCGTCTTAAGAAGCATTAGAAATCTATTGCTACGATACGTAGACACCTGCAGACGCTATTTCCTAGCAAGGAAGTGTCGCATTTACATTCGTTTGGAGGGAATACGAGGTATACATGACACTTCGCAATGAATATTATATCTTATCATGAAACATAGAAGTGAGATGCGATATCGCGTTTTAAGAAGCATTAGAACTCTATTGCCTCGACGCGTAGACAGCTGCATACGCTATTTCCTAGCATGGAAGTGTCGCATTTACATTCTTTTGAAGTGAATACGAGGTGTACATGACACTTCGCAATGAATATTATATCTTATCAGGAACCATAGAATTGTGATGCTATAACGAGTTTTGAGAAGCATTAGAACTGTATTGCTACGATACGTAGGCATCTGCAAACGCTATGCCCTAGCAAGGAATAATCGCATTTACATTCTTTTGATGTGAATACGAGGAATACATGACACTTCGCAATGAATATTATATCTTATAATGAATGGAATATTCATAGAATTGAGATTCGATATCGCGTTTTAAGAAGCATTAGAACTCTATTGCCACGACGCGTAGACATCTGCAGACGCTATTTCCTAGCATGGAAGTGTCGCATTTACATTCTTTTGAAGTGAATACGAGGTGTACATGACACATCGCAATGAATATTATATCTTATCACGAAACATAGAAATGAGAAGCGATATCGAGATTTAAGTAGCATTAGAACTCTATTGCTACCATACGTAGACATCTGAATACGCTATTTCCTAGCAAGGAAGATTAGCATTTACATTCTTTTGAAGTGAATACGAGGTATATATGACACTTCGCAATGAACATTATATCTTATCATGTAACATAGAAGTGAGATGCGATATCGCGTCTTAAGAAGAATTAGAACCCTATTTCCTCGATGCGGAGATATCTGCAAACGCTATTTCCTAGCATGGAAGTGTCGCATTTACATTTTTTTGATGTAAATACTAGGTATACATAACACTCCACAATGAATATTATATCTTATCGTGAAACATAGAAATGAGATGCGATATCGCGTTTTGAGAAGCTTTCGAACTCTATTGCTTCGATACGTAGACATCTGCAAACGCTACTTCCTAGCAAGGAAGTGTCGCATTTATTTCCGTTTGATGTGAATACGAGGTATACATAACATTGCACAATGAATACTATATCTTATCATGAAACATAGAAATGATATGAGATATCGCGATATACGGTGCATTAGAACTCTATTGCTTCGATAGGTGGACATCTGCAAACGCTATTTCCTAGAAACAAAATGTCGCATTTACATTCATTTAAAGTGCAGACGAGGAATACATAACATCTTCGCAATGAATAATATATCTTATCATGAAACACAGAAATGCGATGCGATATCGCGTTTTTAGAAGCATTAGAACTCTATTGCTACGATACGTAGACATCTGCAAACGCTATTTCCTAACAAGCAATAGTCGCATTTACATTCTTTTGAAATGAATACGAGGCATACATGTCACTTCGCAATGAATATTATACCTTATCATGAAACATAGAAGAGAGATGCGATATCGCGTTTTAAGAAGCATTAGAACTCTGTGGCCTCGATGCGGAGACATCTGCAATTGCTATTTCCTAGCATGGAAGTGTGGCACTTACATTCTTTTGAAGTGAATAAGAGGTATACATGACACTTCGCAATGAATATTATATCTTATCACGAAACATAGAAATGAGATGCGATATCGCGATTTAAGTAGCATTAAAACTCCATTGCTACGATACGCAGACATCTGAAAACGCTATTTGCTAGCACGGAAGTGTCGCACTTACATTCTTTTGAAGTGAGTACGTGGTATACATGACACTTCGCAATGAATATTATATCTTATTACGAAACATATATATGAGTTGCGATATCGCGATTTAAGTAGCATTAGAACTCTATTGCTACGATACGTAGACATCTGCAAACGCTATTTCGTAGCAAGCAATAGTCGCATTTACATTCTTTTATAGTGAATACGAGGTATACATGACACTTCGCAATGAAAATTATATCATATCATGAAACATAGAAGAGAGAAGCGATATCGCGTTTTAAGAAGCATTAGAATTCTACGGCCTCGATGCGGAGACATCTGCAAACGCTATTTCCTGGCATTGAAGTGTCGCACTTACATTCTTTTGAAGTGAATACGAGGTATACATGACACTTCGCTATGAATATTATACCTTATCATGAAACATAGGAATGAGGTGCTATATCGCGTTTTGAGAAGCATTAGAACTCTATTGCTACGATACGTAGGCATCTGCAAACGCTATTTCCTAGCATGGAAGGGCCGCATTTACATTCTTTTGAAGTGAATACGAGGTATACATGACACTTCCCAATGAATATTATATCTTATCATGAAACATAAAAGTGAGATGCGATATCGCGTTCTAAGAAGCATTAGAACTCTATTGCTACGAAACGTAGACATCTGCAAACGCTATTTCCTAGCATGGAAGTGTCGCATTTACATTCATTTGAAGTGAATACGAGGTGTACATGACACTTCGCAATGAATATTATACCTTGTCATGAAACATAGAAGAGAGATGCGATATCGCGTTTTAGGAAGCATTGGAACTCTATTGCTGCGATACGTAGACATCTGCAAACGCTATTTCCTAGCATGGAAGTGTCGCATTTACATTCTCTTGATGTGAATACGAGATATACATGACACTTCGCAATGAATATTATATCTTATCATGAAGCATAGGAATGAGGTGCTATATCGCGTTTTAAGGAGCATTAGAGCTCTACTGCTACGATACGTAGACATCTGCAAACGCTATTTCCTAGCGTGGAAGTGTCTTATTTACGTTCTTTTGAAGTGAATACGAGGTATACATGACACTTCGCAATGAATATTATATCTTATCATGAAACATAGAAGTGAGATGCGATATCGCGTTCTAAGAAGCATTAGAACTCTATTGCTGTGATACGTAGACATCTGCAAACAATATTTCCTAGCAAGGAAGTGTCGCTTTTACATTCTTGTGAAGTGAAATCGAGGTTTACATGACACTTCGCAATGAATATTATATCTTATCACGAAACATAGAAGTGAGATGCTATATCGCGTTCTAAGAAGCATTAGAACTCTAATGCAACGATACGTAGACATCTGCAAACGCTATTTCCTAGCATGGAAGTGTCTTATTTACATTCTTTTGAAGTGAATACGAGGTATACATGACACTTCGCAATGAATATTATATCTTATCATGAAACATAGAAATGAGATGCGATATCGCGTTCTAAGAAGCATTAGAACTCTATTGCTACGACACGTAGACATCTGCAAACGCTATTTCCTAGCATGGAAGGGTCGCATTTACAGTCTTTTGAAGTGAGTACGAGGTATACATAACACTCCATAATGAATATTATATCTTTTCATGAAACATAGCGGTGAGATGCGATATCGCGTCTTAAGAAGCATTAGAAATCTATTGCTACGATACGTAGACATCTGCAAACGCTATTTCCAAGCATGGAAGTTTCGCGCTTACATTCTTTTGAAGTGAATACGAGATATACATGACACTTCGCAATGAATATTATATCTTATCATGAAACATAGAAGTGAGTTGCGATATCGCATTTTAAGAAGCATTCGAACTCTCTTGCCTCGACGCGTACACATCTGCAGACGCTATTTCCTAGCATGAGAGTGCGGCACTTACATTCCTTTTAAGTGAATACGAGGTGTACATGACACTTCGCAATGAATATTGAATCTTATCACGAAACGTAGAAATGCGTTGCGACATTGCGATATAAGTAGCATTAGAACTCCATTGCTACGATACGTGGACATCAGAATAGGCTATTTCCTAGCATGGAAGTGTCGCATTTACATTCTTTTGAAGTGAATACGAGGTATACATGACACTTCGCAATGAATATTATATCTTATCATGAAACATAGAAGAGAGATGTGATATCGCGTTTTAAGTAGCATTAGAACTCTACTGCTACGATACATAGATATCTGGAATTGCTATTTCCTAGCAAGGAAGTACCGCATTTACATTCTTTTGATGTGAATACGAAGTATACACGACACATCGCAATGAATATTATATATTATCCTGAAACATAGAAATGAGATGCGATATCCCGTTTGAAGGAGCATTAGAACACTATTGCTTCGACACGTAGGCATCTGCAAACGCTATTTCCTAGGAAGGAAGTGTCGAATTTACATTCATTTGAAGTGTATGCGAGGTATACATGACACTTCGCAATGAATATTATATCTTACCATGAAACATAGAAGTGAGTTGCGATATCGCGTTTTAACAAGCAATAGAACTCTATTGCTACGATACGTAGACATTTGAAAAGCTATTTCCTAGCATGGAAGTGTCGCATTTACATTCTTCTGAATTGAATACGAGGTATACATGACACTTTGTAATGTATATTATATCTTATCATGAAACATAGAAATGAGATGCTATATCTCGTTATAAGAAGCATTAGAAGTCTATTGCTACGATACGTAGGCATCTGCAAACGCTATTTCCTAGAAAGGAAGTGTCGCATTTACATTTTTTTGAAGAGAATACTAAGTATACCTCACACTCCACAATGAATATTATATCTTACCATGAAACACAGAAATGAGATGCGATATCGCATTTTAAGAAGCATTAGGACTATATTGCTACGATACGTAGACACCTGCAGACGCTATTTCCTAGCAAGGAAGTGTCGCATTTACATTCGTTTGGAGGGAATACGAGGTATACATGACACTTCGCAATGAATATTATATCTTATCATGAAACATAGAAGTGAGATGCGATATCGCGTTTTAAGAAGCATTAGAACTCTATTGCCTCGACGCGTAGACAGCTGCATACGCTATTTCCTAGCATGGAAGTGTCGCATTTACATTCTTTTGAAGTGAATACGAGATGTACATGACACTTCGCAATGAATATTATATCTTATCAGGAACCATAGAATTGTGATGCTATAACGAGTTTTGAGAAGCATTAGAACTGTATTGCTACGATACGTAGGCATCTGCAAACGCTATGCCCTAGCAAGGAATAATCGCATTTACATTCTTTTGATGTGAATACGAGGAATACATGACACTTCGCAATGAATATTATATCTTATAATGAATTGAATATTCATAGAATTGAGATTCGATATCGCGTTTTAAGAAGCATTAGAACTCTATTGCCACGACGCGTAGACATCTGCAGACGCTATTTCCTAGCATGGAAGTGTCGCATTTACATTCTTTTGAAGTGAATACGAGGTGTACATGACACATCGCAATGAATATTATATCTTATCACGAAACATAGAAATGAGATGCGATATCGAGATTTAAGTAGCATTAGAACTCTATTGCTACCATACGTAGACATCTGCAAGCGCTATTTCGTAGCAAGCAATAGTCGCATTTACATTCTTTTGGAGTGAATACGAGGTATACATGACACTTCGCAATGAATATTATATCTTATCACGAAACATACAAATGAGATGCGATATCGCGATTTAAGTAGCATTAGAACTCTATTTCTACGATACGTAGACATCTGCAAACCCTATTTCCTAGCAAGCAGTAGTCGCATTTACTTTCTTTTGAAGTGAAAACGAGGTACACATGGCACTTCGCAAAGAACATTATATCTCATCACGATACATAGAAATGAGATGCTATATCACGATCTAAGAAACATCAGAACTCTATTGCTACGATACGTAGGCATCTGCAAACGCTGTTTCCTAGCAAGGAATAGACGCATTTACATTCTTTCGAAGTGAATACGAGGTATACAAGACACTTTGCAATGAATATTATATCTTATCGTGAAACATAGAAATGAGATGCGATATCGCGAATTAGAAGGTTTTAGAACTCTATTGCTTCGATACGTAGACATCTGCAAACGCTATTTTCTAGCAAGGAAGTGTCGCGTTTACATTCTTTTGAGTGAATACGAGGTATACATAACTCCGCAATGAATATTATATCTTATCATGAAACATAGAAATGAGATGCAATACCGCGAATTAGCAAGCTTTAGAACTCTATTGCTTCGATACGTAGACATCTGCAAGCGCTATTTCCTAGCAAGGAAGTGTCGCATTTACATTCTTTTGAAGTGAATACGAGGTATACATAACACTCCACAATGAATATTATATCTTATCATGAAACGTAGATATGGGATGCGATGTGACGATTTAAGAAGCATTAGAAAACTATTGCTTCGGTACGTAGACATCTGCAAACGCTATTTCCAAGCAAGGAAGTGTCGCATTTATTCTTTTGAAAGGAATACGAGGCATACATGACACTTCGCAATGAATATTATATCTTATCATGAAACATAGAAATGAGATGCGATATGGCGATTTATGAAGCATTAGATGTCTAGATCTTCGATACGTAGACATCCGCAAACGATATTTCCTAGCAAGGAAGTGTCGCTTTTACATTCTTTTGAAGTGAATACGAGGTATACATAACACTCCACAATGAATATTATATCTCATTATGAAACATAGAAATGAGATGTAATATGGCGATTTAAGAAGCATTAGAACTCTATTGCTTCGATACGTAGACATCTGCAAACGCTATTTCCTAGCATGGAAGTGTCGCACTTACATTCTTTTGAAGTGAATACGAGGTATACATGACACTTCGCAATGAATATTATATCTTATCATGAAACATAGAAGTGAGATGCGATATCGCGTTTTAAGAAGCATTAGAACTCTATTGCTACGATACGTAGACATCTGCAAACGCTATTTCCTAGCATGCAAGTGTCGCATTTTCATCTCTTTGAAGTGAATACGAGGTATACATGACACTTCGCAATGAATATTATATCTGATCATGAAACATAGAAATGAGATGCGACATCGCGTTTTGAGAAGCAGTAGATCCCTATTGCTTCGATACGTAGACATCTGCAAACTCTACTTCCTAGCAGGGAAGTGTCGCATTTACATTCATTTGAAGTGAATACGAGGTATACATGACACTTCGCAATGAATATTATACATTATCATGAAACATAGAAGTGAGATGTGATATCGCATTTTAAGAAGCATTAGAACTCTATTGCTACGATACGTAGACATCTGCAAACGCTATTTCCTAGCATGGAAGTGTCGCATTTACATTCTTTTGAAGTGAATATGAGGTATACATAACACTCTACAATGAATATTATATGTTATCACGAAACATAGAAGTGAGATGCGATATCGCGATTTACGAAGCGCTAGAACTATATTGCTACGATGCGTAGACATCTGCAAACGCTATTTCCTAGCATGGAAGTGTCGCATTTACATTCTTTTGAAGTGAATAAGAGGTATACATCACACTTCGCAATGAATATTATATCTTATCATGAAACATAGAAGTGAGATGCGATATCGCGTTTTAAGAAGCATTAGAACTCTATTGCTACGATACGTAGACATCTGCAAACGCTATTTCCTAGCATGCTAGTGTCGCATTTACATTCTTTTGAAGTGAATACGAGGTATACATGACACTTCGCAATGAATATTATATCTTATCATAAAACATAGAAGTGAGATGCGATATCGCGTTTTAAGAATCATTAGAACTCTACTGTTTCCACACGTAGTCATCTGGAAACGCTATTTCCTAGCAAGGAAGTGCCGCACTTACATCCCTTTGTAGTGAATACGAGGTATACATGACACTTCGCAATGATTATTATATCTGATCATGAAACATAGAAATGAGATGCGACATCGCGATTTAAGAAGCATTAGAACTCTATTGCTACGATGCGTAGACATCTGCATATGTTATTTCCTAGCAAGCAAGTGTCGCCTTAACATCCTTTGAAGTGAATACGACGTATGCATAACATTCCACAATGAATATTACATCTTATTACGAAACATAGAAATGAAATGCGACTTCTCATTTTAAGAAGCATTAGAACTCTATTGCTACGATACGTAGACATCTGCAAACGCTATTTCCTAGCATGGAAGTGTCGCATTTACATTCTTTTGAAGTGAATACGAGGTATACATGACACTTCGCAATGAATATTATATCTTATCTCGAAACATAGAAGTGAGATGCGACATCTCGTTTTAAGAAGCATTAGAACTCCGTTGCTACGATACGTAGACATCTGCAAACGCTATTTCCTAGCATGGAAGTGTCGCATTTACATTCATTTGAAGTGACTACGAGGTATACATGACACTTCGCAATGAATATTATATCTCATCATGAAACATGGAAATGAGATGCGACATCGCGTTTTGAGAAGCAGTAGAACCCTATTGCTTCGATACGTAGACACCTGCAAACTCTACTTCCTAGCAGGGAAGTGTCGCATTTACATTCATTTGAAGTGAATACGAGGTATACATGACACTTCGCAAAGAATATTATACATTATCATGAAACATAGAAGTGAGATGTGATATCGCATTTTAAGAAGCATCAGAACTCTATTGCTACGATACGTAGACATCTGCAAACGCTATTTCCTAGCATGCTAGTGTCGCATTTACATTCTTTTGAAGTGAATACGAGGTATACATGACACTTCGCTATGAATATTATATCTTATCATAAAACATAGGAGTGAGATGCGATATCGCGTTTTAAGAATCATTAGAACTCTACTGTTTCCACACGTAGTCATCTGGAAACGCTATTTCCTAGCAAGGAAGTGCCGCACTTACATCCCTTTGAAGTGAATACGAGGTATACATGACACTTCGCAATGAATATTATATCTGATCATGAAACATAGAAATGAGATGCGAAATCGCGATTTAAGAAGCATGAGAACTCTATTGCTACGATGCGTAGACATCTGCATATGTTATTTCCTAGCAAGCAAGTGTCGCCTTAACATCCTTTGAAGTGAATACGAGGTATGCATAACATTCCACAATAAATATTACATCTTATTACGAAACATAGAAATGAAATGCGACTTCTCATTTTAAGAAGCATTAGAACTCTATTGCTACGATACGTAGACATCTGCAAACGCTATTTCCTAGCATGGAAGTGTCGCATTCACATTCTTTTCAAGTGAATACGAGGTATACATGACACTTCGCAATGAATATTATATCTTATCTCGAAACATAGAAGTGAGATGCGACATCTCGTTTTAAGAAGCATTAGAACTCCGTTGCTACGATACGTAGACATCTGCAAACGCTATTTCCTACCATGGAAGTGTCGCATTTAAATTCATTTGAAGTGACTACGAGCTATACATGACACTTCGCAATGAATACTATATCTCATCATGAAACATGGAAATGAGATGCGACATCGCGTTTTGAGAAGCAGTAGAACCCTATTGCTTCGATACGTAGACACCTGCAAACTCTACTTCCTAGCAGGGAAGTGTCGCATTTACATTCATTTGAAGTGAATACGAGGTATACATGACACTTCGCAATGAATATTATACCTTATCATGAAACATAGAAGTGAGATGCGAAATCGCGTTTTAAGAAGCACTAGAACTCTATTGCTACGATACGTAGACATCTGCAAACGCTATTTGCTAGCATGGAAGTTTCGCATTTACATTCATTTGAAGTGAATACGAGGTATACATGACACTTCGCAATGAATATTATATCTTATCACGAAACATAGAAGTGAGATGCGACATCTCGTTTTAAGAAGCCGTTGCTACGATACGTAGACATTAGAACTCCTTTGCTACGATACGTAGACATCTGCAAACGCTATTTCCTAGCATGGAAGTTTCGCATTTACATTCAATTGAAGTGAATACGAGGTATACATGACACTTCGCAATGAATATTATATCTTATCACGAAACATAGAAGTGAGATGCGACATCTCGTTTTAAGAAGCCGTTGCTACGATACGTAGACATTAGAACTCCTTTGCTACGATACGTAGACATCTGCAAACGCTATTTCCTAGCATTGAAGTGTCGCATTTACATTCACTTGAAGTGACTACGAGGTATACATGACACTTCGCAATGAATATTATATCTTGTCATGAAACATAGAAGTGAGACGCGATATCGCGTTTTAGAAGCATTAGAACTCTATTGCTACGATACGTAGGCATCTGCAAACGCTATTTCCTAGCATGCAAGTGTCGCATTTACATTCTTTTGAAGTGAATACGAGGTATACATGACACTTCGCAATGAATATTATATCTTATCAAGAAACATAGTGGAAATATGCGATATCGCGTTTTAAGAAGCAATAGAACTCTATTTTTACGATACGTAGACATCTGCAAACAATATTTCCTAGCAAGGAAGTGTCGCATTTACAATCTTTTGAAGTGAATACGAGGTATACATGACACTTCGCAATGAATATTATATCTTATCATGAAACATAGCAGTCAGATGTGATATCGCGTTTTAAGAAGCATTAGAACTCTATTGCTACGATACGTAGACATCTGCAAACGCTATTTGCTAGCATGGAAGTTTCGCATTTACATTCATTTGAAGTGAATACGAGGTATACATGACACTTCGCAATGAATATTATATCTCACCATGAAAAATGGAAATGAGATGCGATATCGCGTTTTGAGAAGCAGTAGAACCCTATTGCTTCGATACGTAGACACCTGCAAACTCTACTTCCTAGCAGGGAAGTGTCGCATTTACATTCATTTGAAGTGAACACGAGGTGTACATGACACTTCGCAATGAATATTATACCTTATAATGAAACATATAAGTGAGATGCGAAATCGCGTTTTAAGAAGCACTAGAGCTCTATTGCTGCGATACGTAGACATCTGCAAACGCTATTTGCTAGCATGGAAGTTTCGCATTTACATTCATTTGAAGTGAATACGAGGTATACATGACACTTCGCAATGAATATTATATCTTATCACGAAACATAGAAGTGAGATGCGACATCTCGTTTTAAGAAGCCGTTGCTACGATACGTAGACATTAGAACTCCTTTGCTACGATACGTAGACATCTGCAAACGCTATTTCCTAGCATGGAAGTGTCGCATTTACATTCACTTGAAGTGACTACGAGGTATACATGACACTTCGCAATGAATATTATATCTTGTCATGAAACATAGAAGTGAGACGCGATATCGCGTTTTAGAAGCATTAGAACTCTATTGCTACGATACGTAGGCATCTGCAAACGCTATTTCCTAGCATGCAAGTGTCGCATTTACATTCTTTTGAAGTGAATACGAGGTATACATGACACTTCGCAATGAATATTATATCTTATCAAGAAACATAGTGGAAATATGCGATATCGCGTTTTAAGAAGCAATAGAACTCTATTTTTACGATACGTAGACATCTGCAAACAATATTTCCTAGCAAGGAAGTGTCGCATTTACAATCTTTTGAAGTGAATACGAGGTATACATGACACTTCGCAATGAATATTATATCTCATCAAGAAACATAGTGGAAATATGCGATATCGCGTTTTAAGAAGCAATAGAACTCTATTTTTACGATACGTAGACATCTGCAAACAATATTTCCTAGCAAGGAAGTGTCGCATTTACAATCTTTTGAAGTGAATACGAGGTATACATGACACTTCGCAATGAATATTATATCTTATCATGAAACATAGCAGTCAGATGTGATATCGCGTTTTAAGAAGCATTAGAACTCTATTGCTACGATACGTAGATATCTGCAAACGCTATTTGCTAGCATGGAAGTGTCGCATTTACATTCTTTTGAAGTGAATACGTGGTATACATGACACTTCGCAATGAATATTATGTCTTATCACGAAACATAGAAGTGAAATGCGATATCGCTGTTTAAGAAGCACTAGAACTCTATGGCTACGATGCGTAGACATCTGCAAATGTCATTTCCTAGCAAGGAAGTGTAGCATTTACATTCTTTTGAAGTCACTACGAGGTATACATAACACTCCATAATGAATATTATATCTTATCACGAAACATAGAAATGAAATACGACATCACGTTTTAAGTAGTATTAGAACTCTATTGCTACGATACGTAGACATCTGCAAAGGCTATTTCCTAGCATGGAAGTGTCGCATTTACATTCTTTTGAAGTGAATACGAGGTATACATGACACTTCGCAATGAATATTTTATCTTATCACGAAACATAGAAATGAAGTGCGACATCTTGTTTTAAGAAGCATTAGAACTCTATTTTTACGATACGTAGACATCTGCGAACAATATTTCCTAGCAACGAAGTGTCGCATTTTCATTCTTTTGAAGTGAATACGAGGTATACATGACACTTCGCAATGAATATTATATCTAATCATGAAACATAGAAGTGAGATGCGATATCGCGTTTTGAGAAGCATTAGAACTCTATTGCTAATATATGTAGACATCTGCAAACCCTAATTCCTAGCATGGAGGTGTCGCATTTACATTCCATTGAAGTGAATACGAGGTGTGCACGTCATTTCGCAATGGATATTATATCTTATCATGAAACATAGAAATGAGATGCGATATCTCATTTTAAGAAGAATTAGAACTCCATTCTTACGATACGTGGTCATCTGGAAACGCTACTTCCTAGCAAGGAAGTGTCGCATTTACATTCTTTTGAAGTGAATACGAGGTATACATGACTCTTCGCAATGAATATTATATCTTATCTCGAAACATAGACGTGAGATGCGATATCGCGATTTAAGAAGCGCTAGAACTCTATTGCCACGATGCGTAGACATCTGCAAATGTTATTTCCTAGCAAGGAAGTGTCGCATTTACATTCTTTTGAAGTGAATACGAGGTATACATGACACATCGCAATGAATATTATATCTTATCATGTAACATAGAAGTGAGATGCGATATCGCGTTCTAAGCAACATTAGAATTCTAATGCTACGATACGTAGACATCTGCAAACGCTATTTCCTAGCATGGAAGTGTCACATTTACATTCATTTGAAGTGAATACGAGGTATACGTGACTCTTCGCAATGAGTATTATATCTTATAAGGAAACATAGGAATGAGATGCGATATCGCGTATTGAGAAGCATTAGATCTCAATTGCTAAAATACGTTGACATCTGCAAACGCTATTTCCTTGCATGGATGTGTCGCATTTACATTCTTGTGATGTGAGTACGAGGTATGCATGACACTCCACAATGAATATTATATCTTATTACGAAACATGGAAATGAAATGCGACATCTCGTTCTAAGAAGCATTAGAACTCTATCGCTACGATACGTAGACATCTGCAAACGCTACTTCCTAGCCTGGAAGTTTCGCATTTACATTCTTTTGAAGTGAATACGAGGTATACATGACACTTCGCAATGAATATTACATCTTATCATGAAACATAGAAGTGATATGCGATATCGCGTTCTAAGAAGCAATAGAACTCTAACGCTACGATACGTAGACATCTGCAAACGCTATTTCCTAGCATGGAAGTGTCGCATTTACATTCTATTGAAGTGAATACGAGATATACATGACACTTCGCAGTTAATATTATATCTTATCATGAAACATAGGAATGAGTTGCGATTTCGCGTTTTGAGAAGCATTAGAGCTCTATTGCGACGATACGTATACATCTGCAAACAATATCTCCTAGCAAGAAAGTGTCGCATTTACATTCTTTTGAAGTGAATACCATGTATACATGACACTTCGCAGTGAATATTACACCTTCTCACGAAACATAGAAATGAGATGCGATATCGTGATTTAAGAAGCACTAGAACTTCATTTCTACGATACGTAGACATCTGCAAACAATATTTCCTAGCAAGGAAGTGTCGCACTTACATACTTTTGAAGTGAATACGAGGTATGCATAACATTACACAATGAATATTATATCTTATTACGGAACATAGAAATTAAATACGACATCTCGTTTTAAGAAGCATTAGTACTCTATTGCTGTGATACGTAAACATCTTGCAAACAGTATTTCCTAGCAAGGAAGTGTCGCATTTACATTCTTGTGAAGTGAAATCGAGGTATACATGACACTTCGCAATGAATATTATATCTTATCATGAAACATAAAAGTGAGATGCGATATCGCGTTCTAAGAAGCATTAGAACTCTATTGCTACGATACGTAGACATCTGCAAAGGCAATTCCCTAGCATGGAAGGGTCGCATTTACATTCCTTTGAAGTGAGTACGAGGTATACATATCACTCCATAATGAATATTATATCTTATCATGAAACATAGAGGTGAGATGCGATATCGCGTTTTAAGAAGCATGAGAACTCTATTGCTACGACACGTAGACATCTGCAAACGCTATTTCCTAGCATGGAAGTGTTGCATTTACATTCATTTGAAGTGAATACGAGGTATACATGACACTTCGCAATGAATATTATACCTTGTCATGAAACATAGAAGAGAGATGCGATATCGCGTTTTAGGAAGCATTGGAACTCTATTGCTGCGATACGTAGACATCTGCAAACGCTATTTCCTAGCATGGAAGTGTCGCATTTACATTCTTTTGATGTGAATTCGAGATATACATGACACTTCGCAATGAATATTATATCTTATCATGAAGCATAGGAATGATGTGCTATATCGCGTTCTGAGAAGCCTTAGAACTCTATTGCTAATATACGTATACATCTGCAAACTCTATTTCCTAGCAAGGAAATTTCGCACGTACATTTCACTGAAGTGAATACGAGGTATACATAAAATTACACAATGAATATTATATCTTATTACGAAACATAGAAATGAAATACGACATCTCGTTCTAAGAAGCATTAGTGCTCTATTGCTGTGATACGTAGACATCTGCAAACGCTATTTCCTGGCATGGAAGTGTCGCATTTACATTCTTTTGATGTGAATACGAGATATACATGACACTTCGCTATGAATATTATATCTTATCATGAAACATAGGAAGGAGGTGCTATATCGCGTTTTGAGAAGCATTAGGACTCTATTGCTACGATACGTAGACATCTGCAAAGGCTATTCCCTGGCATGCAAGGGTCGCATTTACATTCTTTTGAAGTGAGTACGATGTATACATATTACTCCATAATGAATATTATATCTTATCATGAAACATAGCAGTGAGATGCGATTTCGCGTTTTAAGAAGCATTAGGACTCTATTGCTACGATACGTAGACATCTGCAAACGCTATTTCCTAGCATGGAAGTGTCGCATTTACATTTTTTTGATGTGAATACGAGATATACATGACACTTCGCAATGAATATTATATATTATCATGAAACATAGGAAAGAGGTGCTATATCGCGTTTTAAGCAGCATTAGAACTCTATTGCTACGATACGTAGACATCTGCAAACGCTATTTCCCAGCGTGGAAGTGTCTTATTTACGTTCTTTTGAAGTGAATACGAGGTTTACATGACACTTCGCAATGAATATTATATCTTATCATGAAACATAGAAGTGAGATGCGATATCGCGTTCTAAGAAGCATTAGAATTCTATTGCTGTGATACGTAGACATCTGCAAACAATATTTCCTAGCAAGGAAGTGTCGCATTTACATTCTTGTGAAGTGAAATCGAGGTATACAATGCACTTCGCAATGAATATTATATCTTATCATGGAACATAGAAGTGAGATGCGATATCGCGTTCCAAGAAGCATTAGAACAGGAATGGTACGATACGTAGACAGCTGCAAACGCTACTTCCTAGCATGGAAGTGTAGCATTTACATTCTTTTGAAGTGAATACGAGGTATACATGACACTTCACAATGAATATTATATCTTATCATGAAACATAGAAGTGAGATGCGTTATCGCGTTCCAAGAAGCATTAGAAATCTATTGCTACGATACGTAGACATCTGCAAACGCTATTTCCTAGGATGGAATGGTCGCATTTACATTCTTTTGAAGTGAGTACGAGGTATACATAACACTCCATAATGAATATTATATCTTCTCATGAAACATAGCAGTGAGATGCGATATCGCGTTTTAAGAAGCATTAGAACACTACTGCTACGATACGTAGACATCTGCAAACGCTATTTCCTAGCATGGAAGTGTCGCATTTACATTCGTTTGAAGTGAATACGAGATATACATGACGTTTCGCAATGAATATTATATCTTATCATGAATCATAGAAGTGAGATGCGATATCGCCTTCTAAGAAGCATTAGAACTCTATTGCTACGATACGTAGACATCTGCAAACGCTATTTCCTGGCATGGAAGTGTCTTATTTACGTTCTTTTGAAGTGAATACGAGGTATACATGACACTTCGCAATGAATATTATATCTTATCATGAAACATAGAAGTGAGATGCGATCTCTAAGAAGCATTAGAACTCTATTGCTACAATACGTAGACATCTGCAAACGCTGTTTCCTAGGATGGAAGGGTCGCATTTACATTCTGTTGAAGTGAGAACGAGGTATACATAACACTCCATAATGAGTACTACATCTTCTCATGAAACATTGCAGTGAGATGCGATATCGCGTTTCAACAAGCATTAGAACTCTATTGCTACGATACGTAGACATCTGCAAACGCTATTTCCTAGGATGGAAGGGTCGCATTTACATTCTTTTGAAGTGAGTACGAGGTACACATAACACTCCATAATGAATATTATATCTTCTCATGAAACATAGCAGTGAGGTGCGATATCGCGTTTTAAGAAGCATTCGAACTCTATTGCTACGATACGTAGACATCTGCAAACGCTATTTCCTAGCATGGAAGTGTCTTATTTACGTTCTTTTGAAGTGAATACGAGGTATACATGACACTTCGCAATGAATATTATATCTTATCATGAAACATAGAAGTGAGATGCGATATCGCCTTCTAAGAAGCATTAGAACTCTATTGCTACGATACGTAGACATCTGCAAACGCTATTTCCTGGCATGGAAGTGTCTTATTTACGTTCTTCTGAAGTGAATACGAGGTATACATGACACTTCGCAATGAATATTATATCTTATCATGAAACATAGAAGTGAGATGCGATATCGCGTTCTAAGAAGCATTAGAACTCTATTGCTATGATACGTAGACATCTGCAAACGCTGTTTCCTAGGATGGAAGGGTCGCATTTACATTCTTTTGAAGTGAGAACGAGGTATACATAACACTCCATAATGAGTATTATATCTTCTCATGAAACATAGCAGTGAGATGCGATATCGCGTTTTAAGAAGCATTAGAACTCTATTGCTACGATACGTAGACATCTGCAAACGCTATTTCCTAGCATGGAAGTGTCGCATTTACATTCATTTGAAGTGAAGACGAGGTATATATGACACTTCGCAATGAATATTATACCTTATCATGAAACATAGAAGAGAGATGCGATATCGCTTTCTGGAAGCATTGGAACTCTATTGCTGCGATACGTAGACATCTGCAAACGCTATTTCATAGCATGGAAGTGTCGCATCTACATACTTTTGAAGTGAATACGAGGTATACATGACACTTCGCAATGAATATTATATCTTATCATGAATCATAGAAGTGAGATACGATATCGCCTTCTAAGAAGCATTAGAACTCTATTGCTACGATACGTAGACATCTGCAAACGCTATTTCCTAGCATGGAAGTGTCTTATTTACGTTCTTTTGAAATGAATACGAGGTATACATGACACTTCGCAATGAATATTATATCTTATCATGAAACATAGGAGTGAGATGCGTTATCGCGTTCCAAGAAGCATTAGAACTCTATTGCTACGATACGTAGACATCTGCGAACGCCATTTCCTAGCATGGAAGTGTCTTATTTACGTTCTTTTGAAGTGAATACGAGGTATACATGACACTTCGCAATGAATATTATATCTTATCATGAAACATAGAAGTGAGATGCGATATCGCGTTCTAAGAAGCATTAGAACTCTAGTGCTACGATACGTAGACATCTGCAAACGCTATTTCCTAGGATGGAAGGGTCGCATTTACATTCTTTTGAAGTGAGTACGAGGTATACATGACACTCCATAATGAGTATTATATCTTCTCGTGAAACATAGCAGTGAGATGCGATACCGCGTTTTAAGAAGCATTAGAGCTCTATTGCTACGATACGTAGACATCTGCAAACGCTATTCCCTAGCATGGAAGTGTCGCATCTACATTCTTTTGAAGTGAATACGAGGTATACGTGACACTTCGCAGTGAATATTATACCTTATCATGAAACATAGAAGGGAGATGCGATACAGCGTTTTAGGAAGCATTGGAACTCTATTACTGCGATACGTAGACATCTGCAAACGATATTTCCTAGCATGGAAGTGTCGCATTTACATTCTTTTGATGTGAAAACGAGATATACATGACACTTCGCAATGAATATTATATATTATCATGAAACATAGGAATGAGGTGCTATATCGCATTTTAAGGAGCATTAGAACTCTATTGCTACGATACGTAGACATCTGCAAACGCTATTTCCTAGCATGGAAGTGTCGCATTTACATTCGTTTGAAGTGAATACGAGATATACATGACACTTCGCAATGAATATTATATCTTATCATGAAACATAGGAATGAGGTGCTATATCGCGTTTTAAGGAGCATTAGAGCTCTATTGCTACGATACGTAGACATCTGCAAACGCTATTTCCTATCGTGGAAGTGTCTTATTTACGATCTTTTGAAGTGAATACGAGGTATACATGACTCTTCGCAATGAATATTATATCTTATCATGAAACATAGGAATGAGGTGCTATATCGCGTTTTGAGAAGCATTAGAACTCTATTGCTAATATACGTAGACATCTGCAAACTCTATTTCCTAGCAAGGAAATTTCGCACTTACATTTCACTGAAGTGAATACGAGGTATACATAACATTACACAATGAATATTATATCTTACTACGAAACATAGAAATGAAATACGACATCTCGTTCTAAGAAGCATTAGTGATCTATTGCTGTGATACGTAGACATCTGCAAACGCTATTTCCTAGCATGGAAGTGTCGCATTTACATTCTTTTGATGTGAATACGAGATATACATGACACTTCGCAATGAATATTATATCTTATCATGAAACATAGGAAGGAGGTGCTATATCGCGTTTTGTGAAGCATAAGAGCTCTACTGCTACGATACGTAGACATCTGCAAACGCTATTTCCTAGCGTGGAAGTGTCTTATTTACGTTCTTTTGAAGTGAATACGAGGTATACGTGACTCTTCGCAATGAGTATTATATCTTATAAGGAAACATAGGAATGAGATGCGATATCGCGTATTGAGAAGCATTAGATCTCAATTGCTAAAATACGCTGACATCTGCAAACGCTATTTCCTTGCATGGATGTGTCGCATTTACATTCTTGTGACGTGAGTACGAGGTATGCATGACACTCCACAATGAATATTATATCTTATTACGAAACATGGAAATGAAATGCGACATCTCGTTTTAAGAAGCATTAGAACTCTATCGCTACGATACGTAGACATCTGCAAACGCTACTTCCTAGCCTGGAAGTTTCGCATTTACATTCTTTTGAAGTGAATACGAGGTATACATGACACTTCGCAATGAATATTACATCTTATCATGAAACATAGAAGTGATATGCGATATCGCGTTCTAAGAAGCAATAGAACTCTATCGCTACGATACGTAGACATCTGCAAACGCTATTTCCTAGCATGGAAGTTTCGCATTTACATTCTTTTGAAGTGAATACGAGATATACATGACACTTCGCAATGAATATTATATCTTATCATGAAACATAGGAATGATTTGCGATATCTCGTTTTGAGAAGCATTAGAACTCTATTGCTAGGATACGTAGACATCTGCAAACGATATTTCCTAGCATGGAAGATTCGCATTTACATTCTTTTGAAGTGAATACGAGATATACATGACACTTCGCAATTAATATTATATCTTATCATGAAACATAGGAATGAGTTGCGATTTCGCGTTTTGAGAAGCATTAGAGCTCTATTGCGACGATACGTATACATCTGCAATTAATATCTCCTAGCAAGAAAGTGTCGCATTTACATTCTTTTGAAGTGAATACCATGTATACATGACACTTCGCAGTGAATACTACACCTTCTCACGAAACACAGAAATGAGATGCGATATCGTGATTTAAGAAGCACTAGAACTTCATTTCTACGATACGTAGACATCTGCAAACAATATTTCCTAGCAAGGAAGTGTCGCACTTACATACTTTTGAAGTGAATACGAGGTATGCATAACATTACACAATGAATATTATATCTTATTACGGAACATAGAAATTAAATACGACATCTCGTTTTAAGAAGCATTAGTACTCTATTGCTGTGATACGTAAACATCTTGCAAACAATATTTCCTAGCAAGGAAGTGTCGCATTTACATTCTTGTGAAGTGAAATCGAGGTATACATGACACTTCGCAATGAATATTATATCTTATCATGAAAGATAGAAGTGAGATGCGATATCGCGTTTTAAGAAGCATTAGAACCCTATTGCTACGATACGTAGACATCTGCAAACGCTGTTTCCTAGCACGGAAGTGTCGCATTTACATTCTTTTGTAGTGAATACGAGGTATACATAACACTCTACAATGAATATTATATCTTATTATGAAACATAGAAGTGAGATGCGATATCGCGTTCTAAGAAGCATTAGAACTCTATTGCTGTGATACGTAGACATCTGCAAACAATATTTCCTAGCAAGGAAGTGTCGCTTCTACATTCTTGTGAAGTGAAATCGAGGTTTACATGACACTTCGCAATGAATATTATATCTTATCATGAAACATAGGAGTGAGATGCTGTATCGCGTTCTAAGAAGCATTAGAACTCTAGTGCTACGATACGTAGACATCTGCAAACGCTATTTCCTAGCATGGAAGTGTCGCATTTACATTCATTTGAAGTGAATACGAGGTATACATGACACTTCGCAATGAATATTATATCTTATCATGAAAGATAGAAGTGAGATGCGATATCGCGTTTTAAGAAGCATTGGAACTCTATTGCTGCGATACGTAGACATCTGCAAACGCTATTTCCTAGCATGGAAGTGTCGCATTTACATTCTTTTGTAGTGAATACGAGGTATACATAACACTCTACAATGAATATTATATCTTATTATGAAACATAGAAGTGAGATGCGATATCGCGTTCTAAGAAGCATTAGAACTCTATTGCTGTGATACGTAGACATCTGCAAACAATATTTCCTAGCAAGGAAGTGTCGCTTTTACATTCTTGTGAAGTGAAATCGAGGTTTACATGACACTTCGCAATGAATATTATATCTCATCATGAAACATAGGAATGAGGTGCTATATCGCGTTTTGAGAAGCATTAGAACTCTATTGCTACGATACGTAGGCATCTGCAAATGCTATTTCCTAGCATGGAAGGGTTCGCATTTACATTCTTTTGAAGTGAATACGAGGTATACATGACACTTCGCAATGAATATTATATCTTATCATGAAACATAAAAGTGAGATGCGATATCGCGTTCTAAGAAGCATTAGAACAATATTGCTACGAAACGTAGACATCTGCAAACGCTATTTCCTAGCATGGAAGTGTCGCATTTACATTCATTTGAAGTGAATACGAGGTGTACATGACACTTCGCAATGAATATTATACCTTGTCATGAAACATAGAAGAGAGATGCGATATCGCGTTCTAAGAAGCATTAGAACTCTATTGCTACGATACGTAGACATCTGCAAAGGCAATTCCCTAGCATGGAAGGGTCGCACTTACATTCCTTTGAAGTGAGTACGAGGTATACATATCACTCTATAATGAATATTATATCTTATCATGAAACATAGAGGTGAGATGCGATATCGCGTTTTAAGAAGCATGAGAACTCCATTGCTACGACACGTAGACATCTGCAAACGCTATTTCCTAGCATGGAAGTGTTGCATTTACATTCATTTGAAGTGAATACGAGGTATACATGACACTTCGCAATGAATATTATACCTTGTCATGAAACATAGAAGAGAGATGCGATATCGCGTTTTAGGAAGCATTGGAACTCTATTGCTGCGATACGTAGACATCTGCAAACGCTATTTCCTAGCATGGAAGTGTCGCATTTACATTCTTTTGAAGTGAGTACGAGGTATACATAACACTCCATAATGAATATTATATCTTCTCATGAAACACAGCAGTGAGATGCGATATCGCGTTTTAAGAAGCATTAGAACTCTATTGCTACGATACGTAGATATCTGCAAACGCTATTTCCTAGCATGGAAGTGTCGCATTTACATTCTTTTGATGTGAATACGAGATATACATGACACTTCGCAATGAATATTATATATTATCATGAAACATAGGAATGAGGTGCTATATCGCGTTTTAAGGAGCATTAGAACTCTATTGCTGCGATACGTAGACATCTGCAAACGCTATTTCCTAGCATGGAAGTGTCGCATTTACATTCTTTTGATGTGAATACGAGATATACATGACACTTCGCAATGAATATTATATATTATCATGAAACATAGGAAAGAGGTGCTATATCGCGTTTTAAGGAGCATTAGAACTCTATTGCTACGATACGTAGACATCTGCAAACGCTATTTCCCAGCGTGGAAGTGTCTTATTTACGTTCTTTTGAAGTGAATACGAGGTATACATGACACTTCGCAATGAATATTATATCTTATCATGAAACATAGAAGTGAGATGCGATATCGCGTTCTAAGAAGCATTAGAATTCTATTGCTGTGATACGTAAACATCTGCAAACAATATTTCCTAGCAAGGAAGTATCGCATTTACATTCTTGTGAAGTGAAATCGAGGTATACATGACACTTCGCAATGAATATTATATCTTATCATGGAACATAGAAGTGAGATGCGATATCGCGTTCCAAGAAGCATTAGAACACGAATGGTACGATACGTAGACAGATGCAAACGCTACTTCCTAGCATGGAAGTGTCGCATTTACATTCTTTTGAAGTGAATACGATATATACATGACACTTCGCAATGAATATTATATCTTATCATGAAACATAGGAATGAGGTGCTATATCGCGTTTTGAGAAGCATTAGAACTCTATTGCTAATATACGTAGACATCTGCAAACTCTATTTCCTAGCAAGGAAATTTCGCACTTACATTTCACTGAATTGAATACGAGGTATACATAACATTACACAATGAATATTATATCTTACTACGAAACATAGAAATGAAATACGACATCTCGTTCTAAGAAGCATTAGTGATCTATTGCTGTGATACGTAGACATCTGCAAACGCTATTTCCTAGCATGGAAGTGTCGCATTTACATTCTTTTGATGTGAATACGAGATATACATGACACTTCGCAATGAATATTATATCTTATCATGAAACATAGGAAGGAGGTGCTATATCGCGTTTTGAGAAGCATTAGAACTCTATTGCTACGATACGTAGACATCTGCAAAGGCTTTTCCCTAGCATGGAAGGGTCGCATTTACATTCTTTTGAAGTGAGTACGATGTATACATATCAGTCCATAATGAATATTATATCTTGTCATGAAACATAGCAGTGAGGTGCGATATCGCGTTCTAAGAAGCATTAGAACTCTATTGCTACGATACGTAGACATCTGCAAACGCTATTTCCTAGCATGGAAGTGTCGCATTTACATTCATTTGAAGTGAATACGAGGTATACATGACACTTCGCAATGAATATTATACGTTATCATGAAACATAGAAGAGAGATGCGATATCGCGTTTTAGGAAGCATTGGAACTCTATTGCTGCGATACGTAGACATCTGCAAACGCTATTTCCTAGCATGGAAGTGTCGCATTTACATTCTTTTGATGTGAATACGAGATATACATGACACTTCGCAATGAATATTATATCTTATCATGAAACAAAGGAATGAGGTGCTATATCGCGTTTTGAGAAGCATTAGAACTCTATTGCTAATATACGTAGACATCTGCAAACTCTATTTCCTAGCAAGGAAATTTCGCACTTACATTTCACTGAAGTGAATACGAGGTATACATAACGTTACACAATGAATATTATATCTTATCATGAAACATATAGGTGAGATGCGATATCGCTTTTTAAGAAGCATGAGAACTCTATTGCTACGACACGTAGACATCTCCAAACGCTATTTCCTAGCATGGAAGTGTCGCATTTACATTCATTTGAAGTGAATACGAGGTATACATGACACTTCGCAATGAATATTATACCTTGTCATGAAACATAGAAGAGAGATGCGATATCGCGTTTTAGGAAGCATTGGAACTCTATTGCTGCGATACCTAGACATCTGAAAAACGCTATTTCCTAGCATGGAAGTGTCGCATTTACATTCTTTTGATGTGAATACGAGATATACATGACACTTCGCAATGAATATTATATCTTATCATGAAGCATAGGAATGATGTGCTATATCGCGTTCTGAGAAGCATTAGAACTCTATTGCTAATATACGTATACATCTGCAAACTCTATTTCCTAGGATGGAAGGGTCGCATTTACATTCTTTTGAAGTGAGTACGAGGTATACATAACACTCCATAATGAATATTATATCTTCTCATGAAACATAGCAGTGGGATGCGATATCGCGTTTTAAGAAGCATTAGAACTCTATTGCTACGATACGTAGATATCTGCAAACGCTATTTCCTAGCATGGAAGTGTCGCATTTACATTCTTTTGATGTGAATACGAGATATACATGACACTTCGCAATGAATATTATATATTATCATGAAACATAGGAATGAGGTGCTATATCGCGTTTTAAGGAGCATTAGAACTCTATTGCTGCGATACGTAGACATCTGCAAACGCTATTTCCCAGCATGGAAGTGTCGCATTTACATTCTTTTGATGTGAATACGAGATATACATGACACTTCGCAATGAATATTATATATTATCATGAAACATAGGAAAGAGGTGCTATATCGCGTTTTAAGGAGCATTAGAACTCTATTGCTACGATACGTAGACATCTGCAAAGGCTATTTCCCAGCGTGGAAGTGTCTTATTTACGGTCTTTTGAAGTGAATTCGAGGTATACATGACACTTCGCAATGAATATTATATCTTATCATGAAACATAGAAGTGAGATGCGATATCGCGTTCTAAGAAGCATTAGAATTCTATTGCTGTGATACGTAGACATCTGCAAACAATATTTCCTAGCAAGGAAGTGTCGCATTTACATTCTTGTGAAGTGAAATCGAGGTATACATGACACTTCGCAATGAATATTATATCTTATCATGGAACATAGAAGTGAGATGCGATATCGCGTTCCAAGAAGCATTAGAACACGAATGGTACGATACGTAGACAGATGCAAACGCTACTTCCTAGCATGGAAGTGTCGCATTTACATTCTTTTGAAGTGAATACGATATATACATGACACTTCGCAATGAATATTATATCTTATCATGAAACATAGGAATGAGGTGCTATATCGCGTTTTGAGAAGCATTAGAACTCTATTGCTAATATACGTAGACATCTGCAAACTCTATTTCCTAGCAAGGAAATTTCGCACTTACATTTCACTGAAGTGAATACGAGGTATACATAACATTACACAATGAATATTATATCTTACTACGAAACATAGAAATGAAATACGACATCTCGTTCTAAGAAGCATTAGTGATCTATTGCTGTGATACGTAGACATCTGCAAACGCTATTTCCTAGCATGGAAGTGTCGCATTTACATTCTTTTGATGTGAATACGAGGTATACATGACACTTCGCAATGAATATTATATCTTATCATGAAACATAGGAAGGAGGTGCTATATCGCGTTTTGAGAAGCATTAGAACTCTATTGCTACGATACGTAGACATCTGCAAAGGCAATTCCCTAGCATGGAAGGGTCGCATTTACATTCTTTTGAAGTGAGTACGAGGTATACATATCACTCCATAATGAATATTATATCTTATCATGAAACATAGAGTTGAGATGCGATATCGCTTTTTAAGAAGCATGAGAACTCTATTGCTACGACACGT
The DNA here is from genome assembly GCF_050948175.1 of Xylocopa sonorina. Taxonomy (NCBI): domain Eukaryota; kingdom Metazoa; phylum Arthropoda; class Insecta; order Hymenoptera; family Apidae; genus Xylocopa; species Xylocopa sonorina. The sequence continues at coordinate 315,110 of NW_027490163.1, forward strand.
AGACATCTCCAAACGCTATTTCCTAGCATGGAAGTGTCGCATTTACATTCATTTGAAGTGAATACGAGGTATACATGACACTTCGCAATGAATATTATACCTTGTCATGAAACATAGAAGAGAGATGCGATATCGCGTTTTAGGAAGCATTGGAACTCTATTGCTGCGATACGTAGACATCTGAAAAACGCTATTTCCTAGCATGGAAGTGTCGCATTTACATTCTTTTGATGTGAATACGAGATATACATGACACTTCGCAATGAATATTATATCTTATCATGAAGCATAGGAATGATGTGCTATATCGCGTTCTGAGAAGCATTAGAACTCTATTGCTAATATACGTATACATCTGCAAACTCTATTTCCTAGGATGGAAGGGTCGCATTTACATTCTTTTGAAGTGAGTACGAGGTATACATAACACTCCATAATGAATATTATATCTTCTCATGAAACATAGCAGTGAGATGCGATATCGCGTTTTAAGAAGCATTAGAACTCTATTGCTACGATACGTAGATATCTGCAAACGCTATTTCCTAGCATGGAAGTGTCGCATTTACATTCTTTTGATGTGAATACGAGATATACATGACACTTCGCAATGAATATTATATATTATCATGAAACATAGGAATGAGGTGCTATATCGCGTTTTAAGGAGCATTAGAACTCTATTGCTGCGATACGTAGACATCTGCAAACGCTATTTCCCAGCATGGAAGTGTCGCATTTACATTCTTTTGATGTGAATACGAGATATACATGACACTTCGCAATGAATATTATATATTATCATGAAACATAGGAAAGAGGTGCTATATCGCGTTTTAAGGAGCATTAGAACTCTATTGCTACGATACGTAGACATCTGCAAAGGCTATTTCCCAGCGTGGAAGTGTCTTATTTACGGTCTTTTGAAGTGAATTCGAGGTATACATGACACTTCGCAATGAATATTATATCTTATCATGAAACATAGAAGTGAGATGCGATATCGCGTTCTAAGAAGCATTAGAATTCTATTGCTGTGATACGTAGACATCTGCAAACAATATTTCCTAGCAAGGAAGTGTCGCATTTACATTCTTGTGAAGTGAAATCGAGGTATACATGACACTTCGCAATGAATATTATATCTTATCATGGAACATAGAAGTGAGATGCGATATCGCGTTCCAAGAAGCATTAGAACACGAATGGTACGATACGTAGACAGATGCAAACGCTACTTCCTAGCATGGAAGTGTCGCATTTACATTCTTTTGAAGTGAATACGAGGTATACATGACACTTCGCAATGAATATTAAATCTTATCATGAAACATAAATGTGAGATGCGATATCGCGTTCTAAGAAGCATTAGAACTCTATTGCTACGATACGTAGACATCTGCAAAGGCAATTCCCTAGCATGGAAGGGTCGCATTTACATTCTTTTGAAGTGAGTACGAGGTATACATATCACTCCATAATGAATATTATATCTTATCATGAAACATAGAGGTGAGATGCGATATCGCTTTTTAGGAAGCATGAGAACTCTATTGCTACGACACGTAGACATCTGCAAACGCTATGTCCTAGCATGGAAGTGTCGCATTTACATTCATTTGAAGTGAATACGAGGTATACATGACACTTCGCAATGAATATTATACCTTGTCATGAAACATAGAAGAGAGATGCGATATCGCGTTTTAGGAAGCATTGGAACTATATTGCTGCGATACGTAGACATCTGCAAACGCTATTTCCTAGCATGGAAGTGTCGCATTTACATTCTTTTGATGTGAATACGAGATATACATGACACTTCGCAATGAATATTATATCTTATCATGAAGCATAGGAATGATGTGCTATATCGCGTTCTGAGAAGCATTAGAACTCTATTGCTAATATACGTATACATCTGCAAACTCTATTTCCTAGCCTAGGAAATTTCGCACGTACATTTCACTGAAGTGAACACGAGGTATACATAACATTACACAATGAATATTATATCCTATTACGAAACATAGAAATGAAATACGACATCTCGTTTTAAGAAGCATTAGTGCTCTATTGCTGTGATACGTAGACATCTGCAAACGCTATTTCCTAGCATGGAAGTGTCGCATTTACATTCTTTTGATGTGAATACTAGATATACATGACACTTCGCAATGAATATTATATCTTATCATGAAACATAGGAAGGAGGTGCTATATCGCGTTTTAAGAAGCATTAGAACTCTATTGCTACGATACGTAGACATCTGCAAACGCTATTTCCTAGCATGGAAGTGTCGCATTTACATTCATTTGAAGTGAATACGAGGTATACATGACACTTCGCAATGAATATTATACGTTATCATGAAACATAGAAATGAAATACGACATCTCGTTTTAAGAAGCATTAGTACTCTATTGCTGTGATACGTAGACTTCTGCAAACGCTATTTCCTAGCATGGAAGTGTCGCATTTACTTTCGTTTGAAGTGAATACGAGATATACATGACACTTCGCAATGAATATTATATCTTATCATGAAACATAGCAGTGAGATGCGATATCGCGTTTTAAGAAGCATTAGAACTCTATTGCTACGATACGTAGAATCTACAAACGCTATTTCCTAGCATGGAAGTGTCGCATTTACATTCTTTTGAAGTGAGTACGATGTATACATATCAGTCCATAATGAATATTATATCTTATCATGAAACATAGCAGTGAGGTGCGATATCGCGTTCTAAGAAGCATTAGAACTCTATTGCTACGATACGTAGACATCTGCAAACGCTATTTCCTAGCATGGAAGGGTCGCATTTACAGTCTTTTGAAGTGAATACGAGGTATACATGACACTTCGCAATGAATATTATACGTTATCATGAAACATAGAAATGAAATACGACATCTCGTTTTAAGAAGCATTAGTACTCTATTGCTGTGATACGTAGACATCTGCAAACGCTATTTCCTAGCATGGAAGTGTCGCATTTACATTCGTTTGAAGTGAATACGAGATATACATGACACTTCGCAATGAATATTATATCTTATCATGAAACATAGCAGTGAGATGCGATATCGCGTTTTAAGAAGCATTAGAACTCTATTGCTACGATACGTAGAATCTGCAAACGCTATTTCCTAGCATGGAAGTGTCGCATTTACATTCTTTTGATGTGAATACGATATATACATGACACTTCGCAATGAATATTATATCTTATCATGAAACATAGGAATGAGGTGCTATATCGCGTTTTAAGGAGCATTAGAGCTCTATTGCTACGATACGTAGACATCTGCAAACGCTATTTCCTAGCATGGAAGGGTCGCATTTACAGTCTTTTGAAGTGAGTACGAGGTATACATAACACTCCATAATGAATATTATATCTTATCATGAAACATAGCAGTGAGATGCGATATCGCGTTTTAAGGAGCATTAGAGCTCTATTGCTACGATACGTAGACATCTGCAAACGCTACTTCCTAGCATGGAAGTGTCGCATTTACATTCTTTTGAAGTGAATACGAGGTATACATGACACTTGGCAATGAATATAATATCTTATCATGAAACATAGAAGTGAGATGCGATATCGCGTTCTAAGAAGCATTAGAACTCTATTGCTGTGATACGTAGACATCTGCAAACAATATTTCCTAGCAAGGAAGTGTCGCTTTTACATTCTTGTGAAGTGAAATCGAGGTATACATGACACTTCGCAATGAATATTATATCTTATCATGAAACATAGAAGTGAGATGCGATATCGCGTTCTAAGAAGCATTAGAACTCTAGTGCTACGATACGTAGACATCTGCAAACGCCATTTCCTAGCATGGAAGTGTCGCATTTACATTCGTTTGAAGTGAATACGAGATATACATGACACTGCGCAATGAATATTATATCTTATCATGAAACATAGGAATGAGGTGCTATATCGCGTTTTGAGAAGCATTAGAACTCTATTGCTACGATACGTAGGCATCTGCAAACGCTATTTCCTAGCATGGAAGGGTCGCATTTACATTCTTTTGAAGTGAATACGAGGTATACATGACACTTCGCAATGAATATTATATCTTATCATGAAACATAAATGTGAGATGCGATATCGCGTTCTAAGAAGCATTAGAACTCTATTGCTACGATACGTAGACATCTGCAAAGGCAATTCCCTAGCATGGAAGGGTCGCATTTACATTCTTTTGAAATGAGTACGAGGTATACATATCACTCCATAATGAATATTATATCTTATCATGAAACATAGAGGTGAGATGCGATATTGCTTTTTAAGAAGCATGAGAACTCTATTGCTACGACACGTAGACATCTGCAAACGCTATCTCCTAGCATGGAAGTGTCGCATTTACATTCATTTGAAGTGAATACGAGGTATACATGACACTTCGCAATGAATATTATACCTTGTCATGAAACATAGAAGAGAGATGCGATATCGCGTTTTAGGAAGCATTGGAACTATATTGCTGCGATATGTAGACATCTGCAAACGCTATTTCCTAGCATGGAAGTGTCGCATTTACATTCTTTTGATGTGAATACGAGATATACATGACACTTCGCAATGAATATTATACCTTATCATGAAACATAGAAATGAAATACGACATCTCGTTTTAAGAAGCATTAGTACTCTATTGCTGTGATTCGTAGACATCTGCAAACGCTATTTCCTAGCATGGAAGTGTCGCATTTACATTCATTTGAAGTGAATACGAGGTATACATGACACTTCGCAATGAATATTATACCTTATCATGAAACATAGAAGGGAGATGCGATACCGCGTTTTAAGAAGCATTAGAACTCTATTGCTACGACACGTAGACATCTGCAAACGCTATTTCCTAGCATGGAAGTGTCGCATTTACATTCGTTTGAAGTGAATACGAGATATACATGACACTTCGCAATGAATATTATATCTTATCATGAAACATAGGAAGGAGGTGCTATATCGCATTTTGGGAAGCATTAGAACTCTATCGCTACGATACGTAGACATCTGCAAAGGCTATTCCCTAGCATGGAAGGGTCGCATTTACATTCTTTTGAAATGAGTACGATGTATACATATTACTCCATAATGAATATTATATCTTATCATGAAACATAGCAGTGAGATGCGATATCGCGTTTTAAGAAGCATAAGAACTCTATTGCTACGATACGTAGACATCTGCAAACGCTATTTCCTAGCATGGAAGTGTCGCATTTACATTCTTTTGATGTGAATACGAGATATACATGACACTTCGCAATGAATATTGTATCTTATCATGAAACATAGAATTGAGATGCGATATCGCGCTCTAAGAAGCATTAGAACTCTGTTGCTGCGATACGTAGACATCTGCAAACAATATTTCCTAGCAAGGAAGTGTCGCATTTACATTCTTGTGAAGTGAAATCGAGGTATACATGACACTTCGCAATGAATATTATACCTTGTCATGAAACATAGGAATGAAGTGCTGTATCGCGTTTTGAGAAGCATTAGAGCCCTATTGCTACGCTACGTAGACATCTGCAAACAATATTTCCTAGCAAGGAAGTGTCGCATTTACATTCTTGTGAAGTGAAATCGAGGTATACATGACACTTCGCAATGAATATTATACCTTGTCATGAAACATAGGAATGAAGTGCTGTATCGCGTTTTGAGAAGCATTAGAGCCCTATTGCTACGCTACGTAGGCATCTGCAAACGCTATTTCCTAGGATGGAAGGGTCGCATTTACATTCTTTTGAAGTGAGTACGAGGTATACATAACACTCCATAATGAGTATTATATCTTCTCATGAAACATAGCAGTGAGATGCGATACCGCGTATTAAGAAGCATTAGAACTCTATTGCTACGATACGTAGACATCAGCAAACGCTATTTCCTAGCATGGAAGTGTCGCATTTACATTCGTTTGAAGTGAATACGAGATATACATGACACTTCGCAATGAATATTATATCTTATCATGAAACATAGCAGTGAGATGCGACATCTCGTTTTAAGAAGCATTATTACTCTATTGCTACGATACGTAGACATCTGCAAACGCTATTTCCTAGCATGGAAGTGTCGCATTTACATTCGTTTGAAGTGAATACGAGGTATACATGACACTTCGCAATGAAAATTATATCTTATCATGAAACATAGAAGTGAGATGCGATATGGCATTTTAAGAATCATTAGAACTCTATTGCTACGATACGTAGACATCTGCAAAGGCTATTCCCTAGCATGGAAGGGTCGCATTTACATTGATTTGAAGTGAATACGAGGTATACATGACACTTCGTAATGAATATTATACCTTATCATGAAACATAGAAGAGTGATGCGAGATCGCGTTTTAGGAAGCATTTGAACTCTATTGCTGCGATACGTAGACATCTGCAAACGCTATTTCCTAGCATGGAAGTGTCGCAATTACATTCTTTTGATGTGAATACGAGATATACATGACACTTCGCAATGAATATTATATCTTATCATGAAACATAGGAATGAGGTGCCATATCGCCTTTTGAGAAGCACTAGAACTCTATTGCTACGATACGTAGACATCTGCAAACGCTATTTCCTAGCATGGAAGTGTCGCATTTACATTCCTTTGAAGTGAATACGAGGTATACATGACACTTCGCAATGAATATTATACCTTATCATGAAACATAGAAGGGAGATGCGATATCGCGTTTTAGGAAGCATTGGAACTCTATTGCTGCGATACGTAGACATCTGCAAACGCTATTTCCTAGCATGGAAGTGTCGCATTTACATTCGTTTGAAGTGAATACGAGATATACATGACACTTCGCAATGAATATTATATCTTATCATGAAACATAGGAATGAGGTGCTATATCGCGTTTTGAGAAGCATTAGAACTTTGTTGCCTATATACGTAGACATCTGCAAACTCTATTTCCTAGCAAGGAAATTTCGCACTTACATTCCACTGAAGTGAATACGAGGTATACATAACATTACACAATGAATATTATATCTTATTACGAAACATGGATATGAAATACGACATCTCGTTTTAAGAAGCATTAGTACTCTATTGCTGTGATACGTAGACATCTGCAAACGCTATTCCCTAGCATGGAAGTGTCGCATTTACATTCGTTTGAAGTGAATACGAGATATACATGACACTTCGCTATGAATATTATATCTTATCATGAAGCATGGGAATGAGGTGCTATATCGCGTTTTGAGAAGCACTAGAACTCTATTGCTACGATACGTAGACATCTGCAAACGCTATTTCCTAGCATGGAAGTGTCGCATTTACATTCTTTTGAAGTGAATACGAGGTATACATGACACTTCGTAATGAATATTATACCTTATCATGAAACATAAAAGTGAGATGCGATATCGCGTTTTAGGAAGCATTGGAACTCTATTGCTGCGATACGTTGACATCTGCAAACGCTATTTCCTAGCATGGAAGTGTCGCATTTACATTCTTTTGATGTGAATACGAGATATACATGACACTTCGCAATGAATATTATATCTTCTCATGAAACATAGCAGTGAGATGCGATATCGCGTTTTAAGAAGCATTAGAACTCTATTGCTACGATACGTAGACATCTGCAAACGCTACTTCCTAGCATGGAAGTGTCGCATTTACATTCGTTTGAAGTGAATACGAGATATACATGACACTTCGCAATGAATATTATATCTTATCATGAAACATAGGAATGAGGTGCTATATCGCGTTTTGAGAAGCATTAGAACTCTATTGCTACGATTCGTAGACATCTGCAAACGCTATTTCCTAGCATGGAAGTGTCGCATTTACATTCATTTGAAGGAAATACGAGATATACATGACACTTCGCAATGAATATTATATCTTATCATGAAACATAGGAATGAGGTGCTATATCGCGTTTTGAGAAGCATTAGATCTCTATTGCTACGATACGTAGACATCTGCAAACGCTATTTCCTAGCATGGAAGTGTCGCATTTACATTCGTTTGAAGTGAATACGAGGTATACATGACACTTCGCAATGAAAATTATATCTTATCATGAAACATAGAAGTGAGATGCGATATGGCATTTTAAGAATCATTAGAACTCTATTGCTACGATACGTAGACATCTGCAAAGGCTATTCCCTAGCATGGAAGGGTCGCATTTACATTGATTTGAAGTGAATACGAGGTATACATGACACTTCGTAATGAATATTATACCTTATCATGAAACATAGAAGAGTGATGCGATATCGCGTTTTAGGAAGCATTTGAACTCTATTGCTGCGATACGTAGACATTTGCAAACGCTATTTCCTAGCATGGAAGTGTCGCAATTACATTCTTTTGATGCGAATACGAGATATACATGACACTTCGCAATGAACATTATATCTTCTCTTGAAACATAGCAGTGAGATGCGATATCGCGTTTTAAGAAGCATTAGAACTCTATTGCTACGATACGTAGTCATCTGGAAACGCTATTTCCTAGCATGGAAGTGTCGCAATTACATTCTTTTGATGTGAATACGAGATATACATGACACTTCGCAATGAATATTATATCTTCTCATGAAACATAGCAGTGAGATGCGATATCGCGTTTTAAGAAGCATTAGAACTCTATTGCTACGATACGTAGACATCTGCAAACGCTATTTCCTAGCATGGAAGTGTCGCATTTACATTCGTTTGAAGTGAATACGAGATACACATGACACTTCGCAATGAATATTATATCTTATCATGAAACATAGCAGTGAGATGCGACATCTCGTTTTAAGAAGCATTATTACTCTATTGCTACGATACGTAGACATCTGCAAACGCTATTTCCTAGCATGGAAGTGTCGCATTTACATTCGTTTGAAGTGAATACGAGGTATACATGACACTTCGCAATGAAAATTATATCTTATCATGAAACATAGAAGTGAGATGCGATATGGCATTTTAAGAATCATTAGAACTCTATTGCTACGATACGTAGACATCTGCAAAGGCTATTCCCTAGCATGGAAGGGTCGCATTTACATTGATTTGAAGTGAATACGAGGTATACATGACACTTCGTAATGAATATTATACCTTATCATGAAACATAGAAGAGTGATGCGATATCGCGTTTTAGGAAGCATTTGAACTCTATTGCTGCGATACGTAGACATCTGCAAACGCTATTTCCTAGCATGGAAGTGTCGCAATTACATTCTTTTGATGTGAATACGAGATATACATGACACTTCGCAATGAATATTATATCTTATCATGAAACATAGGAATGAGGTGCCATATCGCCTTTTGAGAAGCACTAGAACTCTATTGCTACGATACGTAGACATCTGCAAACGCTATTTCCTAGCATGGAAGTGTCGCATTTACATTCTTTTGAAGTGAATACGAGGTATACATGACACTTCGCAATGAATATTATACCTTATCATGAAACATAGAAGGGAGATGCGATATCGCGTTTTAGGAAGCATTGGAACTCTACTGCTGCGATACGTAGACATCTGCAAACGCTATTTCCTAGCATGGAAGTGTCGCATTTACATTCGTTTGAAGTGAATACGAGATATACATGACACTTCGCTATGAATATTATATCTTATCATGAAGCATAGGAATGAGGTGCTATATCGCGTTTTGAGAAGCATTAGAACTCTATTGCTACGATACGTAGACATCTGCAAACGCTATTTCCTAGCATGGAAGTGTCGCATTTACATTCGTTTGAAGTGAATACGAGGTATACATGACACTTCGCAATGAAAATTATATCTTATCATGAAACATAGAAGTGAGATGCGATATGGCATTTTAAGAATCATTAGAACTCTATTGCTACGATACGTAGACATCTGCAAAGGCTATTCCCTAGCATGGAAGGGTCGCATTTACATTGATTTGAAGTGAATACGAGGTATACATGACACTTCGTAATGAATATTATACCTTATCATGAAACATAGAAGAGTGATGCGATATCGCGTTTTAGGAAGCATTTGAACTCTATTGCTGCGATACGTAGACATCTGCAAACGCTATTTCCTAGCATGGAAGTGTCGCAATTACATTCTTTTGATGTGAATACGAGATATACATGACACTTCGCAATGAATATTATATCTTATCATGAAACATAGGAATGAGGTGCCATATCGCCTTTTGAGAAGCACTAGAACTCTATTGCTACGATACGTAGACATCTGCAAACGCTATTTCCTAGCATGGAAGTGTCGCATTTACATTCTTTTGAAGTGAATACGAGGTATACATGACACTTCGCAATGAATATTATACCTTATCATGAAACATAGAAGGGAGATGCGATATCGCGTTTTAGGAAGCATTGGAACTCTACTGCTGCGATACGTAGACATCTGCAAACGCTATTTCCTAGCATGGAAGTGTCGCATTTACATTCGTTTGAAGTGAATACGAGATATACATGACACTTCGCTATGAATATTATATCTTATCATGAAGCATAGGAATGAGGTGCTATATCGCGTTTTGAGAAGCATTAGAACTCTATTGCTACGATACGTAGACATCTGCAAACGCTATTTCCTAGCATGGAAGTGTCGCATTTACATTCGTTTGAAGTGAATACGAGGTATACATGACACTTCGCAATGAAAATTATATCTTATCATGAAACATAGAAGTGAGATGCGATATGGCATTTTAAGAATCATTAGAACTCTATTGCTACGATACGTAGACATCTGCAAAGGCTATTCCCTAGCATGGAAGGGTCGCATTTACATTGATTTGAAGTGAATACGAGGTATACATGACACTTCGTAATGAATATTATACCTTATCATGAAACATAGAAGAGTGATGCGATATCGCGTTTTAGGAAGCATTTGAACTCTATTGCTGCGATACGTAGACATCTGCAAACGCTATTTCCTAGCATGGAAGTGTCGCAATTACATTCTTTTGATGTGAATACGAGATATACATGACACTTCGCAATGAATATTATATCTTATCATGAAACATAGGAATGAGGTGCCATATCGCCTTTTGAGAAGCACTAGAACTCTATTGCTACGATACGTAGACATCTGCAAACGCTATTTCCTAGCATGGAAGTGTCGCATTTACATTCTTTTGAAGTGAATACGAGGTATACATGACACTTCGCAATGAATATTATACCTTATCATGAAACGTAGAAGGGAGATGCGATATCGCGTTCTAAGGAGCATTAGAACTCTATTGCTACGATACGTAGACATCTGCAAACGCTATTTCCTGGCATGGAAGTGTCGCATTTACATTCGTTTGAAGTGAATACGAGATATACATGACACTTCGCAATGAATATTATATCTTATCATGAAACATAGGAATGAGGTGCCATATCGCGTTTTGAGAAGCATTAGAACTCTATTGCCTATATACGTAGACATCTGCAAACTCTATTTCCTAGCAAGGAAATTTCGCACTTACATTCCACTGAAGTGAATACGAGGTATACATAACATTACACAATGAATATTATATCTTATTACGAAACATAGATATGAAATACGACATCTCGTTTTAAGAAGCATTAGTACTCTATTGCTGTGATACGTAGACATCTGCAAACAATATTTCCTAGCAAGGAAGTGTCGCATTTACATTCTTGTGAAGTGAAATCGAGGTATACATGACACTTCGCAATGAATATTATATCTTATCATGAAACATAGAAGTGTGATGCGATATCGCATTTTAAGAAGTATTAGAACCCTATTGCTACGATACGTAGACATCTGCAAACGCTACTTCCTAGCATGGAAGTGTCGCATTTACATTCTTTTGAAGTGAATACGAGGTATACATGACACTTGGCAATGAATATTATATCTTATCATGAAACATAGGAGTGAGATGCGATATGGCATTTTAAGAATCATTAGAACTCTATTGTTTCGACACGTAAACATCTGGCAACGCTATTTCCTGGCATGGAAGTGTCGCATTTACATTCGTTTGAAGTGAATACGAGATATACATGACACTTCGCGATGAATATTATATCTTATCATGAAACATAGAAGTGAGATGCGATATGGCATTTTAAGAATCATTAGAACTCTATTGTTTCGACACGTAGTCATCTGGAAACGCTATTTCCTAGCAAGGAAGTGTCGCATTTACATCCTTTTGAAGTGAATACGAGGTATACATGACACTTCGCAATGAATATTATATCTGATCATGAAATATAGATATGAGATGCGACATCTCGTTATAAAAAGCTTTAGAACTCTATTGCTACGATACGTAGACATCTTCAAACGCTATTTCCTAGCATGTAAGTGCCGCATTTACATTCTTTTGACGCGAATACGAGATATACATGACACTTCGCAATGAACATTATATCTTCTCTTGAAACATAGCAGTGAGATGCGATATCGCGTTTTAAGAAGCATTAGAACTCTATTGCTACGATACGTAGTCATCTGGAAACGCTATTTCCTAGCATGGAAGTGTCGCATTTACATTCTTTTGATGTGAATACGAGATATACATGACACTTCGCAATGAATATTATATCTTCTCATGAAACATAGCAGTGAGATGCGATATCGCGTTTTAAGAAGCATTAGAACTCTATTGCTACGATACGTAGACATCTGCAAACGCTATTTCCTAGCATGGAAGTGTCGCATTTACATTCGTTTGAAGTGAATACGAGATATACATGACACTTCGCAATGAATATTATATCTTATCATGAAACATAGGAATGAGGTGCTATATCGCGTTTTGAGAAGCATTAGAACTCTATTGCTAATATACGTATACATCTGCAAACTCTATTTCCTAGCCTAGGAAATTTCGCACGTACATTTCACTGAAGTGAATACGAGGTATACATGACACTTCGCAATGAATATTATATCTTATCATGAAACATAAAAGTGAGATGCGATATCGCGTTCTAAGGAGCATTAGAACTCTATTGCTACGATACGTAGACATCTGCAAAGGCTATTCCCTAGCATGGAAGGGTCGCATTTACTTTCTTTTGAAGTGAGTACGAGGTATACATATCACTCCATAATGAATATTATATCTTCTCATGAAACATAGCAGTGGGATACGATATCGCGTTTTAAGAAGCATTAGAACTCTATTGCTACGATACGTAGACATCTGCAAACGCTATTTCCTAGCATGGAAGTGTCGCAATTACATTCATTTGATGTGAATACGAGATATACATGACACTTCGCAATGAATATTATATCTTCTCATGAAACATAGCAGTGAGATGCGATATCGCGTTTTAAGAAGCATTAGAACTCTATTGCTACGATACGTAGACATCTGCAAACGCTATTTCCTAGCATGTAAGTGTCGCATTTACATTCTTTTGATGTGAATACAAGATATACATGACACTTCGGAATGAACATTATATCTTCTCTTGAAACATAGCAGTGAGATGCGATATCGCGTTTTAAGATGCATTAGAACTCTATTGCTACGATACGTAGTCATCTGGAAACGCTATTTCCTAGCAAGGAAGTGTCGCATTTACATTCTTTTGAAGTGAATACGAGATATACATGACACTTCGCAATGAATATTATATCTTATCATGAAACATAGGAATGAGGTGCCATATCGCGTTTTGAGAAGCATTAGAACTCTATTGCCTATATACGTAGACATCTGCAAACTCTATTTCCTAGCAAGGAAATTTCGCACTTACATTCCACTGAAGTGAATACGAGGTATACATAACATTACACAATGAATATTATATCTTATTACGAAACATAGATATGAAATACGACATCTCGTTTTAAGAAGCATTAGTACTCTATTGCTGTGATACGTAGACATCTGCAAACAATATTTCCTAGCAAGGAAGTGTCGCATTTACATTCTTGTGAAGTGAAATCGAGGTATACATGACACTTCGCAATGAATATTATATCTTATCATGAAACATAGAAGTGTGATGCGATATCGCATTTTAAGAAGTATTAGAACCCTATTGCTACGATACGTAGACATCTGCAAACGCTACTTCCTAGCATGGAAGTGTCGCATTTACATTCTTTTGAAGTGAATACGAGGTATACATGACACTTCGCAATGAATATTATATCTTATCATGAAACATAGGAGTGAGATGCGATATGGCATTTTAAGAATCATTAGAACTCTATTGTTTCGACACGTAAACATCTGGCAACGCTATTTCCTAGCATGGAAGTGTCGCATTTACATTCGTTTGAAGTGAATACGATATATACATGACACTTCGCGATGAATATTATATCTTATCATGAAACATAGAAGTGAGATGCGATATGGCATTTTAAGAATCATTAGAACTCTATTGTTTCGACACGTAGTCATCTGCAAACGCTACTTCCTAGCATGGAAGTGTCGCATTTACATCCATTTGAAGTGAATACGAGGTATACATGACACTCCACAATGAATATTATATCTTATCACGGAACATAGAAATGAAATGAGGCATCTCGTTTTAAGAAGCATTAGAACTCTATTGCTACGATACGTAGACATCTGCAAACGCTATTTCCTAGCATGGAAGTGTTGCAATTACATTCTTTTGATGTGAATACGAAATATACATGACACTTCGCAATGAATATTATATCTTCTCATGAAACATAGCAGTGAGATGCGATATCGCGTTTTAAGAAGCATTAGAACTCTATTGCTACGATACGTAGACATCTGCAAACGCTATTTCCTAGCATGGAAGTGTCGCATTTACATTCTTTTGATGTGAATACGAGATATACATGAAACTTCGCAATGAATATTATATCTTCTCATGAAACATAGCAGTGAGATGCGATATCGCGTTTTAAGAAGCATTAGAACTCTATTGCTACGATACGTAGACATCTGCAAAGGCTATTCCCTAGCATGGAAGGGTCGCATTTACTTTCTTTTGAAGTGAGTACGAGGTATACATATCACTCCATAATGAATATTATATCTTCTCATGAAACATAGCAGTGGGATGCGATATCGTGTTTTAAGAAGCATTAGAACTCTATTGCTACGATACGTAGACATCTGCAAACGCCATTTCCTAGCATGGAAGTGTCGCATTTACATTCGTTTGAAGTGAATACGAGAGATACATGACACTTCGCAATGAATATTATATCTTATCACGGAACATAGAAATGAAATGAGGCATCTCGTTTTAAGAAGCATTAGAACTCTATTGCTACGATACGTAGACATCTGCAAACGCTATTTCCTAGCATGGAAGTGTTGCAATTACATTCGTTTGAAGTGAATACGAGATATACATGACACTTCGCAATGAATATTATATCTTATCATGAAACATACGAATGAGGTGCTACATCGCGTTTGGGAAGCATTAGAACTCTATTGCCTATATACGTAGACATCTGCAAACTCTATTTCCTAGCAAGGAAATTTCGCGCTTACATTCCACTGAAGTGAATACGAGGTATACATAACATTACACAATGAATATTATATCTTATTACGAAACATAGATATGAAATACGACATCTCGCTTTAAGAAGCATTAGTACTCTATTGCTGTGATACGTAGACATCTGCAAACAATATTTCCTAGCAAGGAAGTGTCGCATTTACATTCTTGTGAAGTGAAATCGAGGTATACATGACACTTCGCAATGAATATTATATCTTATCATGAAACATAGAAGTGTGATGCGATATCGCATTTTAAGAAGTATTAGAACCCTATTGCTACGATACGTAGACATCTGCAAACGCTACTTCCTAGCATGGAAGTGTCGCATTTACATTCTTTTGAAGTGAATACGAGGTATACATGACACTTGGCAATGAATATTATATCTTATCATGAAACATAGGAGTGAGATGCGATATGGCATTTTAAGAATCATTAGAACTCTATTGTTTCGACACGTAAACATCTGGCAACGCTATTTCCTGGCATGGAAGTGTCGCATTTACATTCGTTTGAAGTGAATACGAGATATACATGACACTTCGCGATGAATATTATATCTTATCATGAAACATAGAAGTGAGATGCGATATGGCATTTTAAGAATCATTAGAACTCTATTGTTTCGACACGTAGTCATCTGGAAACGCTATTTCCTAGCAAGGAAGTGTCGCATTTACATCCTTTTGAAGTGAATACGAGGTATACATGACACTTCGCAATGAATATTATATCTGATCATGAAATATAGATATGAGATGCGACATCTCGTTATAAAAAGCTTTAGAACTCTATTGCTACGATACGTAGACATCTTCAAACGCTATTTCCTAGCATGTAAGTGCCGCATTTACATTCTTTTGACGCGAATACGAGATATACATGACACTTCGCAATGAACATTATATCTTCTCTTGAAACATAGCAGTGAGATGCGATATCGCGTTTTAAGAAGCATTAGAACTCTATTGCTACGATACGTAGTCATCTGGAAACGCTATTTCCTAGCATGGAAGTGTCGCATTTACATTCTTTTGATGTGAATACGAGATATACATGACACTTCGCAATGAATATTATATCTTCTCATGAAACATAGCAGTGAGATGCGATATCGCGTTTTAAGAAGCATTAGAACTCTATTGCTACGATACGTAGACATCTGCAAACGCTATTTCCTAGCATGGAAGTGTCGCATTTACATTCGTTTGAAGTGAATACGAGATATACATGACACTTCGCAATGAATATTATATCTTATCATGAAACATAGGAATGAGGTGCTATATCGCGTTTTGAGAAGCATTAGAACTCTATTGCTAATATACGTATACATCTGCAAACTCTATTTCCTAGCCTAGGAAATTTCGCACGTACATTTCACTGAAGTGAATACGAGGTATACATGACACTTCGCAATGAATATTATATCTTATCATGAAACATAAAAGTGAGATGCGATATCGCGTTCTAAGGAGCATTAGAACTCTATTGCTACGATACGTAGACATCTGCAAAGGCTATTCCCTAGCATGGAAGGGTCGCATTTACTTTCTTTTGAAGTGAGTACGAGGTATACATATCACTCCATAATGAATATTATATCTTCTCATGAAACATAGCAGTGGGATACGATATCGCGTTTTAAGAAGCATTAGAACTCTATTGCTACGATACGTAGACATCTGCAAACGCTATTTCCTAGCATGGAAGTGTCGCAATTACATTCATTTGATGTGAATACGAGATATACATGACACTTCGCAATGAATATTATATCTTCTCATGAAACATAGCAGTGAGATGCGATATCGCGTTTTAAGAAGCATTAGAACTCTATTGCTACGATACGTAGACATCTGCAAACGCTATTTCCTAGCATGTAAGTGTCGCATTTACATTCTTTTGATGTGAATACAAGATATACATGACACTTCGGAATGAACATTATATCTTCTCTTGAAACATAGCAGTGAGATGCGATATCGCGTTTTAAGATGCATTAGAACTCTATTGCTACGATACGTAGTCATCTGGAAACGCTATTTCCTAGCAAGGAAGTGTCGCATTTACATTCTTTTGAAGTGAATACGAGATATACATGACACTTCGCAATGAATATTATATCTTATCATGAAACATAGGAATGAGGTGCCATATCGCGTTTTGAGAAGCATTAGAACTCTATTGCCTATATACGTAGACATCTGCAAACTCTATTTCCTAGCAAGGAAATTTCGCACTTACATTCCACTGAAGTGAATACGAGGTATACATAACATTACACAATGAATATTATATCTTATTACGAAACATAGATATGAAATACGACATCTCGTTTTAAGAAGCATTAGTACTCTATTGCTGTGATACGTAGACATCTGCAAACAATATTTCCTAGCAAGGAAGTGTCGCATTTACATTCTTGTGAAGTGAAATCGAGGTATACATGACACTTCGCAATGAATATTATATCTTATCATGAAACATAGAAGTGTGATGCGATATCGCATTTTAAGAAGTATTAGAACCCTATTGCTACGATACGTAGACATCTGCAAACGCTACTTCCTAGCATGGAAGTGTCGCATTTACATTCTTTTGAAGTGAATACGAGGTATACATGACACTTCGCAATGAATATTATATCTTATCATGAAACATAGGAGTGAGATGCGATATGGCATTTTAAGAATCATTAGAACTCTATTGTTTCGACACGTAAACATCTGGCAACGCTATTTCCTAGCATGGAAGTGTCGCATTTACATTCGTTTGAAGTGAATACGATATATACATGACACTTCGCGATGAATATTATATCTTATCATGAAACATAGAAGTGAGATGCGATATGGCATTTTAAGAATCATTAGAACTCTATTGTTTCGACACGTAGTCATCTGCAAACGCTACTTCCTAGCATGGAAGTGTCGCATTTACATCCATTTGAAGTGAATACGAGGTATACATGACACTCCACAATGAATATTATATCTTATCACGGAACATAGAAATGAAATGAGGCATCTCGTTTTAAGAAGCATTAGAACTCTATTGCTACGATACGTAGACATCTGCAAACGCTATTTCCTAGCATGGAAGTGTTGCAATTACATTCTTTTGATGTGAATACGAAATATACATGACACTTCGCAATGAATATTATATCTTCTCATGAAACATAGCAGTGAGATGCGATATCGCGTTTTAAGAAGCATTAGAACTCTATTGCTACGATACGTAGACATCTGCAAACGCTATTTCCTAGCATGGAAGTGTCGCATTTACATTCTTTTGATGTGAATACGAGATATACATGAAACTTCGCAATGAATATTATATCTTCTCATGAAACATAGCAGTGAGATGCGATATCGCGTTTTAAGAAGCATTAGAACTCTATTGCTACGATACGTAGACATCTGCAAAGGCTATTCCCTAGCATGGAAGGGTCGCATTTACTTTCTTTTGAAGTGAGTACGAGGTATACATATCACTCCATAATGAATATTATATCTTCTCATGAAACATAGCAGTGGGATGCGATATCGTGTTTTAAGAAGCATTAGAACTCTATTGCTACGATACGTAGACATCTGCAAACGCCATTTCCTAGCATGGAAGTGTCGCATTTACATTCGTTTGAAGTGAATACGAGAGATACATGACACTTCGCAATGAATATTATATCTTATCACGGAACATAGAAATGAAATGAGGCATCTCGTTTTAAGAAGCATTAGAACTCTATTGCTACGATACGTAGACATCTGCAAACGCTATTTCCTAGCATGGAAGTGTTGCAATTACATTCGTTTGAAGTGAATACGAGATATACATGACACTTCGCAATGAATATTATATCTTATCATGAAACATACGAATGAGGTGCTACATCGCGTTTGGGAAGCATTAGAACTCTATTGCCTATATACGTAGACATCTGCAAACTCTATTTCCTAGCAAGGAAATTTCGCGCTTACATTCCACTGAAGTGAATACGAGGTATACATAACATTACACAATGAATATTATATCTTATTACGAAACATAGATATGAAATACGACATCTCGCTTTAAGAAGCATTAGTACTCTATTGCTGTGATACGTAGACATCTGCAAACGCTATTTCCTAGCATGGAAGTGTCGCATTTACATTCATTTGAAGTGAATACGAGGTATACATGACACTTCGCAATGAATATTATATCTGACCATGAAACATAGATATGAGATGCGACATCTCGTTTTAAAAAGCATTAGAACTCTATTGCTGCGATACGTAGACATCTGCAAACGCTATTTCCTAGCATGTAAGTGTCGCATTTACATTCTTTTGATGTGAATACAAGATATACATGACACTTCGGAATGAACATTATATCTTCTCTTGAAACATAGCAGTGAGATGAGATATCGCGTTTTAAGAATCATTAGAACTCTATTGTTTCGACACGTAGTCATCTGGAAACGCTATTTCCTAGCAAGGAAGTGTCGCATTTACATCCTTTTGAAGTGAATACGAGGTATACATGACACTTCGCAATGAATATTATATCTGATCATGAAACATAGATATGAGATGCGACATCCCGTTTTAAGAAGCATTAGAACTCTATTGCTACGATACGTAGACATCTGCAAACGCTATTTCCTAGCATGGAAGTGTCGCATTTACATTCGTTTGAAGTGAATACGAGATATACATGACACTTCGCAATGAATATTATATCTTATCATGAAACATAGGAATGAGGTGCTATATCGCGTTTTGAGAAGCATTAGAACTCTATTGCTACGATACGTAGACATCTGCAAACGCTATTTCCTAGCATGGAAGTGTCGCATTTACATTCGTTTGAAGTGAATACGAGATATACATGACACTTCGCAATGAATACTATATCTTATCATGAAACATAGGAATGAGGTGCTATATCGCGTTTTGAGAAGCATTAGAACTCTATTGCTACGATACGTAGACATCTGCAAACGCTATTTCCTAGCAAGGAAGTGTCGCATTTACATTCTTGTGAAGAGAAATCGAGGTATACATGACACTTCGCAATGAATATTATATCTTATCATGTAACATAGAAGTGAGATGCGATATCGCGTCTTAAGAAGCATTAGAACCCTATTGCTACGATACGTAGACATCTGCAACCGCTACTTCCTAGCATGGAAGTGTCGCATTTACATTCATTTGAAGTGAATACGAGGTATACATGACACTCCACAATGAATATTATATCTTATCATGAAACATAGGAATGAGGTGCTATATCGCGTTTTGAGAAGCATTAGAACTCTATTGCTACGATACGTAGACATCTGCAAACGCTATTTCCTAGCATGGAAGTGTCGCATTTACATTCTTTTGAAGTGAATACGAGGTATACATGACACTTCGCAATGAATATTATATCTTATCATGAAACATAGCAGTGAGATGCGATATCGCGTTCTAAGAAGCATTAGAACTCTATTGCTACGATACGTAGACATGTGCAAACGCTATTTGCTAGCATGGAAGTGTCGCATTTACATTCGTTTGAAGTGAATACGAGATATACATGACACTTCGCAATGAATATTATATCTTATCATGAAATATAGGAATGAGGTGCTATATCGCGTTTCGAGAAGCATTAGAACTCCATTGCTACGATACGTAGACATCTGCAAACGCTATTTCCTAGCATGGAAGTGTCTCATTTACATTCGTTTGAAGTGAATACGAGAGATACATGACAATTCGCAATGAATATTATATCTTATCATGAAACATAGGAATGAGGTGCTATATCGCGTTTTGAGAAGCATTAGAACTCTATTGCTACGATACGTAGACATCTGCAATCGCTATTTCCTAGCAAGGAAGTGTTGTATTTACATTCTTGTGAAGAGAAATCGAGGTATACATGACACTTCACAATGAATATTATATCTTATCATGTAACATAGAAGTGAGATGCGATATCGCGTCTTAAGAAGCATTAGAACCCGTTTGCTACGATACGTAGACATCTGCAACCGCTACTTCCTAGCATGGAAGTGTCGCATTTACATTCATTTGATGTGAATACGAGGTATACATGACACTCCACAATGAATATTATACCTTATCACGGAACATAGAAGTGAAATGAGGCATCGCGTTTTGAGAAGCATTAGAACTCTATTGCTACGATACGTAGACATCTGCAAACGCTATTTCCTAGCATGGAAGTGTCGCATTTACATTCGTTTGAAGTGAATACGAGGTATACATGACACTTCGCAATGAATATTATATCTTATCATGAAACATAAAAGTGAGATGCGATATCGCGTTCTAAGAAGCATTAGAACTCTATTGCTACGATACGTAGACATCTGCAAAGGCTATTCCCTAGCATGGAAGGGTCGCATTTCCATTCTTTTGAAGTGAGTACGAGGTATACATATCACTCCATAATGAATATTATATCTTATCATGAAACATAGCAGTGAGATGCGATATCGCGTTTTAAGAAGCATTAGAACTCTATTGCTGCGATACGTAGACATCTGCAAACGCTATTTCCTAGCATGGAAGTGTCGCATTTACATTCTTTTGATGTGAATACGAGATATACATGACACTTCGCAATGAATATTATATCTTATCATGAAACATGGACGTGAGATGCGATATCGCGTTCGAAGAAGCAGTAGAACACTATTGTTTCGACACGTAGTCATCTGGAAACGCTATTTCCTAGCAAGGAAGTGTCGCGTTTACATCCTTTTGAAGTGAATACGAGGTATACATGACACTTCGCAATGAATATTATATCTGATCATGAAACATTGAAATGAGATGCGATATGGCGTTTTAAAAAGCATTAGAACTCTATTGCTACGATACGTAGACATCTGCAAACGCTATTTCCTAGCATGGAAGTGTCGCATTTACATTCCTTTGAAGTGATTGCGAAGTATACATAACACTCCACAATGAATATTAAATCTTATCATGAAACATAGAAATGAGATGCGAAATCGCGATTTAAGAAGCATTAGTACCCTATTGCTTCGATACGTAGACATCTGCAAACGCTATTTCCTAGGAAGGAAGTGTCGCATTTACATTCATATGATGTGCACACGAGGAATACATAAGGCTTCGCAATGAATATTAAATGTTATCATAAAACATAGGAATGAGGTGCGATATCGCGTATTGTGAAGCATTAGAACTCTATTGCTACTATACGTAGACATCTGCAAATGCTATTTCCTAGCAAGGATGTGTCGCATTTACATTCCTTTGAGGTGAATACGAGGTATACATAACACTCCACAATACATATTATATCTTATCACGAAACATAGAAATGAGGAGCGATTTCGCGTCTTAAGAAGCATTAGAACTCTGTTGCTCCGATACGTACATATCTGGAAACGTAATTTCCTAGAAAGGAAGTGTCGCATTTACATTCTCTTGAGAGGAATACGATGTATACATGACACTTCGCAATGAATATTATATCTTATGATGAAACATAGAAATGAGATGCGATATGGCGATTCAAGAAGCATTAGAACTCTGTTTCTTCGATACGTAGATATCTGCAAACCTTATTTCCTAGCAAGGAAGTGTCGCATTTACATTCTTTTGAAGTGAATTCGAGGTGTCACGTCCGGCGAAACTATTTTCCGATGCTCCGGAATCTTTACGACACGAGCCTATTTTTCGGTAATTCGGTCCGCGGGAACGCGTTAAGACCGGGTCCGACAATTTCGGCTGACGCGATACTAGCGAAAACACTCGCGATAATAAGGGAATGACCCTACCTTTCGATGATTTCTCTCTCGATTTGTAGGTAGAAACGGCGTGGAGGATCGTTCGCTGGGATCGTAGCGGATTTCGTTCTGTTGGCTGCTACAGAAATCTCGATCAGTCGCCAGCGAAGACGAGGACGGCGGTCGGAATTCAGCGATGATGCTGAATGTGGCAGAATCGTCGTTATGCGTCGTGGTGTCTGGATTGGAGGCGTCGACGGTCGCTTCGAAAAGCGGCGTCTGGACTGTTGCGAAGGCAGGTCGCTGTTATACGACGACTCTCGGAACACCCTCCAAATATTCACGCACAAGTGATCGTATGAAATTCTTCCTACTCGCACGTCGCGTTCTTCGCAAACCGGAAGCACGATTCATTCACCAGGTTTTTCTGTACTTTCAACTAAGATCTGAAGGATAAGTGGCGGTCTCAACGTCACAAAGCCGATTTCTATACACCTTCAATTTGATGAAGTGCAACCCCAGTTGTATGGAAGAACCCGTGGAAGAATTCGTAGTTAAATGTAATGTTAAAAGTAGAACTAGTATTGTTAACACATGATAAAATTAATGGATGTGGAAATAGTAGACTTGGTAAAAGAACTTTTACTTGGATATAGTAAAAGTAAAAATAAAATATATTCCAGGTTTAAAGTATACATGAACTGGACCTCCTCGGTTCGCGGGGCACTACGGTCGCGGAGGCTCGCGGTAGGCAGATCGCGGTCCCGCGAGTGGGGGACTCGCGTCTCGAGGCGGAGAGCGCGCGGTCCAGCGAGTGGGGACTCGCGGCTCGTGGTGGGGCTAACGGCGCATGCCGCTGGCCGGACGCATCTTACTTAGTGTAACTTAGATCTAGGAATTCTTATATATGCGTCATGATATGGTATGTATGTCCTAGCTTAGAAGTAATATATAGGTTCTAGCAGATCCTGTTCCCGGTATTGGAAAAGACCCCATTCAGGTGATGGGCTGCGGCTATGTCTTCCTGCAGGACGGAATCCTCGGTGCGAGGGAGATAGGGCTGCCCGTCCTTGGTGCGGGCGAGACAGGTATACTCGGTGGTGCGAATGAGACACTGGTGCCCGGTACGAGCGAAACAGGTATACTCGGCGGTGCGAGTGAGGCAGCGGAACTCGGTGTGAGTGAGCGCGTGCAGGTATGCGCGCGCGAAATCTTCCAGTTGCTGGTTCTGCAGGCGAGTTTGGCTGGTTGCATGCGTCCAGGGGTTGATGCTGGGGGGTGCGAGGTGGTTCCTTTCTAGGAAATTACGTTCCCAGATATCTCTGTATCGAAGCTATAGAGTACTAATGCCCCTTAAAACGCCATATCGCATCTCATTTCTATGTTTCGTGATAAGATATAATATTCATTGTTGACTGTTATCTATACCTCGCATTCACTTCAAATGAATGTAAATGCGACACTTCCTTGCTAGGAAATAGCGTCTGTAGATGTATCGTCTATGTATCGTAGAAATAGAGTTCTAAAGCTTCTTAAAACTCGATATCGCATCTCATTTCTATGATTCATGATAAGATAGAATATTCATTGCGAAGTATCATTTATACCTCGTATTCACTTGAAAGAATGTAAATGCGACTCTCCCTTGCTAGGAAGTAGCATTTGCAGATGTCTACGTATCGAAGCAATAGAGTTCTAATGCTTCTTAAAACGCGATATCGCATCTTATTTCTATGTCTCATGATAAGATATAATATTCAATGGGAAGTATCATGTATACATCGCGTACACTTCAAATGAATGTAAATGCGACATTTCCTTGCTAGGAAATACGGTTTGCAGATGTCTACGTACCGTAGCGATAGTGTTCTAATGCTTCTCAAAGCGCGATATCGCATCTCATTTCCATGTTTCATGAAAGGATATAATTTTCATTGTGCAGTGTTATGTAAACCTCGTATTCACTTAAAAAGAGTGTAAATGCGACACTTCCTTGTTAGGTAGTTGCGTATGAAGTAGTCTACGTATCGTAGAAATAGAGTTCTAATGCTTCTCAAAATGCGATATCGCATCTCATTTCTATGTCTCATGATGAGATATAATATTCATTGCGGAGTGGCATGTATACCTCGCATACACTTCAAATGAATGTAAATGCGACACATCCGTGCTAGGAAATATTGTTCGCAGATGTCTACGTATCCTAGCAATATAGTTCTAATACTTCTTAAAACGCGATATCGCATCTCACATCTATGTTTCATGATAAGATATAATATTCATTGCGAAGTGTCATGTATACCTCGTATTCACTTCAAAAGAATGTAAATGCGACACTTCCATGCTAGGAAATAGCGTCTGCAGATGTCTACGCGTCGAGGCAATTGAGTTCTAATGCTTCTTAAAACGCGATATCGCATCTCACACCTATGTTTTATGATAAGATATAATAATCATAGCGATGTGTCATGTATACCACGTATTCACTTCAAAAGAATGTAAATGCGACACTTACATGCTAGGAAATAGCGTTTGCAGATGTCTACGTATCGCAGCAATAGAGTTCTACTGCTTCTTAAATCGCGATATCGCATCTCACTTCTATGTTTCATGATAAGATATAATATTCATTGCGAAGTGTCATGTATGCCTCGTATTCACTTCAAAAGAATGTAAATGCGACACTTCCATGCTAGGAAATAGCGTCTGCAGATGTCTACGCGTCGAGGCAATAGAGTTCTAATGCTTCTTAAAACGCGATATCGCATCTCACACCTATGTTTCATGATAAGATATAATAATCATAGCGATGTGTCATGTATACCTCGTATTCACTTCAAAAGAAAGTAGATGCGACCCTTCCATGCTAGGGAATAGCCTTTGCAGATGTCTACGTATCGAAGCAATGAATTTCTAATGCTTCTTAAAACACGGTAGCGCATCTCATTTCTATGTCTCATGATAAGGTATAATATTCATTGCGAAGTGTTACGTATTCCTCGTCTACACCTCAAATGAATGTAAATGCGACACTTCCCTGCTAGGAAATAGCGCTTGCAGATGTTTACGTATCGAAGCAATAGAGTTCTAATGCTTCTTATATCGCGATATCGCATCTTATTTATATGTTTCATGATAAGATATAGTATTCATTGCGAAGTGTCACGTATACCTCGGATGCACATCAAATGAATTTAAATGCGACGCTACCTTGCTAGGAAATAGCGTTTGCAGATGTCGACGTATCGTAGCAATACAGTTCTAATGCTTCCCAGAACGAGATATCGCATCTCTTTTCTATGTCCCAAGATAAGATGTAATATTCAATGCGAAGTGTTATGTATACCTCGCATACACTTCAAATGAATGTGAATGAGACAGTTCCTTGCTAGGAAACAGTGTTTGCAGATATCTACGAATCGAAGCAATAGAGTTCTAAAGCATCATATATCGCGATATCGCATCTCAATCCAATGTTTCATGATGAGATATAATATTCATTGTGCAGTGTTATGAGTACCTCGTATTCACTTCAAAGGAATGCAAACGCTACACTTCCTTGCCAGGAAATAACGTTTGCAGATGTCTACGTATCGTAGCATTAGTGTTCTAATGCTTCTCAAAAGGCGATATCGCTACTCATTACTATGTTTCATGATAATATATAATATTCATTGTGGAGCGTCATGTATACCTCGTATTTCAAAAGAATGTAAATGCGACACTTCCTTGCTAGGAAGTAGCGTTTGCAGATGTCTACGTATCGAAGCAATAGGGATCTAATGCTTCTTAAATCGCGATATCGCGTCTCATATCTATGTTTCATGATAATACATAATATTCGTTGCGAAGTGTCATGAATACCTCGTATTCCTGTCAAAGGAATGTAAATGCGACACGTCCTTGTTAGGGATAGCGTTTGCAGATGTCTACGTATCGAACCAATAGAATTCTAATGCTTCTTAATAGGTCATATCGCATTTCATTTCTATGTTACATGATAAGATATAATATTCATTGCAAAGTGTCATATATACCTCGTATTCCTGTCAAAGGAATGTAAATGCGACACGTCCTTGTTAGGGATAGCGTTTGCAGATGTCTACGTATCGAACCAATAGAATTCTAATGCTTCTTAAATCGCCATATTACATCTCATTTCTATGTTTCATGATAAGATATAATTTTCATTGTGGAGTGTTATGTATTCCTCGCATGCACTTCAACTGAATGTACATGCGACACTTCCTTGCTAGGAAATAGCGTTTGCAGATGTCTACGTATCGAAGCAATAGATTTCTAATGATTGTTAAATCGCCATATTGCATCTCATTTCTATGTTTCATGGAAAGATATAATATTCATTGTGGAGTGTTACGTATACCTCGTATTCACTTCAAAAGAATGTAAGCGCGACTCTTCCTTGCCAGGAAATAACGTTTGCAGATGTCTTCGTATCGTAGCATTAGAGTTCTAATGCTTCTCAAAACGCGATATCGCTACTCATTACCATGTTTCATGATAATATATAATATTCATTGTGGAGTGTTATGTATACCTCGTATTCACTTCAAAAGAATGTAAATGCGACACTTCCTTGCTGGGAAATAGCGTTTGCAGATGTCTACGTATGGAAGCAATAGAATTCTAATGCTTCTTAAATCGTCATATCGCATCTCATTTCTATGTTTCATGATAAGATATAATATTCATTGCGAAGTGTCATGTATGCCTCGTATTCCTTTCAAAGGAATGTAAATGCGACACTTCCTTGTTAGGGGTAGCGTTTGCAGATGTCTACGTATCGAAGCAATAGAGTTCTAATGGTTCTTAAATCGCCATATTACTTCTCATTCCTATGTTTCATGACGAGATATAATTTTCATTGTGGAGTGTTATGTATACCTCGCATACACTTCAACTGAATGTAAATGCGACACTTCCTTGTTAGGGATAGCGTTTGCAGATGTCTACGTATCGAAGCAATAGAGTTCTAATGTTTCTTAAATCGTCATATCGCATCTCATTTCTATGTATCATGATAAGATATAATATTCATTGCGAAGTGCCATGTATACCTCGCATACACTTGAATTGAATGTACATGCGACACTTCCTTGCTAGGAAAGAGCGTTTGCCGATGTCTACGTATCGAAGCATTAGAGTTCTGGTGCATGCTAAATCGCGATATCGCTTCTCATTTCTATGTTTCATGATAAGATATAATATTCATTGCGAAGTGTCATGTATAGCTGGCATACACTTCAAAAGAATGTAAAGGCGTCACTTCCTTGCTAGGAGATAGCGTTTGCAGATGTCTACATATCGAAGCAATACAGTTGTTATGCTTCTTAAATCGATATATCGCATCTCATTTCTATGACCCATGATAAGGTATAATATACATTGCGAAGTGTTATGTATTCCTCGTATACTCTTCAGATGAATGTAAATGCGACACTTCCTTGCTAGGAAATAGCGTTTGCAGATGTCTACGTATCGAAGCAATAGTGTTCTAATGCTTCTTAAATCGAGATATCGCATCTCATTTCTATGTTTCATGGTACGATATAATATTCATTGTGCAGTGTTATGTATACCACGTATTCACTTCAAAAGAATGTAAATGCGACACTTCCCTGCTAGGAAGTAGCGCTTGCAGATGTCTACGTATTGAAGCAATAGTGTTATAATGCTTCTTAAATCGCGATATCGCATCTCTTTCTATGTTTCATGATATGATATAATACTCATTGTGCAGTGTTATGTATACCTCGTATTCAATTCAAAAGAATGTAAACGCGACACTTCGTTTCCAGGAAATAGCGTTTGCAGATGTCTACGAATCGAAGCAATAGATTGCTAAAGCAGGCTAATTCGCGATATCGCATCTCATATCTATGTTTCATGATAAGATATAATATTCATTGCGAAGTGTCATGTATACCTCGTCCATCACTTCAAAAGAATGTAAATGCGACGTTTCCATCATTGGGAATATCGTTTGCAGATGCCTACTTATCGTAGCAAAAGAGTCCTAATGCTTCTTAAATCGAGATGTCGCATTTCATTTTTATGTTTCGTGATAAGATATATTATTCATTGCGAAATGTCATGTATACCTCGTATTCGCACCAAACGAATGTAAATGCGACACTTCCTTGCTAGGAAATAGCGTATTCAGATGTCTACGTATCGTAGCAATAGAGTTCTAATGCTACTTAAGTCGCCATATCGCATCTCGTTTCTATGTTTCATGATAAGATATATTATTCATTGTGCAGTGTTATGTATATCTCGTCTATACTTCAAATGAATGTAAATGCAACACTTCCGTGCAAGGTAGTAGCGTTTGCAGATGTCTACGTATCGAAGCAATAGATTTCTAAAGCAGGCTAATTCGCGATATCACATCTCATTTCTATGTTTCATGATAATATATAATATTCACTGCGCAGTGTCATGTATACCTCGCATACACTTCAAAAGAATGTAAATGCGACTCTTCCTTGCTAGGAAATAGCGTTTGCAGATGTCTACGTATCGAAGCAATAGATTGCTAAAGCAGGCTAATTCGCGATATCGCATCTCATATCTATGTTTCATGATAAGATATAATATTCATTGCGAAGTGTCATGTATACCTCGTATTCACTTCAAAAGAATGTAAGTGCGACACTTCCATGCTAGGAAGTAGCGTTTGCAGATGTCTACGTATCGTAGCATTAGGGTTCTAATGCTTCTTGGAACGCGATATCGCATCTCACTTCTATGTTCCATGATGAGATATAATATTCATTGTGAAGTGTCATGTATACCTCGATTTCACTTCACAAGAATGTAAATGCGACACTTCCTTGCTAGGAAATATTGTTTGCAGATGTCTACGTATCACAGCAATAGAGTTCTAATGCTTCTTAGAACGCGATATCGCATCTCACTTCTATGTTTCATGATAAGATATAATATTCATTGCGAAGTGTCATGTATACCTCGTGCTCACTTCAAATGAACGTAAATAAGACACTTCCACGCTAGGAAATAGCGTTTGCAGATGTCTACGTATCGTAACAATAGAGTTCTAATGCTCCTTAAAACGCGATATAGCACCTCACTCCTATGTTTCATGATAAGATATATTATTCATTGTGCAGTGTTATGTATATCTCGTCTATACTTCAAATGAATGTAAATGCAACACTTCCGTGCAAGGTAGTAGCGTTTGCAGATGTCTACGTATCGAAGCAATAGATTTCTAAAGCAGGCTAATTCGCGATATCACATCTCATTTCTATGTTTCATGATAATATATAATATTCACTGCGCAGTGTCATGTATACCTCGCATACACTTCAAAAGAATGTAAATGCGACTCTTCCTTGCTAGGAAATAGCGTTTGCAGATGTCTACGTATCGAAGCAATAGATTGCTAAAGCAGGCTAATTCGCGATATCGCATCTCATATCTATGTTTCATGATAAGATATAATATTCATTGCGAAGTGTCATGTAAATCTCGTATTCACTTCAAAAGAATGTAAATACGACACTTCCATGCTAGGAAATAGCGTTTGCAGATGTCTACGTATCGCAGCAATAGAGTTCTAATGGTTCCTAAAACGCGATATCGCATCTCACTGCTATGTTTCATGAGAAGATATAATATTCATTATGGAGTGTTATGTATACCTCGTACTCACTTCAAAAGAATGTACATGCGACCCTTCCATGCTAGGAAATAGCGTTTGCAGATGTCTACGTATCGTAGAAATATATTTTGTAATGCTTCTTAGAACGCGATATCGCATCTCACTTCTATGTTTCATGATAAGATATAATATTCATTGCGAAGTGTCATGTATACCTCGTATTCACTTCAAAAGAATGTAAGTGCGACACTTCCATGCTAGGAAGTAGCGTTTGCAGATGTCTACGTATCGTAGCATTAGGGTTCTAATGCTTCTTGGAACGCGATATCGCATCTCACTTCTATGTTCCATGATGAGATATAATATTCATTGTGAAGTGTCATGTATACCTCGATTTCACTTCACAAGAATGTAAATGCGACACTTCCTTGCTAGGAAATATTGTTTGCAGATGTCTACGTATCACAGCAATAGAGTTCTAATGCTTCTTAGAACGCGATATCGCATCTCACTTCTATGTTTCATGATAAGATATAATATTCATTGCGAAGTGTCATGTATACCTCGTACTCACTTCAAATGAACGTAAATAAGACACTTCCACGCTAGGAAATAGCGTTTGCAGATGTCTACGTATCGTAACAATAGAGTTCTAATGCTCCTTAAAACGCGATATAGCACCTCACTCCTATGTTTCATGATTAGATATAATATTCATTGCGAAGTGTCATGTATATCTCGCATTCACATCAAAAGAATGTAAATGCGACACTTCCTTGCTAGGAAATAGCATTTGCAGATGTCTACGCATCGTAGGAATAGAGTTCTAATGTTTCTTAAAACGAGATGTCGCATTTCATTTCTATGTTGCGTGATAAGGTATAATATTCATTGTGGAGTGTTATGAATACCTCGTATTCACTTCAAAAGAATGTAAATGCGACACTTCCTTGCTAGGAAATAGCGTTTCCAGATGACCACGTATCGAAAGAATAGAGTTCTAATACTTCTTAAAACGAGATGTCGCATCTCATTTCTATGTTTCACGATAAGATATAGTATCCATTGCGAAGTGTCATGTATACCTCATATTCACTTCAATGGAATGTAAATGCGACACTTCCATGCTAGGAAATAGCGTTTGCAGATGTCTACGTATCGTAGCAATAGAGTTCTAATGCTACTTAAAACGAGATGTCGCATTTCATTTCTATGTTTCGTAATAAGATATAATATTCAT